>NC_057710.1:116213394-116236181 GCF_004010195.1 Chiloscyllium plagiosum | reverse complement strand
GGTCCTAGGCCTCCTTCACCGCCGCTCCCTTACCACCAGACGCCTGGAGGAAGAACGCCTCATCTTCCACCTTGGAACACTTCAACCCCAGGGTATCAATGTGGACTTCAACAGCTTCCTCATTTCCCCTTCCCCCACCTGATCCTCGTTTCAAACTTCCAGCCCGCACTGTCCCCATGACCTGTCCGGACTTGTCCGATCTGCCTAGCTCCTTTTCCACTTATCCACTCCACCCTCTCCTCCCTGACCTATCACCTTCATCTCCTCCCCCACTCACCTATTGTACTCTATGCTACTTTCTCCCCACCCCCACCCTCCTCTAGCTTATCTCTCCACGCTTCAGGCTCTCTGCCTTTATTCCTGATGAAGGGCTTTTGCCCGAAACGTCGATTTTGCTGCTCGTCGGATGCTGCCTGAATTGCTGTGCTCTTCCAGCACCACTGATCCATTCCAGCTAATAGTCTGGTAAGCCTTCTCTGGCTTCTGAATTATTTCAATGCATTCATACCCTTCCTTAAATAAGGAGCTCAGTACTGTACATAATAGTTTAAATGTGGTCTCACCAATGCCCTGTACAACTGAAGAATAACTTCATTACTTTTGTATTCAATTCCCCTTGCACTAAACAAGAACATTCTATTAGATTTCTTAGTATATTCAGTACTGTTAGTGATCCCTCTGTATCTTAGAGCTCTCCAATCTCTCAGCATTTAGACAATATGCTTTCTTTTTCTTCCTGCCAAGGACAATTTCACATTTTCCCATTATATCCATTGCCAGGTTTTTGTCCACTCACTGAACCACTCTATATGCCTTTGCAGCAGCCTTATATTATCTCCACAACTTATTTCCATAACTATCTTTTTGTCACCAGCAAATGCAGCAAGCATACCTTCAGATCCTTCATAAATATTCTAAGAAGTTGAAGCCCCAGCGATGATCCCTCTGGCAGACCCAGAAAAAGACTCATTTATGACTAGATATAATAGATTAAATATATTTATTTGATATTGTCACTTGTCCCAAGGTATAGTGAAAAGTGCATAATGTCGCCACACTCTGGCGCCTTCTTGGATTACAGTATAAATTACTAATTAAACTATATAAATTGCAATATATTGAATAAATTGACATTAAATTGATGTTACTGAAAATGACACAGCTTCAAAAGTTCACCTTTCCCATTCCATAGCCTTCACCTTCTCTGCTCCTCCAGTCACCGCCATTCGGCATCATCCCGGAGATCCTGGCAATGTGCTCCTTTTCTGCCACAACTGGCACAGTTGCTTCTGCGTCCGCCACCTCTCAGCTAGAGAGGTGAGTAAGTCCCACACATCCTCCGATACTCAACATCGACTGATGGGTCCTGTCTCCGAGTTGACCAACAGGGTCATGGCTCGTCTTCCGACACAGTCACCCAGGATGGAATAAGGACGGAGATACGTGGGCTGTGGCCTCTCGTGGAAGAACATCAGGAGGATCCACCAAAGCCAAAAATGATGTGACCTAGCTACCAAACTAGAAAGACAATGATGAAGCTGTGTGGATGCAGCTGAACGCAGTACACTGTTTCCTTGTTAGCTTGTCAATCTCATATATATGCACCACCTACATCATGAGATTTAATTTTCCAATAACATTTGGTGTGGCATCTTATCAAAGACCTCTGGAAATGAAAGAATTGGCTCCACTTCATCCATAGGATATTACTTTAATAAGGAAGCCCGATAGTTTATATAGAATTTACCTTCCAAAAAGCATGTTGCATCTGCCCAAATAACTTAAACACTTAAAAATTCCCTTCTGTAACAGCTTAACTTATATCTTTGATTATTTTTTCCGACGACAGATGTGGGGACTTGTCTGCCCGCACCTCAAAGAGTTTACTCAGTACCATTTCCCTGGTAATTTTCTTGGATTTCTTCATTCCTTAAATTGCTGATTTACAACTATTACTCGGATGTTATTTATATCCTCTACAGGTTAAGACAGATGCAAAATTCCTGTTCAACTATTACACCATCTTATTATTTTTCATTATTCGTTTCCAAAACTAATTTTCTATAGGACCAAGTTATTTAAACAATATCAATAGAAACTTTCAACATTTTTTAAACACTTCTAGCTAGCTTTCTACTGCAGTTTAATGTTCCCCTTTTTATTAATCTTTTAGGCATTTTTGCTGCTTTTTATATTCTGTCCAGTCTTCTGGCCTGCTAGTTATGATGGCACAATTTTATGTTTCAAGTCTGAAGACATTGTTAAAAACTTAAGTTAATCACACATGGTGGCTAATGGGGAAATTTTCTCTTTCATTGGAATGTAACTATTCTATACATTCTGAGATATCTTTTTAAATATTTGGTCTTCTATCTCCATTTACTGTTTCTTAACCTTTTCACAACACAAATCTAACTAAACTATGATTATCATTAAAGTGTTCTTCCACTGATTACCCCTTTTACTGCCCAGTTCCAATTCCTGAGACTAAAGCTAGAACTGTTCTTTGTGATAATTTGGAGGTGCCGGTGCTGGACTGGGGTGGACAAAGTTAAAAATCACACAACACCAGGTTATAGTCCAACAGGTTTATTTGGAAGCACTAGCTTTTTGAGGCGGTGCCTCTTCATCAGGTGGATGTGGAACATGACCATATGACACAGAATTTATAGCAAAAAGGTTACATGGAGTTGGAATGATATATTAAACTACTTCAGCTAAAAATCACGCAACACCAGGTTATTGTTCTTAAATAAATTTAGATTGCGTCTTTCATCTTTTAGGTGTGATATGGTGGTTTAGGTTCTTTAATATGTAAATCCCAGAATTACATTCTCAAAGTGGCAGCAGCTTATCTAATAAATAGGTGATTTCCTCAAATTCCAGGAGTAGCAATTACTGTTTTGGATGCTGGTGCATTGTTTTGGAACTTTGGAGAAAAAAAAGTCAAAACAACAGCACTTTTAAAAGAGAGAGGAACAGACAAAGGCAGCACATGGTGAGGTCAGCGCAGGAGAGGGAGAGATAGTTAGAAAGAAGCCCACACTGCTAACTGACACATCAGTGAATCTGCGCAGTTACAGCCTTTGCTGTTTGAATTCATGTATCGCTGGACATCAGAGTGCATCTGGGAAAACTAACCTTGGAGGAACCTGTTTGGGAGAGGTCACAGCATAGAAACAGAGAAGCGAATATTTTTAAGTGTGGCCTTACAGTAAGTCTGCAGTAGTGAGTAGTGTGGATAGTTTCTTGATTATATGTTTTATTGAGATAGGTCTCTTGATTAAACTTAGGAATATAAGCTATAAGTACTAATTTAATCTGGAGCAGTGTGTATTATACAGGAATAAGACAGTGCTATTTTTGGGTCTGAAGACTTAAAGAGTCAAAAAATGGCCTTTAGTAGAATGATATCCTCTTCTTGTAGATGTGGGAGTTTAGGGAGAGTTTACTGAGGATAATATCTGCAATAAATGTCATTGGTTGCGAATCCTATAATATTGAATGGATCAGTTGGAGATACACTTAGAGGCAATGAGGAATTTACAAGAGTAAGGGGATGTGATGAATGACAGTTATAGGAAGGGAAAAAATTTGCAGATAGAGTCACATAGATGGGTTAACTCCAGGAAAGATACGAGAGGTAGGCAGGTAGCGCAGATATTTTCTGTGGCTATGCATACTTCAAACAAATATGCTGTTTTGGAAAATGTAGCGGGTGATGGATTCTCAGGGGAATGTAGCACGAATGGCCAAGTTTCTGGTATCGAGACTGGCTCTAATGCAATGAGGGGTACATCAGGTTCCAAGAGATCAATTGAGTTAGGGGACTCTCTAGTCTGAGGCACAGACAGTAATTTCTGTGGCCAGCAGCGAAAAATCAAAATGATGTGCTGCCTCCCCGGTGCCAGGATCAAGGATGTCTCAGAGAGGGTGCAAAATATTCTCAAGGAGGAGAGGGCCCAGCAGGAGGTCATTGTATACATTGGAACCAATGACATAGGAAGGGAAAAGGATGAGATTCTGAGGGGAGAATATAGAGAGTGAGGCAGGAATTTAAAAAGGAAGTCCTCAAGAATAGTAATATCTGGATTAATCCCGGTGCTGTGAGCTAGTGAGGGTTGGAATAGAAGGATACAGCTTATGAATGCATGGCTAAGGAGCTGGTGCATGGGAGAAGTATTCACAGGTTTGGTTCATTGGAATCTCTTCTGGGGTAGAAGTGACCTTTACAAGGACAGATTGCATCTGAATTTGAACGGGACTAATATACTGGCAGGAGATTTGCTAGAGCTGCACATGAGGATTTAGACTATGAAGGTGGGTAGGACACAAAGAGACAGTGAGGAAAGAGATCAATCTGAGACTGGTACAGTTGAGAAAAGAAGCGAATCAAACAGGCAGGGACAAAGCAGAGAACAAGGTAGGACTGATAAATTAAACTGCATTTATTTCAATGCAAGAGACCTAACAGGGAAAGCAGATGAACTCAGGGCATGGTTAGGGACATGGGACTGGGATATCATACCAATTACAGAAACATGACTCAGGGATGAACAGGTCTGGCAGCCTAATATTCCAGGATACAAATGCTACAGGAAGGACAGCAATGGAGGCAAAAAAGGAGGGGGAAAGGCATTTTTGATAAGGGACAGCATTACAGCTGTAGAGGGAGGATATTCCTAGAAATACATCCAGGGAAGTTATTTGGATTGAACTGAGAAAAAAGAAAGGGATGATCACCTTGTTGGGATTGTATTACAGATCTCCTAATCAGCAGAGGAAAATTGAGAAACAAATTTATAAGGAGATCTCAGTTATCTGTAAGAATAATAAGATGGTTATGGTAGGGGATTTTAACTTTCTAAACATAGACTGGGACTGCCAGAATGTTAAGGGTTTAGATGGGGAGGAATTTGTTAAGTGTGTACAAGAAAATTTTCTGATTCCTGTATGTGGATGTACCTACTAGCGAAGGTGCAAAACTTGACCTACTCTTGGGAAACAAGTCAGGGCAGGTGACTGAGGTGTCAGTGGGGGACCACTTTGGGGCCAGCAACCATAATTCTAGTAGTTTTAAAATAGTGATGGAAAAGGATAGGCCAGATACAAAAGTCGAAGTTCTAAATTGGAGGAAGGCTAATTTTGATGGTATTAGGCGAGAACTTACGAAAGCTGATTGGGGGCAGATGTTCGCAGGTAAAGGGACGGCTGAAAAATGGGAAGCCTTCAGAAATGATATAACGAGAGTCCAGAGGCAGTATATTCCTGTTAAGGTGAAAGGAAAGGCTGAGAGGTGTAGGGAATGCTGGATGACTAAAGAAATTGAGGGTTTGGTTTAGAAAATGTAGAAAGCATATTCAAGATAGATCGAATTAATCCTCAGAAGAGTATAAAGGCAGTAGGAGTATACTTCAGAGGGAAATCAGGAGGGCAAAAAGGGGACATGACATAGCTTTGGCAAATAGGGTTGCAGAGAATCGAAAAAGTTTTTACAAATATATTAAGGGCAAAAGGGTAACTAGGGAGAGAATAGGGTCCCTCAAGATCAGCAAGGTCGCCATGGTGTAGAGCTGCAGGAGATGGGGGAGCTACTAAATGAGTATTTTGCATTAGTGTTTACTGTGGAAAAGGACATGGAAGATATAGAATTTAGGGGAATAGATGGTGACATCTTGAAAAATGTCCAAATTACAGACGAGGAAGTGCTGGATGTCTTGAAATGCATAAAAGTGGATAAATCCCCAGGACCTGATCAGGTGTACTCTGGAACTCCATTGCTAGATTTCTGGACCCCTTGCTGAGATATTTGTATCACCGATAATCACAGGTGAGGTGCCAGAAGACTGGAAGTTGGCTAACACGGTGCCACTGTTTAGGAAGGGATGTAAGGTCAAACCAGGGAACTATAGACTGGGGAGCCTGACGTGGGTGGTGGGCAAGTTGTTGGAGGGAATCCTGAGGAACAGAATGTACATGTATTTGGAAAGGCAAGGACTGATTAGGGATAGTCAATATGGCTTTGTGTAACGGAAAACATGTCTCACAAACTTGACTGAATTTTTCGAAGAAGTAACAAAGAGGATTGATGAAGGCAGAGCAGTGTACATGATCTATATGGACGTTAGTAAGCCGTTCATCAAGATTCCCCAAGGGAGACTGGTTAGCAAGGTTAGATCTCATGGAATACAGGGAGAAATAGCCATTTGAATAAAGAACTGGCTCAAAAGTAGAAGACAAAGGGTGGTGGTGGAGGGTGAAGGCCTGTGACCAGTGGAGTGCCACAAGGACCAGTGCTGGGTCCACTATTTTTCATCATTTATATAAATGATTTGGACGTGAGCATAAGAGATATAATTAGTAAGTTTGCAGATGAACCCAAAATTGGAGGTGTTGTGGACAGCAAAGAAGGTTACCTCAGATTACAATGGGATCTTGATCACATGGGCCAATGGGTTGAGGAGTGGCAGCTGGAGTTTAATTTAGATAAATGCGAGGTGCTGCATTTTGACAAAGCAAATCTTAGAAGAACTTATACACTTAATGGTAAATCCTAGGGAGTATTGCTGAACAGAGTGCAGATTCATAGCTCTTTGAAAGTGGAGTCGCAGGTAGATAGGATAATGAAGAAGGCGCTTAATATGCTTTCCTTTATTGGTCAGAGTATTGAGTACAGGAGTTGGGAGGTCAAAGAGTTTTTACAAATACATTAAGGGCAAAAGGGTATGCAAAATGTTGCAGCGGTACAGGACATTGGTTCGGCCACTTTGGGAATATTGCATGCAATTCTGGTCTCCTTCCTATCGGAAAGGGTTCAGAAAAGATTTACTAGGATGTTGCCAGGGTTGGAGGATTTGAGCTATAGGGAGAGGTTGAATAAGCTCGGGCTGTTTTCCCTTGTGCATCAAAGGCTGAGAGGTGACCTTATCGAGGTTTATAAAATCATGAGGGGCATGGATAGGATAAATAAACAAAGTCTTTTCCCTGGGGTGAGGGAGTCCAGAACTACAGGGCAGAGGTTTGGGGTAAGAGGGGAAAGACATATACACCTGAGGGGCATCTTTTTCACACAAAGGGTGGTACGTGTGTGGAATGAGCTGCTAGAAGAAGTGGTGGAGGCTGGTACAATTTCAACATTTAAAAGGCATCTGGATGGGTATATGAATAAGAAGGGTTTGGAGGGATATGGGCCGGGTGCTGGCAGCTGGGACTAGATTTGGTTGGGATAACTGGTCGGCATGGACGAGTTGGACTGAAGGGTCTGTTTCTGTGCTGTACATCTCTATGACTCTATGACTGTAGGTGTCATCTCAGCTCAGACAATGCATTAAATATGTGAAGGTAAAGTCTGTACCAATGTTGAGTCAATTCTATTTCTAAAGTGGGACCAAATTTGCACCCCCAAAAAGCCAACATTTTACTCTATGACTGTAGGTGTCATCTCAGCTCAGACAATGCATTAAATATGTGAAGGTAAAGTCTGTACCAATGTTGTCAATTCTATTTCTAAAGTGGGACCAAATTTGCACCCCCAAAAAGCCAACATTTTTATGCACAAGTTCAAACAAGACTTCTGCCCAGGTCCTCCAATCAACCTTATGCACCAGATATACTGATGACATTTTCTGTTTCTGGACCCATGGCAAGGAGGCACTGAAACAACTACACATGATATCAATGAGTTTCATCCCACCATCAGACTTATCACAAGGAACATGACGGAATGTACTGAAAGTGCTCAAGGATGCCCTTATAAAAACAGGGTACGATGCTCAACATGTCGACCACCAGTTCCGAAGCGCCACAATGAGAAACTGCAGTGGTCTCCTCAGGAGACAGACACGGGCTGCAACTGATAGGGTACCCTCTGCTGTCCAGTACTTCCCGGGAACCAAAACACTACGTCATGTTCTTCGCGGCCTGCAACACATTATTGATGAGGACAAGCACCTTGCCAAGACCTTCCCTCCACCTCTACTTGCCTTTAAACAACCACCAAGCCTCAAACAAATCAGTGTTTGCAGCAAACCATCCAACCTTCAGGACAACATCGACCACAACACCGTACAACTCTGTCATGGCAGCCACTGCAAGACGTGTCGGAGTGTTGACACGGATACCACCATTACACGTGGGGACCTCGCACCATATACACGGCATGTACTCATATGTCTCGTCCAACATTGTCTATCTTATACACTGCAGGCAGGGATGCCCTGAGGCTTGGTACATTGGTGAGACTAGACAGACACTATGACAACAGATGAATGGACACCACGCAAAGATCACCAGACAAGACTGTTCCCTCCCTGTCGGGGAACACATCAGTGGTCTGGGACATTTGATCTCGGACCTCTGGGTGACCATCCTCCAAGGCGGATTTTGGAACAAGCAACATCGCAAAGTGGCCAAGCAGAGGCTGATAGCCAAGTTGGATACCTATGGGGAAGACCTCAACCAGGACCTTAGGTTCATGTCACACTACAGGTGACCCCACTGCACTATACACTCACTCTCTCTCACACACACACAGACATATACACAAACCTACATACTCGCAGACTCGCGCAGACCCTCTCTCATACACAAGCTCTCTCTCATATGTATACACATGGACCCCTCGCGCACTCACAGGCTTATACCCCATCACACTCATACACATACTTGACCAAGCTTACAAACACACATACACACACTCTTTCACATGCACTCACACCCATTCGCACATACAGACATCCACTCTGTCTATCCTGCACATGCACAAATCTAAGTTTATGGGGTGAATTTGTATTTGCAGAATTACATTTTATTTTGCTCAATAACTGCTTAAATCCATGTAAGATTCTGTAAGCCCCACATTAGAAACAGAATTGACTAAACATTTGTACAGACTTTCCCTTCACACATTTAATGCATTGTCTGAGCTGAGATGACACTTATTATTACATAAGCTGACACCACCTTGAGAATGTAATTCTGGGATTTACATATTAAAGAACCGAAACCACCATATCCCATTGTAAAAGATGAAAGACTTAATCTAAATTTGTTTAGGAACTATAACCTGGAGTTGTGTGATTTTTAACCAAACGTTTTTTAATATATCATTACAACTCCAGACACTGTAACCCTTTCGCTATAAATTCTATGTCATATGGTCATGTTCCACAACCACCTGATGAAGAGGCAGTGCATCGAAAGCTAGCGCTTCAGAATAAACCTGTTGGACTATAACCTGGTGTTGTGTGATTTTTATCTTCACGCAAATCTCCTCACTGTCTTCCCCTCAGTAATCAAGTTACCTCTTCAAAAACTTCAGCGACTTAGTTAAACACAATTTCCCCTTAGATCCATGCTGACTGTTCCAAATTTGCCCACATTTTTCCTGAAGACTATTAATTCTATTCTGAATAATTGCTTCTAAAAGCTCTGAAGTTAAAACTGACTGATTTTTACAATCCTTCCTGAACATAGGTGTAATGTTTATAATTCTCCGATCCCACAGAATCACCCTCAAATCAAGGGAAAATGGAAAGATAACTTCCAGTACCTCTCCAAATGCCACTCTCACTTCCTTCAATATCCTTGGATGCATCTCATCTGGTTCTGCTGCCATATCAACTTCAAGTATGACAGCTTATCCAATTTTAAACCATATAGTGACTAATTTGCCTCCTCTGCCACCATGGCCCGGGCAGCATCTGCCTTGTAGTTAAAGACAGATACAAAGTATTAATTTAATACCTCAGCTATGCTTTTTGCCTCTTAAGTGTAAATCTCCTTTTAGTCTTTAATTCACCCTAGTATTCCTTTTACCATCCTTTTACTAATTGCTCCCCTTAGAGTTTGGCCATTTGATTTAATTGTGTGCAATGTATTTACTGAATAAGCTGCTGGCATGTTAAGATCTGACATTGGCGTAGCACATTGCCAGACGTTAACATACCCAACCCTATCTGACTTATAGATTGTTATGATCCCAGCTTATGTTATTACTCAATAAGTCAGATCCCAAACAGGAACCTGTGTTTGGTTTAACCAAAGTGGTCTCTTGTTGAAACAGAAGTTCGGAGTTTGCTTTTAACAATTTAACAAAACGTATTAACATAAGATTGAAGATAGAATAATCCCAAGCAAAATATAAAACAAATGCAAAGATTTTAAATGCATAGTAAAAGTATAATTTCATTAATCTCAAGACACCCCTTTATAAATTGAAAAGAAACAAAATAGTTTCTCAATGGCAGCCAAAACATGCTTCTGGTATAGTATTCAGCTTGTATATAATACTCAGTACAAAATCCCTGCATTTAATAGCATGGTAGGTTTAAGTCACTTTTGACTTAACTTAAACGTTCTCAGCTTTAAATAACCTCTTCATGGTTTTATCTCAATACTCCTGGTCTGGGACTGACAATAACTAATACTTTTACAGTTACCTATTTCACTATAATATCCTTCCCTTCTTAAGACCATTTTCTGCACAGCCAATCTATTCTGAGAACTGTCCCACTCAATGACAAAGTCTCTCTCTCTCTCTCTCTCTCAGCTATGAGCTTTCCATTGGGCATAAAAGAAAACAAGTTCCAGCACACTCTAAAAAATTTAAGGCCCCATTATTTACCATGCTGTGTCATAGAAACACAAGTTCATTCATAATATACAAAATCCAATCATTCCAAAGCAAGGTCTCAAAACTTTAAAACAAAAATCACCATGGCTACAGAAATACTTAAACTTAATAATTAACTTTAGATGCTCCAGTTATTAGGTCAAAAAAACAGAAACACAAACTCAAAACAAATAATATTAAAAATTGTACATCAAAATCACAGATTACATCATAGGACTGGCTATTCAGACTGTCACAAGCTGCCCACCTTTCCTTCTGTGCTTAAAAACAACACAAATCACAGAAACTGGAGCCTGAAATGAAGCACAAGACCTGAACACTAAAAAAGCAATATAAAGTAAACAGTAAAAGGCTAGCAACTGTTCTATGTTTAACTTTTACATAAGTAGTAAAGGAGTGAGGGCTAAGAAAGGATGCTTAGAGCCATAAGATGCATGTGTCCATCTGTGGATGCATGAAATGCTTGCTTATTCCTGTGTGCAAAGTAACTGAACATACAAATCATAATTGCCCATGAGTTCTGAATGAAAGTAGTGAAGGGTTGAAATAATGTGCGAGTTAGTTCGAGAGCAGGTACAATGATCCAGTGTCAACTGGTGTCCATGTAGCGCGCTGTTCTGGTGAAGCATGATGACCATGACATACATTCAGAAAGCTGCAGCTGCCAAGTACCCACTTGGATTAACTTGTTGGGAATTTATGCCATATTTCTTCATAGAGGAGAAAAGTGGTATATAACTAAGAAAAGTTGGGACATCAATAATATGTAAATGCATGGAAATAAAGGTGTTGCTTTTCATTGGTGAAGTGCTGAATTCAATATTTAAAGCCAAAGTGCAAAATTAGAAAAGCTTTTGTGATGTTAGATCTGTTTCTATTCATTCTCATCACATGTTCCCACAGTCTTTGCCATTGATCATACCACACCATGGAGGGAAAATTCCAGCCAATGTCACAAGCTTTAACTTAATATATTTCTCATTTTAAATTAGAAGCATTACTGATGTGAAACATAATCCAGAGTGTATTACTCTGTATAAAAAGGTCGTGAAATGGTTATTCTTCCATTCCAAATAGCAAGGTCCTATAACAAAATCCTTGACAAACTGGAGTGAATTTAATTATACTAACTAAAACAGTCCTAATATGCTAATGTCTGATAGTTTTAATATATAAATATATAATCTGCTTTTCTGTATAATGTTCTTCTTCCATCCCAATTTCTTATATGCTGGGTAACCTTCTTGTACTGAAGGATAACCTGACCCTACGTATTACTGTATCCAGGGATCAATTGTGAGGAAATACATGAAATTAGCTCGAAGGTGAACTTCTAAACCAATTAGAGATCACATAAGTGCTATGGAGCAGAAGGAGTCATTTAGTCCATCATACCTACATCAGCCTGTTAAATAAGATTCATTAGCCAGTGCCAATCTCCTGCTTTTTCTCCATACCATTGCACATTATTTTTTTAGCCGGAGATGTGTTGCTGGAAAAGCGCAGCAGGTCAGGCAGCATCCAGGGAACAGGAGAATCGACGTTTCGGGCATAAGCCCTTCTTCAGGGCTTATGCCCGAAATGTCGATTCTCCTGTTCCCTGGATGCTGCCTGACCTGCTGCGCTTTTCCAGCAACACATCTCCGGCTCTGATCTCCAGCATCTGCAGACCTCACTTTCTCCACATTATTTTTTTATCCAAGTAATCATCCAATGCCCTCTTGAATGCCTCAATTCTAGTCAATGCAATCCTCTAACTGCACGTGTGAAATTTTCCCCACTTCACCTTTGCTACATTTGCAGATCACTTTAAATCTATGTCCTGTTATTCTTGTTCCTTTTATGAGCAGGAACAGTTTTTCCCTATCTACTCTACCGAGCCCATTCATCATTTTGCAACTTCAATCAGATCTCCTCAAGGCTTTCTTCTCTCCCAGGAGAATAGTCCCAACTCTTCATTCTTTCCTCATGACTGAAGTTCCTCACCCCTGAAACATTTCTTTTAAACTACTTCTGCACTCTCTGCAATGGGTTCACATCCTTCCTTTACATGGTGCCCAGAGCGACAAACAATTCTCCAGCCAAGGTCAAACAAATACACAATGTGATCAGGTAAAAACAACGACTGCAGATGCTGGAAACCAGATTCTGGATTAGTGGTGCTGGAAGAGCACAGCAGTTCAGGCAGCATCCGAGGAGCAGTAAAATCGACGTTTTGGGCAAAAGCCCTTCATCAGGAATAAAGGCAGAGAGCCTGAAGCGTGGAGAGATAAGTCTCTGCCTTTATTCCTGATAAAGGGCTTTTGCCCCAAACGTCGATTTTACTGCTCCTCGGATGCTGCCTGAACTGCTGTGCTCTTCCAGCACCACTAATCCAGAATCTAGTTTCCAGCATCTGCAGTCATTGTTTTTACCAAAATAAATATTGTAGACAAATTCATCCTTAATCACTCTAACGCGGCCCATTGCAAATGTGCTCCAGCACAGCACAATGCTCATTTAGAGTTTGGAGGTTTATAGGACTTTGGTTAGTATGTTCTCATTGAGAGTGAGGGAAGGGTATTTGCCATCCTTATTCAGACCCGGATCCAGAATATGGAGTAATCTGCTTAATAAGCGACTCTGAGACAAATAAGGCATTGTAGCCCTGTGCTAGCTCCTTGACCACCATCTTGTTTCTATTCAGCTTCTCGAGAGCTTCAGTGGGAGGGAAACCAGCAGTGTTTGCTGGCTGCCAGGCACCACACACACGCACTCTAATCTGGCAGTGCCAGAGAGATGCCTGTCCTTTTGAGGGACCTGGATTGATTTGCAGCTCCACAGCTTCCAAGAACTTGTAGCCTGGACAGCTTTGTACAGGCTATGGCCAGGCGTCACTGCTCATCCTGTCAGTGACTGTGAAAAAAAAAACAGCCTGTCCAACCAGGTAGCCACGCTGTGGAGGTGCCAGTGTTGGGCTGGGGGTGGATAGGGTCAAGAATCAGTCAGGCAAAAGTGAGGACTGCAGATGCTGGAGATCAGTGTCTAGATCAGAGTGGTGCTGGAAAAGCACAGCAGGTCAGGCAGCATCCGAGGCGCAGGAAAATCGACGTTTTGGGCAAAAGCCCTTCATCAGGAATGAGATCAAAAATCACACAACACCAAGTTATAGTCCAACAGCTCCTTCCTCAGGTGTTGTGTGATATTTTGACTTTGTCTAAACAGGACAATCCTAGCAGGGTGGGGGCAAGTGCACAAAAGCTTTGAGTGACAGCAACCCTGGGAGAGACATTGAGGCTGCATTTCCAGAGGACTCAGCAGAGAGTTAATACTCAGCCAGAGGGAAGCTCAATTCAGCTGGTAACCCATACACCACAGATAAGCCAGTGCAGTAGAGGAGCTGCTGCAATTAAATATTCCAATCCATCACCCATTGTCATTAAGCACAAGATATCACAATGTATTTCAAAACGCCGGCTATGTGAGAACATTTATATATATAGATGACTGCGCTCATTAACTAGCTATGGCGAATTAATATATATCAATGCCTATGTTATTTATGTGTCACAGCACTGTTTTTAATGATCAGTATAATTTGCTCTAGCTAGGCTCTTTGATGCAGAAACGCATAGGGGTAAGGGTAAGGGGAGGGAGGAGGAACCTGGACATATTTCTTTTGCAACAACAACAACTTATGTTTTAGTAGCACCCTTGGCATAATAAATCATCCCAGGGTGCTTCATGAAAGCACGGGTTTGTTGGGGGTAGGGGTTCAGTCTCCATTCTGTCCAACCGATGGGAAATGGGAACAATTGTGTCATTCCAGTCACCCAGCACATCAAGATCAAGAGATCCCGGCTCACTTACAGCCGGGCGCAAAAGCAGAAGACCTTTCTTCCTCTCTGCATTCTGTCCCATCAACGATAAAAGGAGCCAGGTCACCGAGTATATTCAAGGAAGTTATTGTTAAAAGGCATCAAGAGGAATGGAGAGAAAGCAGAAATTTGGCATTGAGATGGAGGATCAGCCATGTTCACGGTGAATGGCAGGGCAGTCTTGAGGGACCGAATGGCCTATTCCTGAGCCTAGGTTTGGTGCCTCAAACCCTCTTGTCCATTTCTCACAACACTGTGACCTTGCGTGAAAATGCCATCTTTGGAGTCATGATCAAACCTTTAGGTGGACTACAGGTTTGGCTGGCCCAATCACAATTCAGAGAAATGGGCTGAGAGGTCGCGGTGGGGGTGGGTGGATGGTGGTAGATGGCAGGGATACGTTGGATTGTTTTTTTGTCTTCGTTCACGGAACATGGCCATCACTGGCCAGGTCAGCATTTACTGCCCATCCCTAATTTCCCAGAAGGCATTTAAACGTCAACCCCATGGCATGGAGGACAGAACAGCAGATTTCCCTTCCCAACCAGCATTAGTGAACCAGATAGGTGTTGAGGGGGCGGTAGGAAGAGGTGTCCTCGAGTTAGCGTTTAGCTTCGGCGGTGTAGAGGTCAGGGTGCCAGACTACCACTGCGCCCCCTTTATCTGCTGGCTTGATGGTGAGGTTGGGATTGGAGCAGAGGGATTGGAGGGCTGTGCGTTGTGAGGGTGAGAGGTTGGAGTGGGGGAGGGGAGGTAGACAGGTTGAGGCGGTTAATGTCCCGGCGGCAGTTGGAAATGATGTCAAGGGCTGGTAATAGGTCAGCGCGGGGTGTCCAGGTGGATGCAGTGTGTTGGAGGTGGGCGAAGGGGTCCTCGGAAGGTGGGTAGGAATCCTGATTGTGAAAGTAAGCTCGGAGGCGGCGGAAGAAGTGTTCGACGTCACGGCGTGTATTAAATTCATTGATGCGTGGACGGAGGGGGATGAAGGTGAGTCCTTTGCTGAGGACTGATCGTTCGTCCTCAGTGAGGAGGAGGTCTGGAGGGATAGTGAAAACTCGGCAGGGCTGGGAGCTGGGATCTGGTGTGGGTGTGGAGCTGGGAGTGGGGGCGCAATGTGATCAACCAGCATTCCAGAGAATCACAAGGACATGAATTCAGCATCTTATCATCTATTTGCTATCAGATTTAGTTGCCCCCAAAATGGCACTACGTTCTTAAAATCTGTACTTACAACTTGGATGCTGATTGTTTAAAAATGTGTGAAATATAGTTTCTAATATTAAGTAGGTTGTAAATCTACTAACTATGAATTAGTTTAACACTGGTTGTGAAATTCCCCCCAAAACAAATATTTAACATGAACAGATTATTAGAAATTAACTACTAAAATCTGCAATGAGTAAAATATTGTGGATATTGGAAATTTGAAATAAAACAGAAAAAAAAGCAGCATCTTTGGAAAGATAAACAAATTAATATTTCATAGCCTGAGGACCTTTTGATAGAAGTAGATTCTATCAATTGTTTGTGAAATAACTCCACTGAGGCCTGGGTTCTATCGATTGTTTGTGAAATAACTCCACTGAAGCTGGTATCCTGTCACCATGTCTCCCCTTATTTACACATGAATAGTCCTCGACTAAAGCACTGTCTCATTCGGAGTCGGGTACCAGGGTGTCAGTATCTCTGACACTCACCATTTTTATTTGTCAGTCAGGGCTCCCCGATTGATCCAGATTAAGAGTCCAAATCTTGGAACTCATATTCTATTCACATCCCCATGCCCCCATCCAAGACTGAGGACATAGGCCAATCTTATTTCTTTGAGAGCCTCTTCATACTGGGTCAGGTTCCTAGGACTTGGCACACAATATGAATGGTGTGTAACACACAGGAGCTTGCCTTTGTGCCAGGAGCACCTTGATAAAATTTCACTCTCTTCTTCCAGCAGCAAAGATGTCTAGGCAGCTACATCCACCATGTCCGTCTCTGATTCCGAAGACACGACAATGCTTGACAAAGACAGTGAATCCACGAGTTCTGGCAACCTTTCCAAATGTTGAGGGGCAGCTCGTTTTGCTCCTGCAACCTATGTTGAATGCCCAGCTTTCACATGGTACATATGCTTGTTCAAGACCATCACACTTGCCTGGATTTCATATGTCGTTGGTCTTGACCTCACATCGACGATGCCTCTTACTGATATAGGGCCATTTCTGTGATTCTTACACCAAACTTCCTCCACTGTATCAAACTGTCCCTCTTGCTTGGCAGATGCTTGTATCTAGCACTGGAGATCCTGGTGCCATTTCACCGTCTCCTCTATGTCCACGAAGATCAGACTTAAGTCTGATGTGAAGTCTTCTTCCCATTAGCAACTCTGCTGGTGCTATCTGTGTACTTACATTTAGGGTGGCTGCAATGAAAAAAGAACTGTGACATCTTGGTATCTAATGAGTCTGTAGGCTGTTTGTTAAAGCCAGCCTTCAAAGTTTGGTCTGCTCTTTCTGCAAAGCAATTATGGGTAATACAGGGTTTCCTTTTCTGTCGAATCCCATTCAACTTTAAGAAATAACCAAATTTCCTGCTGGTAAATGATGGCCCGTTATCTGTGACCAACACTTCTGGGTCTTTGTGTGTTGAAAAAGATGCACACAGTTTTTCTACTATCATCCCAGTGTTTGACGAATGGACCCTATGCACACCCAACCATTCTGAGTGGGCATTTTCAATGACTAAGAACATTGAAACCATGAAAGGATCAACTTAGACCACATGCAACCGAATCCAAGTTTTATGCAGCCTTTTTCATGAATGTATGGGTGCAGCTGGCAGTGATGTTTGAACACTCTGGGCACAGCCCCACCAATACAGCTATGTCTGCATTGACGCCTGGCCATTAGAAATAGCTCCTCGCCGACATTATTCTTTTGGAGACCCCTTGGAGTTCAGCCAGTATTTGATGGCGAACTTTGCTCGGGACAATCACTCTTGCTACCTATAACAATGTGCCAGCCTCCACCATGTGCTGGGCTTTCCAGGTCCAAAAAGGTTTAAATTCTAGATGTGACGGCCATTTGGTTCCCCCATCAATATCAGTTGTTTTGGTTTTGAAAGGACTGAATCTTTGTATCCAATGTCTTATATTGTTAGCTCTGATTGGGAGCACATCCAGAAAATGTAATATCATGACCGACTCTTCCATTGGAAGTACCGCTGCATGTACCTGCTAATAGGAGACAGTTCGATGCATCTGCATTCGCTACTCGCCTCCCAGATTATGTTCTAACCTGTAATTATAAGCACTTAGCATTAGAACTCACTGCTGAATGCACCGTGAAGCCATGGGCAGCACTGCCTTGCTCTCTTTAAGCAGACCTAGTAGGGGTTTGAGGTTTTTTTCCTATAACTAATGTTTGCCCAAAGGTATTAGTGGAATTTCCTCACTCCATGTATGACCGTCAATCCTTCCTTTTCTCTCTGCGTGTATTTATGCTCTGCACTAGTTAAAGTTTTGGATGTTTGCACTATTAGGAATTCCTCTCCATTGGTCCACCTATGAGCTAATATTACCCCTTTGTCAATACCAGATCTTTCTTGGGATCACCAGAGAGGATGGTGGCTGTTTCTTTACTTCAATGAAAGCTACTGCTTGTCTATGCGGCCTAGCATGGTCCTGCACAAAGTTAAGGGTTGGAGTACAGAGTGAATTTTATTAAAAACTGGTTCTGCAATCACTTATATGGCAGCACTGTTATCAACCACCATTAGAACCGTATGACCATTTAACCAGATGATTATCTTGGTTGGTTCTGATTTTGATGTTGCTAAGCAATTTAGCTGTTCCAAACCTGATGTAGGTGGACTTTACTGGGTATGAACTCTCCTGGATACTGCCTAAGAGTTATCTTACTCAATTTAGTTCTAGCTGGACTATTTTGCTGTCTTGAAGCCTCATACTGACCAACAACTAAAATGGCTTGCTGGCCAGGATCCTGAAGAAAATCTTAACTGCTTGGCTTTGTTTTGGGGTTAAGAGTCCCTCTGATTAGGGTATGTCCTGAGTGAGATTACCTGCACTCATGTGGTGCTCCCCAAGCTCAGATGGACTGGCAAGGGTGTCTATTTCCATCTAAATATCCTGCAAATCGTATGCTCATTATGGTGCATTTTACAATGATAAGGCCAGTTGTAGTGCCTGTCTGAAGTCTAGTTGGGCTTCAGCTTGTAGGCATTTTTACATACATACATTATTAATGCCATATACCAGATGGTCTCTAAAAATCTAATTTACCGTTAAACCAAAGTCAAGCCTTCTGCAAGTCATCTTAACCTGGTCAATAATCCCAATATGTATTCCTTTGGTTTGCAAAAGCGTTAGCATCTCAGAGTTAGAGGAGGCTTGAGATCATAATATTTCTGAACTAGGTCCATCAATTCTTGAGAGGTTTTATTATCTGTTCCCCCAGGACAAGTTAGGCTCCTAATGACAGAAAAGATTGTCGCTCCACAGGCTGTCAGGATAATTACTCATTGTTTTTATCTGCCACGATGTTGTTTGCCCAGAAAAGATAACACATTCTTTCCACATACTGGGCCGAGTTCTCAACGGCAGGGTCAAACAAGTAAAGTTCACAAAATAAAGGCATGATGGTTAGAAATGCTTACCCCAACTCAAATATGGTTTCTGCGAGCAAGTTTCTTCAGGATTGTGCTTTACTCGCAATGCCACTGAAATATCTCCACAGAGGTTAGTATCCTATCGCCAAGTCATCCTTTATTTACACATGAACCGTCCTTGAATTTAGTACTGCCTCATACAGTGTCATGTACAGAGTTTCAATATCTCTGATACTCACCATTTTTATATATCAGCCAGGGCTCCCTGACTGGACCAGATTCACAACCTCAATCAGGGTACCCATATTCTATGAGGTCCAGCTGACTGGCCTCATTACAATCATTACAGTTAGCAGTGGTCACATTTAATTTACTCTAATTTTTAGAATAATTGTGAAAGCATATGATTTAAAAAAAGGTTGTCACACCGAAATTATGAATAAAAGTTACTGATTGGCTAACTAAGATTTGCTTTGGTTCAGGAGGACATACCCTAATCCTTTCAGGAACAACAAACAAAATGGGCATTGATTGACAAGAGGCCAAACATGAAATAACATGTAAAAAACTGAAGAAAAATTAGCTACAAGGAACAAAAATATTTTCTGAAAAATATCAAATATATGATTTCTTGCAACAAATGTAGAAACGTGAAGATCTGGAAGTAAAAAAGGATACTCACTGATATTCACATTAACACTGGGCTCAATCAGCTCATTTCTCAAGAAACCACGTGACTTTTATATATATATAGTTTTGTAATGGAGTTTCAGTGACAATTAGTTAAATTATTACTGCAACTAACAATACACAGATCAGAAGCAGGTTTGACTTTGCATCATCACTACCATAAATTGGTACTGATCAAAAAATATAGCAATATGGTTTAATCTGAACAGCAACATAAGATTAACACAATGGCCCGCCATACAAAAGGTAAAGGAGAAAGGAAAAGAAGCATGCAAATTGATTTCAATATGGTGCAGTAAAAATTCTAATATATTACTATCTGTCATGTTACACACTGAACAAGCCTAGTCATGGCAAAATCACTGCACACAGTGTGTTATTTTTGTTATCACTTGATTAAACCATCCATTAAAGTCCTACTTGTAGTGATTCCACATTAGTATTCCAACAGGATGACAATATAAAAGCAAAATGAATATTTAAAAGTAGTAACTTTAGTTTAGTTTCCTTCACATCAAAACCCAAATTCAAATTCACAATGCTTAGAAATATAAAACCAAAAACTAAACTATCTTGCATTTAATATTTTGCTTCAAAATTATGCACTGATTGGTTCATAATGTGACATGTTATAACTGTATATCTATTGGCAAATTACATATGCAAACTCCATGACTTTTCCAAAAGCTTTTATTTTTAATTTCCAGTGAAAACAGTGTGCCCTCATGTTTGAAAAGAGCAACTCTCTTGGTTGCCTCATTAATCTAGTTTAAATTATTGCAGCATTTCGTATCATCCTGCTTGATCATTCATCTTATACCGCAATCTAAAGAGATTCCACAGTAGTTAGCACAGGCTTTACCACAAATCAGCAGGCTTTGCTGTTAGAATAAAAGTCTATTTAACTGTAATGATACAACCAGCCTGCTATAGATCAGGTGGTTACTCACAGTTAATGATCTGTGACATACCACACAAGTAGTTATAAAAAGACTCCTTATACACAGTATGTGTAACAATATTTGCTTTTTGGATGGCTAAATGAATGAATACATTGAATTTAACTGTAAATCTGAATTCAAAAGAAAATCTACAAGGAATGTGTTTACTTTGAGTAATGAAAACGTGAACATTTTCCATTAATACTTAACCTTTTTGCGCAGGATAGTGACCACAAGAGCACCCTAATCAATGAGGCAAATCTTTCTTTTAATGTCTTAAATTTGCAAATTGCAGAAATAAAGCTTCTGGGAATCCCACAGTGCTACCAGAGTAGATTGGGTTTTTTTTCTGGTAATTATTGCACTAGTATTAATGTCGTTTTACTTTGAGTACTATAATGCTACAGTAGTATGTTTCAGGCTTGAAATGATTTATTTAAAAATAGAAAACTGTAAAATGGCTAATTTCATGACATATTTTGAGCCTACTTGAAATTTAAGGATAGTGCTGTGTTCTGTCAGTCATTTATCACTTACATCAACACATTCAGACCAGAACATTGAAATTAAAGAAAATCTTCATTGAAGTGCTCTCACTGACCAGGATCCCTACAATACAGGTAGTTCTCCTATAACACCATAGTTGCGCTCCAGCAAGACCTCGCTGAATAGAAATTCACTTAATATAAATAATCAGGCCCATGGGAGAAGTGGGGTGAGGGGCAGACCAGCCGAAAATATCACTCCAGATCACTCAAAAATCACTAAGAAGTCTAAAACAAAGTATAGCACAGCCTGAAATGATGGTTGAAATCATATTTATTAACAAAAGTAAATTTAACAATACATCTAAAAAATGTAAGACGCTGCTCTGTGTACAGTACCTCTCACAGAAAGCTGCTCTGTCGGCAGCTGACATTGGCACATGTGAAACCTCCCACATCTCAAATGTGGACTTCCCTTCAAATAGCTGTGTCCAATCCACATTTCCCAGCTCCTGGTCTTGGCCCTGTTTAGTACTCTTCCCTTAGGATCACTCTCTTCTTTATCTACAAATATTGTAAAACTTACAGAATTGTGGTCACTGTTCCTAAAGAAATCCCCCACCGCAACTTCTACCACTTGACCTGGCTCATTCCCCAGTACCACGTCCAATATGGCCCCTTCCCTCATCGGACGATTAACATACTGCTCTAGAAAACTCTCCCGCATGCTTCGTACAAATTCTACTCCATCCAGACCTCTGACGCAAAGTGTATCCCAGTCAATGTTGAGAAAATTAAAATCTCCCATCTCCACTACCCTATTGCCTCTACATCTGTTCATAATCTGTTTACCTATTTGTTCTTCTACCTCACATTCTCTGTTGCGCGGTCTGTAATACAGCCCCAACAATGTAACTGCACCCTTCTTATTTCTCAGCTCCACCCATAATGCCTCACTACTCAAGACCGCACAATTGATATGTGGAGCTTGTTCAAGGAGCAACTATTGAGTGTCCTTGATAAGTATGTACCTGTCAGGCAGGGAGGAAAGGGTCGTATGAGGGAGCCGTGGTTTAATAAGGAATTGGAATCCCTTGTTAAATGGAAGAGGGCGGCCTATGTAAAGATGAGGCGTGAAGGTTCAATTGGGGTGATTGAGAGTTATAAGGTAGCCAGGAAGGATCTGAAGAGAGAGCTAAGAGCAGCAAGGAGGGGACATGAAAAATCCTTAGTTGGTAGGATTAGGGAAAACCCTAAGGCTTTCTATAGGTATGTCAGGAATAAAAGAATGACTAGGGTAGGAATAGGCCCACACCTCCTCCCTCACCTCCCACCAAGGCCCCAAAGGAAACTTCCATATCCACCACAGATTCACCTGCATCTCCACACACATCATCTATTGCATCCTCTGCACCCGATGTGGCCTCCTCTATATTGGGGAGACAGGCCGGCTACTTGCGGAGCGTTTCAGAGAACACCTCTGGGACACCCGGACCAAACAACCCAACCACCCTGTGGCTCAACACTTCAACTCCCCCCCCACTCCACCAAGGATATGCAG
>NC_057710.1:116209585-116212893 GCF_004010195.1 Chiloscyllium plagiosum | reverse complement strand
TGTATTTGGGACAGAAGTGTAGAGAGTTTCATGCAGTAACACATCTCATCCTCACAGGGGCTTGTTATCTGGCTTCTCTTACATCTCGGGACAATTCCTGTGATTGGCGGCCTAACAAAAAAAATCTCAAACGGGCTAAGATTAGCTCTCCCTCTCCTCCTAGATCTCATACACATTAGCACAATTGGAAGTGCCTTTGTCCATGTCATCCCTAGTTCCTCACAGCATTTTGTCAATTTATTTTTTATGGTAGAATTTTCTCTTTCCGCTGCCCTCCCCCTCGTTTAGTGGTAGGCACAGTGTTATCTCATGTTTATTCCCAAATACTCACTAATCTGCTGTAGGGCATGATGGACAAATGGTGTCCTACTGTCACTGCTACGCCTAGAGTGTAGGTTTGCTCGCTGAGCTGTAGGTTTGATATCCAGACGTTTCATTACCTGCCATATGGAGGATAGTGGGCTAGTGTAGGTTAGGTGGGCTTGGATCGGCGCAACATCGAGGGCCAAAGGGCCTATACTGCGCTGTATTTTTCTATGTTCTATGTTCTATGTTCTATGTGCAGTCCAGCGAGAAAACCGGCACTGACATCACACATGCGCAGAACGGTTCAGAGACTTCAGCGCAGACAGCAGTGCATGCGCAGAACGAAGTACATGAACCGATCCCCACTGAAATCGTGCTATTGCGAACAGAAATAAGCATTCTCGAAAATACTGTTCCCTAATTCTTCAGCAACGTTACAGCCAAATCATGCTGCCAAAACGCGAGTTATCCCAGAACTATCTGTACAGTTTCATGAAATGACCAGCTTAGTTATTTATTTGTTACACACATGCTGGCAGAGCAAAAGCAATATTAAATTTTAAAGAAGCTCTTCCTTTGCTAAAACTTGTTCTTTGGAAAACCAGATATGCTTGACCAGCCTTTTGCAGTTCTAATGATGGTGAAGCTGTCATTTTTCACCATAACTGAATTAGAAAAGGCCCAGCAATTGTGTGATTACTATACGCACATAAATCTACAAGTTCTATTCTGAATAGCTGAGCTATTTTATTCACTGATATCAAGATTATAAGGAAAGAAATGATAAGAATTTTGGCTGACTGCCTATGAACAACAAATCATTTTCAATTTACACGACAGTATTTTCATTATCATATTTTCACTACTTTTTCATACAGAGGGTGGTATGTGTATGGAATGAGCTGCCAGAGGAAGTGATGGAGGCTGGTACAATTGCAACATTTAAGAGGTATTTAGATGGGTATATGAATAGGAAGGATTTGAAGGGATATGGGCTGAGTGCTGGCAAGTGGGACTAGAATGAGTTGGGATGTCTGGTCGGCATGGACGGGTTGGACCGAACGGTCTGTTTCCATGCTGTACATCTCTATGACTCTACTATATTTTAGAGTTTGTGTTTTGAGGTAGAAAACAGTTGTGAGAAGGTCGTGTTTTAAAATTATTTCAAGACCTTTTAATATTTTTTCTTCTAAATTTATTTATTTTTTAAAATGTTAGATTAGAAACATGACTTTTATAAATGTTTTGTTCCAATGACCCATGACCTCCTTTTCAAGGGCAATTAGGAATGAACAGTAATTCTGGTCTTTCCAGTCACACACATCCAATGAATGAATAAAATAAAATTAAGATGAATCTATTTATATAAACCAATACATTTTCCTTAACTTTCCACAGAAAAAAAACATTAAAAGCATTTTTGATCCTTAAAATTTTCAAGTACTCAGCTTAATACGTGGCATTAGTATTTAGTATGCTTGGTACTACGATAAGCTTATTACTTGCAAGCTATTATAGAAAATAATCGTAAAGTAAATGAAATATTGGCATTTACCACAAAGGGAATAGAATATTCCAGATTTCATTTTACTGTAGTTGTACAGAACCTTGATGAGCCCAAATCTGAAGTACTGTGTACATTTTGGTCTCTTTATTTGAAAAAGGAAATAACTGTGTTAGAAGCAGTTCAAAGAGGTTTACTCTACTTAGTCCTGGGGTGAAATACTTGTCCTATGAAGAAAGGTTGAATAGTTTAAGCTTGTACCCATTGGAGCTTAGAAAATTCTGAATGAAAGACAAGATTCTGATGTTGGATATTAGGAAAATGTTTCCATCTTATGATGGAAACTAGAGCTAGGGGAAACATTTAAACAAGACATCTTTTTTTAAAACGGAGATAAAGAAGGTTGTGAGCATGTAGAATTCTGTTACCCAGAAAACTGTGGAGGCTGAGTCATTTAATTTGTTCATAGCAGAATCCGATTAATGGGTATGTGAGACAGAAAGAAAAATGGAGTTGAGACCACAATCAGATCAGCTATCATCTTACTGAATGGTGATCAGCAAGGTGGTCTTTGTTATCTACTTTTATGCGTTTCAAGACATCCAGCACTTCCTCCTCTGTAATATGGACATTTTTCAAGATGTCACCATCTATTTCCCTAAATTCTATATGTTCCTTGTCTTTTTCCACAGTAAATACTGATGCAAAATACTCGTTTAGTATCTCCCCCATCTCCTGCGGCTTCACACAAACACCGCCTTGCTGATCATTGAAGGGCCCTATTCTCTCTGTTGTTACCCTCTTGTTCTTAATGTATTTGTAAAAACCCCTTGGATTCTATTTGCCAAAGCTATGTTATGTCGCCTTTTTGCCCTCCTAATTTCCCTTTTAAGTATACTCCGACTGCCTTGATACTCTTCACAGGATTCATTCGATTTATTCTGTCTATACCTGACATAAGCTTCCTTCTTTTTCTTAACTAAACTTTCAATTTCTTTAGTCATCCAGGATTCCCTACACCCACTGGCCTTTCCTTCCACCCTAACAGGAATATACTGTCGCTTGACTCTCGTTATCTCATTTCTGAAGGCGTCCCATTTTCCAGCCGTCCCTTTACCTGCGAACATCTACCTCCAGTCAGTTTTTGAAAGTTCTCGTCTCAGACTGTCAAAATTGGCCTTCCTCCAATTTACAACTTCATCTTTTAGATCCGGTCTATCCGTTTCCATCACTGTCTTAAAACTAATAAAATTATGGTCACTGACCCCAAAGTGCTCCCCCACTGACACCGCAGTCATCTGCCCTGCCTTATTTCCCAAGAGTCGGTCAAGTTTTGCACCTTCTCTAGTAGGTACATCCACATATTGTATCAGAAAATTTTCTTGTACACACTTTGTGGGCAGCACGGTGGCACAGTGGTTAGCACTGCTGCCTCACAGCGCCAGAGACCCGGGTTCAATTCCCGCCTCAGGCGACTGACTGTGTGGAGTTTGCACGT
>NC_057710.1:116201619-116209071 GCF_004010195.1 Chiloscyllium plagiosum | reverse complement strand
CACACACACACACACACACACACACACACACACACACACACACACACACACACACAAAAATGTGACTCCTTCTCGCATACACCAGCTCCCCAGCCATGCATCCATCTGCTCTATCCTCCTATTCCTGCCCTCACTAGCTCGCAGCACCGGGAGTAATCCAGATATTACTATGCTTGAGGACCTTCTTTTTAAACTCCTGCCTAACTCTCTATATTTTCCCTTCAGAATCTCATCCTTTTCCTTTTCTATGTCATTGTTTCCAGTGTGGACAATGACCTCTTGCTGGTTCCTCTCCCCTTGAGAATATTCTGCACCCTCTCTGAGACATCCTTGATCCTGGCACCCGAGGGACAATGCACCATTCTGATTTTTCACTGCTGGCCACAGAAGTGACTGTATGAACCTTGGATTAGAGACTCCCCTAACTCAGTTGATCTCTTGGAACCTGACGTACCCCTCATTGCATTAGAGCCAGTCTCGATACTAGAAACTTGGCTGTTCGTGCTACATTCCCCTGAGAATCCATCACCCCCTATATTTTCCAAAACAGCATACTTGTTTGAAGTGGGGATAGCCAAGGAAGACTCCTGCACTACCTGCCTATCTCTCTTACTGTTCCTGGAGTTAACCCATCTATGTGACTGTATCTGCAACTTTTCTCAACATGGCTTTGTGCATGGGAAATCATGTCTCACAAACTCAATTGAGTTTTTTGAAGAAGTAACAAAAAGGATTGATGAGGGCAGAGCAGTGGACATGATCTATTTGGATTTCAGTAAAGCGTTCGACAAGGTTCCACATGGGATTCTGGTTGGCAAGGGTAGACCACATGCAATACATGGAGAATTAGCTGTTTGGATACAGAACTGGCTCAAAAAGTAGAAGACAAAGGGTGATGGTGGATGGTTGCTTTTCAGAGTGAAGGCCTGTGACCAGTGGAGTGCCACAAGGATCAGTGCGGGGTCCACTATTTTTCATCATTTATATAAAGGATTTGGATGTGAGCATAAGTGGTATAATTAGTAACTTTGCAGATGACACCAAAATTAGAAGTGCAGTGGGACAGCGAAGAAGGTAACCTCAGATTACAATGGGATCCTGATCACATGGGCCAATGAACTGAGGCATCGCAGATGGCGTTTAATTTAGATAAATGCAAGGTTCTGCATTTTGGGAAAGCAAATCTTAGCAGAACTTATACACTTAATGGTAAGGTCCTAGGGAGTGTTGCTGATCAAAGAGACCTTGGAGTATAGGTTCATAGCTCCTTGAAAATGGAGTTGCAGGTAGATAGGATAGTGAAGAAGGTGCTTGATATGCTTTCCTTTATTGGTCAAGAGTATAAGTACAGGAGTTGGGAGGTCATGTTATAGCTGTACAAGACATCGGTTAGGCCACTTTTGGAATATTGCATGCAATTCTGGTCTCCTTCCTATTAGAAGGATGTTGTGAAACTTGAAAGAAAAGGTTTACAAGGATGTTGCCAGCGTTGGAGGATTTGAGCTGTAGGGAGAGGTTGAATAGGTTAGGGCTGTTTTCCCTGGAGCGTCGGAGGCTGAGGGGCAACTTTATAGAGGTTTATAAAATTATGAGGGGCATGGATATAATAAATAGACAATGTCTTTTCCCTAGGGTGGGGGAGACCAGAACTGGATGGCATAGTTTCAGGTGAGAGGAGGAAGATATAAAAGAGACCTAAGGGGTAACGTTTTCACACAGAGGGTGGCACGTGTATGGAATGAGCTGCCAGAGGAAGTAGTGGAGGCTAGTACAACTGCAACATTGGAAAGACATCTAGATGGGTATATGAATAGGAAGGGTTTGGAGGGATATGGGCCAGGTGCTGGCAGGTTGGACTAGATTTGGGCTGGGATATCTGGTCGGCGTGGACGATTTGGACCGAAGACTCTGTTTCCGTGCTACATTTCTATGACTCAAAATCTTAAGATGTCTTCTCATTTCATTCTAATGATTAAAATATCGTTAACAAATAAAAACAAAATTACCAGGAAAACACCACACACTTACCTCTTAAAAGTTTACTAATTATATATGAAGACAGTGTTGATAGCAATAAAGCCAGTCATATTTTACAGCAATTAGTAAAATTGCAAAGATCATGTGAATACATCCTGATTTACAAGTCAAATGAAGATGTATGAAGATGGAATTTACATAACAAATTAGGTACTTCAGAGAATGTAAATCAAATTATTCACACTACAATAATGTTTAGATCAGACACTTAAACGTAACGTCAGTGACATGATGAAGGAGTGGTCTTTTTAACATTCCCACAAATTCTATCCTTGTAACCATTGATAATAAGTCTTACAAGACTATTCTGGAGTGGATACATATCAAGAATGGTAATGCTGGGTAACTTATTTTCCTTTTCTAAACTAGAGATATTAAAGTATAATTATGCTGGCTCAGTATGGGCTCGGAGGTCAACTTAAAGACCTTCCTGGTCACTATGTCTAGGCCACTTGCTAGATAAACTGAAATCCATAGGAGAACTTCCTACCTCATACTTATAATGAAAACATCCTGTCTGCATTTTCCAATGCTGTTGGGGAAAGAATTTTGATACAGGGAATATTAACTATAGAGAAATTTTAGTAGACGCAAATGATTTTTCCCCTCAATTTGCTACATGGCAGACATTTATTTTCAAATTATAGCAAGTCAGGATTCAGACATCCAAGCAGCATCCCAAAGCTGCCAGACATTGCAGACCATCAAACAATTTTGATTTAAACTTAACCCAATTCACTGCACCACATCTTGTTCGCCATACGTTTCTTGTAGCACAACTATTCCCACTAGTGCAGTAAAAGGCTTCATAATGTAATATAACAACTGTTGAATATACAAGCTAGAGCCAGAAACAACAACTTCTTTGAACCACCACCAGAAGCCAATTTAGCATACATGTCAGATCACGTAGCTACTACTTGTATAATACATTGAATCATATAATGGTGCATAAAGCACAGAAGGTGGCCATTTTGATCAGCAAGTCCATACTGCTTTCTTATAAGAACTGCTCAGCTAGTCACACAATCCAACATTTTGTCCCTAGTCCGGCAATCGTTCCTCAACGCTATGATCAAAACATCATAACTGAATTTGCTCCTACCACTCTCAAATTGTGCATTCCAGATCCTAACCAATTGCTGCAACGAAGGGAGATTCTCATTGGGGTCTGAGCAACATGGGCTACTGCCGGACTTGTAGCATAATCAGGTAGGAAATCTGGTGAAGACCAACTCAACATCAAGAGCATCTCACTTCTGTGTTAAGCTTTTCACAAGCGGTGTGGCATGTTTCTCGCTAGACAGAGTTACCAATTTTAGGGGATTATCACTTGATAAACACCTTGCTGATGGCCCAATATTTGGCTTTCCATCTTACCAAACTCACAAAACAAGTTAGATGTCAAGAAACCTTGACATGAAAACCAGAGCAGGTAGCTGGCGAATTTAGCTCATCATATGCTTCATATAGCCTCCATATTAGATACTGGGTACACTCCATAGGGGCAGACCACACATGACCCCTGTCCTCAGACACTGGCATCCAACGTGCGCCAAAGATCATGTGAATACATCTGGATTTATAAGTCAAATGAAGGTGTATGAAGAAGGAATTTACACCCCAAATTAGGTACGTCAGAATGTAAATCAAATTATTCACACTGAAATAATATTTAGATCAGACACTTCAACATAACTTCATGATGATATAGTAGAGTGGTCTTTTTAACATTCCCAAAAATTCTACCCCTGTAAACACGGATGATGAGTTTTAGACGACTATTTTGTAGTGGATACATATCAATATGGTAACATTGACTCTTAGAAAAGGAAAGGAAAACAACCTAAACCAAAATGAAACAAAAAAGTCCTCATGGCACACTCTGATCCACTAAAAGTATGTTCCTATACTTTAGTGCTGCACCAGTAACTATCAGTGCTGCAGCATGGACACTGTACTCAGGGACAAGGCACCCAGCTCAGGGACTGGACCAGACTACATCTCCAGACACTTTACTCACTGTCATAGTGTTCTTCATTCTGAGCCTACGAGATGCTCATAACATCACTGTATTGAACTAACTGGCCTTTCCCGTTTGCATTTTGTCTCTTCAACCAGAAATACCAGACCCATGTTACTTCTGTCTTGCCTTGTCATTTAACACAGGCACAGAGGATGAAAGCTTGTCAGTCATCAGCAGTCCTCAGCCAACAGAGATTGTCTTCATTCAGGGGATCCGTTCACAGCAATTCTCCAGTACCAGTCCAGGGGCATGGAAATGTTCAGTCAGTTATTGGGGCAGTTAGGATGCTGCCCACATCAGGTGTGATGAGCGGTTGCATGTCAGACAGCCCACCATCCACCTCATCTTTCTGTGCCATTGGGGGCTATTTTCATCCTGGAATGAGAGACGGGTATTGAGGGAGATGAAAGTGAGTTGTCACTTTTGATGCAGGTAGAGAGATTAGGCAGTGCAGATGGTATGCAGGATTAGTGGTGCTGGAGGTTGAGGTAGTTGAGTTCAGAACAGTTTATCAGAATGTTGCTGAGTATGGAAGGTTTGAGTTATAAAGAAAGGCTGGATAGGCAGGGACTTTTTCACTGGAGCGTAGTAGATTGAGAGGCAACCTTTGAGAAGTTTATAAAATAATGAGTATAGAAAGAGTTAATGGTAGTTGCCGTTTCCTAGAATGGAGGGTTTCAAGACTTGGGGGCATATTTTAAGGTGAAAGGAGAGAGATTTAAAAAAAACATGAGGGGCAATCTGCTTTTACACAGAGGGTGATTTGCATGCGAAATAAAAAATTGCACCCATCCAGACAAATGGAGAGTATTTCATCACACTCCTGACTTGTGCCTTGTAGATGATGGATAGGCTTTGGGGAGCGGGGAGGTGAGGTACTTGCCACAGTATTCCTAGCCTCTGATCTGCTTTTGTAGCCATTGTGTTTATGTGATGGGTCTAGTTGAGTTTGTGATCAATGGTAACCCCAACGATGTTGATAGCTTGGTATTCAGTGATAGTAACTTTGAATATCAACCAGAGAGCATATAAACTGATACAGAATTTCATTCATTGTTCAACAAGTGTATCCAATGCATAGCTGAACCACTGAAATCAAGAAAATCTTTGTCCAATATTCATCCCTTGCAGTATTTGTTGATTTTAGTTGAATTCAGCCCAGACAGCAGCATTGGCATTACAATTGACTTCACTAGCCCCTAATACTGAAGTGGGAGAAGAGCGATTTATCCAAGGATTCCAATTCTGACTGCTGGAAATTCACATACAGTCACAACAGATTTGCTTGTCCCTAAACGTCCCATAAGCCAAATATTCACACTAGGATTCACATGTTTTGAGATTCAGAGAGTAACTAGTATCCAAGGCAATGTATCCCAAGAGTCAACTTCTTACAGATGAGAGAGGGAATAAGCACCGGGCGGCGATTCTGTAGGACTGCTGTGGACAGCTCTGCCCAACAGCCAAGGCATACCGGTGTTTTTTGCATTCCCTGGCCAACTTATGTGGTGGAATTATTAGTTTAAAACTTACAGAACACATATTTGTTAATATTTGGGAGTGGGAAGGATGCCAAAGGGAAAAGGAGCAAGCAAACAGCAGCAGGGAGGACAATCCCCTGCAGGACCTACCACACCAGAGACTGCAGCAGCAGCAGCAGCAGCAGCAGCAGCCTCTCCTGAACCCCCCAGGGACCTGACAAACTCACAGGAATTGGCTGCAGTGATGGAGAGACTTACCTTAAAGGTTGCGGCTGTGATTGAGGAAATCCGTGGGGTGATTCGTGCTCAGGTGCAACCTATTGCATCCATGCTGCAGAAGCACGGGCAGGAGATCCAGGGCCTCGGGGAGAGGCTGGAGGAGGTGGAGGGTCGAACTAAAGCCTCGGAAGCTGCAATGGAATCCTCATCCAGTTGGATCCAGGTGCTGGAGCGAGAGGTGCGGGTCTTGCAAAACCATATCGATGACCTTGAAAATCGAGGTCGGAGGATAAATCTCCGAATTGTCGGGCTCCCTGAAGGTGAGGAAGGTGAGCAGCCAGTCAGCTTCTTTGAAAACTGGCTGCCGAAGTTTTTGGGCCTTCACATCGAGTCCAGCAGGCTTCAGATTGAAAGGGCGTATCGGGTCACAATGCACAGGTCAGGGCCGGTGCAGCATCCCCGTCCGGTCCTAGTGCACTTCCACTCATATAAGGACAAGCAAAAAGTCATAGAAGCTTCCAGATCCCTGGGAAAAGATTCGCAGGCACTGCTGTACAAGGGGTCAAAAATCATGTTTCTCCAGGATTTTTCAGCAGCTGTAATCCGAAAGAGGAAGTCCTATGATGAAGTTAAAAAGAGGCTGAGGAACCTGGGCATCCAATTCTCCATAAGATACCACGCAGTACTTCACTTCAGCCATGAGGACTCAGTTTATACATTTGACTCGGCGGATAAAGCTAAAATCTTTGTGGACACTTTGTGGATTGGCCTGAAGAATATAGTTAATGTTTGTTCTCTTTTCTATTTCTCCCCATGTTTTCCCTTCCTTTTTTTTATTCCTTTCTTTCTCCCTCATAATTTCCTTTTTGGAAAGGGGGGAAAAGACTTTGGAATAAGTTGTTCCTTTTTTTTTAATAACTGGATTTTCTGATGGGAAATTTTGTAGATGTCCTTTGTTGTCTCTCTCCTTTTTTTTTGTTTGTTCTGCTTTTCTTTTAGTCACAAGTAGGGGTGTCATGAAGGCAGGGATAGGTGGGAGTGCTCATCCTGACTTTGTCTTTTGATTTAAGGATCATCTCCTTGTTTTTTTTTCTGGCCTAAGGCTGAGGCACAGTCCAGGTTTGAAGGAGCTGTGAAGGAGGGGATGGGTAGGGTGAGTGCCCCCTATGAGCAGGGGGAAGAGTCTTCCATTCAAGGTTCTATAGTTGGTTTTCTTTGTAGTTTTTTGGTAGTAATAGTTGTTTATAGTTACGATAGAGTAGTTTTTGTATATATAGTTTTTCGATTCTATGAGTCTTTATTTACTTATGGTTGGCGCTTTGTAAGCAGGGTTCTCCCTCCAAGGGGTTCAAGAGTGTCTGACAGGGGATATGGCTAAGTGTCTTATTAAATGGTGCACCTGGAACATTAAGGGAAGTCATTCACCTATTAAAAGGAAAAAAAGTGCTTTCTAGCCTTAAAAGGGAAAGGATTGATATCACTTTGTTGCAGGAAACCCATCTTGATGATGGGGAACACCTGAAATTACAACAGGGGGGTTATGACTGGGTATTCTTTTCATCCTTTACTACTAAAAGTAGGGGAGTGGCGGTACTTATCCAGAAAAATCTTCCGTTCACAGTATTAGAGCAGATGAAAGATGAGCAGGGACGGTTTGTGATACTTAAAGCCCTGATACATGGGGAGGAA
>NC_057710.1:116169889-116201592 GCF_004010195.1 Chiloscyllium plagiosum | reverse complement strand
TGGATATTTGGAGATGTCTTCACCCTACCGGCAGGGACTTCATCTTTTTTTCAAACCCGCATAAATGTCACACAAGGATTGACCTCTTTCTGGCTCCCTTGGCCCTTCTGGATTCGATTATGCGTTGTAAAATTGGGAATAAAGCTATCTCTGATTACGCGGCAGTATATTTGGAGGTTAAGGCCAAGAGTGAAGGGCTAGGTTTGTGGCACTGGCGTTTGGACCCCTTTCTCCTTAAGGATTCCAAATTTGTGGAATACTTTTTGAAGGAGTTTCAGGAATTCTTGACTATCAACTCAGGCATGGCTAGTAGTCCATCCATGCTATGGGAGACTGCTAAGGCCTTTGCTAGGGGATTAGCTAGTTCCTATTCAGCTAGCTGGAAACGACAGAAGGAGAAACAGCAGCGTCTACTTGAGACGCAGTTGAAAGCCAAGGAGGCAGCACATTTTGCGGGGCCTTCAGTGACTAAACTACAGCGGATCACAGCCCTTGGGGCTGCCTTGAATTCAATACTTGACACAAAACACAAAGAAAGAACTTGCATTTGCTAGACAGAGGTTGTTCAAATATGGGGATAGGCCAGGGAAGTGTTTAGCATACTTGACGAGGAAAAAGCATGCTCCCCAATCCATTACTGCAATCAGAGACAGCGTCGGGGTCCTTACATACGATGCTAAAAAGATTAATGAGGCTTTTCGGAGCTTTTACTCTGAATTGTATCGGTCTGAAGGTTGCAAAGACAGGAGTGCTAAAATGGAGACCGTTTTTAAGAACCTGGTCCTCCCAGGGGTAACCTTGGAACAGCCTCTCTCCTTAATGCCCCCTTGACAGTTCAGGAAATACAGGAGGCAGCCAGGCAACTTCAGTGTGGGAAAGCACCTGTCCCTGATGGTCTTCCGGGTGAGTTTTATAAGGCGCTTATAGGGATTTTGTCAGGGCCAATGTTGGAGATGTACGCCTACCATCATCTTTGAGAGAAGCTAATATTTCTTTAATTCTTAAGAAGGGGAAGGTTCCTGAGGATTGTGCCTCATAAAGGCCCATCTCTCTATTAAATTCAGACTTCAAGATTCTGTCCAAGATCCTGGCGCTGAGATTGGAAAGGGGTGTTGCCCCATATTATTAAAAAGGACCAGACAGGCTTTATAAGGGGCCATAGGTTCTCTAATAATATTAGAAGGCTGCTGAATGTGGTCCAAGTTTGTCAGCAACGATCGCTTCAGGAGTTGGTGATTTCCTTAGATGCAGAGAAAGCATTTGACCAGGTGGAGTGGCCACATCTTTTTTATGTCTTAGAACAGTTCGGGTTGGGTGGAGTCTTTGCTAGGCGGGTGGAGGTTTTATATCGTCAGCCTCTGGCCGCAGTCATCACCAACGGGTGAAGTCTGGGAATTTTACAATTGGTAGGGGTAGTCAGCAAGGCTGCCCCCTCTCACCATTGTTGTTTACGTTGGTGATAGAGCCACTGGCAGAGGCTATTCGTCAGAACGTCCACATAACCGCTCCGGAAGTGGGATCGAGGGCACACAAGAAGACACTGTACACGGATGATGTCCTTCTGTTTTTATCGAACCCGATCACCTCCGCACCCCATTTGCTACAATGTATCAATTCATTTGGGGCTATTTCAGGATATGAGATTAACTTTGCAAAATCGGAGGCTATGCCTTTGGGGAACCTTAAGGATGTGCCAGAAGTTGAAGGTGGCCCTAAGTTCCCTTTTAAGTGGTCACGGGCAGGGTTCCGGTACCTAGGCACTTTTATTACCCCCAAGTTTGATCTGTTATTTTGGACTAACTTTGCTCACTTGCTCGACAATATTAGGCGAGAGCTCCAGAGTTGGGAGGCTCTTCCAATTTCATGGTTGGGCCGAATACCTCTCATTAAGATGAATGTTCTTCCTTGTTTGCTTTATCCCTTGCGTATGCTTATGGGGTGGTTTAGTTCCTTTGTCTGGCATCGTGGCGGCCCCTCATCAAACTTACTAAATTGCAGTTGCCTCAAGGCGGGGGAGGAGTTGATTTCCCAGACATCAGAAGGTATCAATTGAGTTCCCTGCTGTCCTTTGTCTGTGATTGAGTAGGTAATGATCCAAACTCAACATGGCTGGATATTGAGGCCTCCCAAGCAGAATGCCCTCTTATTAACCTATTGTTCATGGATAAGATGAGGACAGTTATGGACCACTGCTGGAACCCCATTGTCATTAGTACAGTCAAGGCATGGAGGGCGATGCGTCAGAGTGAGGGTTGTTTATCCAAGACTTCGCCACTTACACCTATAGTTGGCATGCCAGGGTTCGGACCAGGGATGATGGACTCAGGGTTCAAACTATGGGCAGCGAGAGGAGTTTCTAGTTTGGGAGACTTGTTTGAGGGGGAGGTTATGTTGTCTTTTGAGCAACTGAGCCACAAATACGGGTTGCCCAGCAGAGAACTTTTCCGTTTTTTTCAGGTTAGGAATTTCATCCAGAAGAAGACTACACTTCTCACTAAGCCCGATACAGAAAGGATGTTGCTACGCTCCACAAGCACCCTTTCGGTTAGTGCTCTCTATCGCCTGCTGGGTGGCAGGGCCTGGCAGGATATTAACCGTTTATGTGAGGTCTGGGAGCAAGAGCTGGGAATGAAGATCTCTTCTGAAACATGGGAGAACATATGGGAGAATACTCGAAAGATCTCAATCTGTAACAGGACATGCGCTACGCAGTTAAAAGTTCTGCACAGGGCTCAACTGGCACCAGACCGTCTGACGAAGTTTAAAAAAGGGGCATCTTCAGTGTGCCCCAAATGTAAAATAAGTGTAGGTCCTCTTACCCATTGCTTCTGGACATGCCACAGGCTCCGTGTTTATTGAAGCGCTGTGGCGGGAGAGATAAAGAGGCTATTGAAGACTGAAGTCAAAGTAGACCTGATATCTCTCCTCTTAGGTCTACCAAATTTACCATCTTTAGACAGGCATGGGAAGAAACTATTTAATATTCTTGCACACTGTGCACGGGAAAATATTCTGATGTCTGAGAACCCGCCGGGCTTGCTGGGGTGGCAGAAATTAATTATGGAGCACATTCCCTTGGACTTTTTCACAAACATGGTGCACCACACAACAGACAATTTTTATAGGACATGGCAGCCCTACCTGAATTATTTGGATATAGATTTATCAGTTATCTTAACTAGTGCGTTTGTTTAACCAGGATGATTAGATTTGTCAAGCCCTGGGCCCTGGAGGGGGTCTCCCAAGTTAATACGGGTATGTATGCAATGCTCCCGTTGCTTTGTTTGGGAGCCTTGCACCGAGCATAGCTGTTCTGTATTTTGTGGTTTTTTTTGCTTTTCTTTTTTTTTTGGTGTTGCTTTGCACAGTTTTAGGGTTTGCTTTGTATTATAGAGTAGGTTGGTAATTAGTAAATAGTAGTTGTATTGTAATTTGTGTTTTTTTTCTTTTTATTATATTGATATTTGTGATTTTTTTCAATAATTTTATATGTTTGTAAAGTTAAAAAAAATTGCTAATAAATATATTTACAAAAAAAATACAGTTGAAGCAAAATACACACCTGCAAGCAGTACTTCTGAGGCTCTATAAGGCTCTGGTCAGACCACATTTGGAGTACTGTGTGCATCTTTGGGCCCTATATCTCAGGAAGAACCCTGGATCATGTTCAGCGAAGGTTCATGAGAATGTTTCTAGGAATTAAAAGCTTAGCATATGAGGAACATTTGAGGACTCTGGGTATATACTTGATGGAGTTTAGAAGGATATGGGAGGATCTAACTGAAACTTACAGAATACTGAATGGCCTGGACACAGTGGATGTTGGGAAGATGTTTCCATTGATAAGACAGACTCGGACCCGAGGGAACAGCCTAAGAGTAAAGGGAAGACCTTTTAGAACGGAGGTAAGGAGGAACGTCTTCAGCCAGAGAATGGTGAATCTATGGAATTCATTGTCACAGAAGACTGTGAAGGCCAGGTCATTGAGTGTATTTAAGACTGAGATAGGTAGTTTCTTGAATATCAAGGGAATGAGGGTTACGGGAAGAAATGGGGTTGAGAAACTTAATCAGCCACGATTGAATGGGCAGAGCAGACTTGATGAACTGAATGGCCTAATTTCTGCTCCTATGTCTTATGGTCAATGACTGCATTACCCAAATACAGATGATATACAAAGGCCAAATACTGCTGGAAATCCTAAATAAAACAGAAAATGCTGAAAATAAACAACAAGTCGGGCAGCATTTATTGCAACAGGAATGAAATTAACATTTCAGGTCAATGACCTTTCTTCAGAACTGGTAACATTTAGAGATGTTGTTGCAATATGTTGCAATCAAGTACCAAGTCTAGGAAATGGAGGAAAGGAACAAAACAACAGAAGGAAATGTCTGAAATAAAACCAAAGGTAATACAGGTTAAGTGTTAACAAAAGGGATGATGACATTGGTCAAAAATGGGTGGGGAAGGAAATAATAAAGAAATAAAAGATGGGTCTATTGTGAATAGCAGAATCATGTGAATGTCAATATGAATAGCAGAATCATTACAAACAATTTCTGTCCAACAAAAAGGGGTCAGTACATATTCTCTGAAATTGTTTAACTTAATATTAAATTACAAAAGTTATAAGGTGCCAAAGCAAAAGAAGAGGTGCTATTCCTCAAGCTTGGACCTGAACAGTGTCAGTGACTAAGTCAGAGGATTATAATCAGATGAAGTATTAAAAAGGCAGGTGACCAGAACTTGGGTTCAGACTAAAAGCAACGAAGGGCAGCATGGTGGCTCAGTGGTTAGCACTGCTGCCTCACAGCGCCAGGGTCTTGAGTTTGATTTTAGCCCTAGGTGTCTGTCTTTGTGGAATTTACACATTCTCCCAGTGTCAATGTGGGTTTCCACCAGGTGCTCTCATTTCCTCCCACAGTCCAAAGATATGCAAGTGAGGTGGATTGGCCAGGCTAAATTTTCCATAGTGTCCAGGGATATGCAGGATAGGTGAAATAGCCATGGTAAATGTGGGTTACGAGAATAGGGTGGGTCTGGGCTGGATGCTGTTCCGAGTGTCAGTGCAGACTCGATGAGCCGAATGGCCTCTTTATGCATTGTTATAATTCAAATAAAATAGTACAGGAGGATACAATTCCAATAAAACTAAATAGGAAATTGTTCCATGTTTAAATTGTAAAGTGCTCCCATATCAAAAATTAAGTTTTTCTAAAATAATATTAGTTTACATCAGTAAGTCTCAGAGTTTACTTTTTCCCAAATAAAGCAAAAATAGTATTTTCCCTTCAATTTATTGTCTTTACCCTCCCTACTTCTCTCAAAGTGTTCACTTATACATTTTCAGGAGTAAGGCTTATCTCCAGAACCTTAATCAAGTGTTAACTCTGGCAAGATAGTGAACCATTACTGTAAATCCTGATCCTGGAGTAATTTGCCAAGAGCGGCACCACACAACAATCAGAAACAGAAACCAGAGTTGTCTTTCCTTAGTTTAGGCATTAATTTAAATCTAATTCTAGCTCCCCTAGATCAACATCTTTTCGGAGATGACAGAAACAATTGTTTGTAAACAAAAAAAAATGAAATATACCTTTAACATATGATGTAGTGAAGAAATGCTTCTTGAGAAAGCACGGATGTTAATTTTAATGTTGACCAAATGGACAGATTAAAAGAAGTGATTTTTAAAATCAATCAACCAGAAAACAGGCAAGGAAAGTGAAAAATGAACACCTGAAAGGAGAAAATGAAGAAGTAATTCTCCTCCACACACACAAAAATGCATGCTTCTTACTGAATGTTGGCACTAGAATATTTATCTCAGTAAATTTGTATGTCAAGGTAAAAGTATGCCAACAAATGAGAAACATCCTGCAAAAGGTCCAAAATTCAAGGTATGGAAAAGCACGGCTACTGTTTGCAAAAGGCATCCAAATTAATTTTTTCAGTGGAATAATGATTAATAAAAGTTTAAAGATTTATGAAGTGCCATAGAGCTATTTATTAACTACTGGATTGGCCATATTTCTTTTAAAATACATATATGCAAAAGAAAAACATACAAATATTACCTCCTGCTGCTGTCCTTGGGGAGATTAATTGTATTCCACTATACTAAGTTTATAAATAGATTGCAGAAATAGGTTTAGAAAATGGTATCACGGTAAAGTTTGAGGCTAATGCATCACTACCAACAGCAGTGCATACAAATTAAAACATGCTTTGAGATTTAACCTTTCACCTAGCAATGTATCACAGCATCATTTCCGTGTGTAGAGATAGCACTCCTGTACTAATCAATCACAACTAAAGAGCACATACAGTCAACATTCTTAATTAGACTCTATCCACTCTCCTCCTCACACTCATCTGTCATGAACACTGTTTAAAAATAAGTGTTATTAGTCTTTATTTGTGAGTAGATCTGGTTAGCATCTCCACGTCTCAGCAGCAGAAATCATTCATCCATCTGAAGTACATTGGTGCCTGATAATTCATACCCCTACGTAGAAGCTACAGATAACCAGAGCCCCTAACCCACTTCAGAGTCATAAATTATAACATACACAGCTCCCATGCAACCTGGGTTAATTTATGTTTACTATAAATCTACTGAGAAAGGTCATTTGACACTTAAGGAGTCTGATTTCAAATCAGATGGTGAGAAAAGCAAAGAAATCTGACACAGACTCCAACTAGGCTAAGCGTTTTGTCTTGGGGATCCCATGTTGAACTGGCTGACATTAACGGACATTGAATGACTTTAAAAGATGGCTGATTGTCTAGAGAAACGCAATTATTTCAAATAATATGAATGAGTAATAATGAATTTTATGCTTCTCTCATATAAGGATATAAGATCCTTCAATAATCTCAGCACTAATACTATTGGACAATATGGTGGCTCAGTGGTTAGTTCTGCTGCCATACAGCGCCAGGGACCAAGTTTCAATTCCAGCTTCGAGCGACTATCTATGTGGGGTTTGTACATTCTCCCAGTGCCTGCATGGGTTTCCTCCCACGGTCCAAAGATGTGCAGGTTAGGTGAATTGGTCATGCCAAATTGATCATAGTGTTCAGGGATGTGTAGGTTAGGCGCATTAGGGCAAATGTAAAGTAATAGGGTAGGGGAATGAGTGAGGATGTGACATGGTAGGTCTGCGTGGACTTGTTGGGCCAAATGGCCTGTTTCCACACTGTAGGGATTCTATGATTATCCTGCCATTTAATCATAGAACATAGAACATTACAGCACTGCACAGGCCCTTCAGCCCTTGATGCTGCACCAACCTGTGAAACCAATCTGAAGGGTATCTAACATATACTATTCCATTTTCATCCATATGTCTATCCAATGACCAGTTAAATGCCCTTAAAGTTGGCCTGTCTACTACTATTGCAGGCAGTGTGTTCCACGCCCCTACTATTCTCTGAGTAAAGAAACTATCTCTGATATCTGTTCTATATCTATCATCCCTCAATTTAAAGCTACGTCCCCTCATGCTAGACATCACCATCCAAGGAAAAAAGCTCTCACTGTCCACCCTATCTAACCCTCTGATTATCTTATATGTCTCAATTAAGTCACCTCAACCTTCTTCTCTCCAACGAAAACAGCCTCAAATCCCTCAGCCTTTCCTCATAAGATTTTCCCTCCATACCAGGCAACATCCAGGTAAATCTCCTCTGAATCCATTCCAAAACTTCCATATCCTTCCTATAATGAGGTGACCAGAACTGTACGTAATACTCAGTGCAGCCGCACCAGAGTTTTGTACAGCTGCAGTATGACTTCATGGTTCCGAAACTCAATCCCTCTACTGATAAAAGCTAAGATATCGTATGCTCTTTAACAACCTTATCAACCTGGGTGGCAACTTTCAGGGATCTATTACATGGACACCAAGATCCCTCTGCTCATCTGATCTCCCAAGAATCTTACCATTCACCCAGTACTCTGCATTCCTGTTAGTACATCATGGTATCACAAAATTTGAAGTATTATCAAAAAGAGTTAAAACTGATAAATGCTGTACATTATTTTTTTCACCCATTTCCAAAAGAAACATTGCTGATTCTGGAACTTCATTTGCCGCAAAATGCCACTCTACAACAGTACATAATAATTAAACATCAAGATAATATCAACAAATATCCCGGAACAAATGTTCATGCAGACTTGCTAAGTAACATTTCACAAATTGTTAAAACAAATTACAATTGCAACATTTAAAAGGCATCTAGATGGGTATATGAATAGGAAGAGTTTGGAGGGATATGGGCTGGGTGCTGGCAGGGGGACTAGATTGGGTTGGAATATCTGGTCGGGATGGACAAGTTGGACCGAAGGGTCTGTTTCCATGCTGCACGTGTCTATGACTCTACGACACTAAATTCTTACGCCTTTAGTTATTAAAAATGAATTGCAAAGCTGATTTAAAAATAAAATCTTTCACAATTCCTTGGCAATTAATGCTACTGTTCAAACTTAAATCTGGAACTTTGCTTTCTTAAAAAGAGAGTTTCGGGAGTCTCATTATCATTTTCTTGCAAACTTAGCTTCAAATAATTCCATTGAGTAAAATATATGTTGGATTTAAGCAACTTTGCACAATATCACAAATTCTAATTGAATGGCATCTTTACTACATAGATCTTGGGTTTACAGGCCTGTTACTATTTAGATACTATAGTTAATAATGCTTGAAATGCAACTATGATAATTGTTAAAATCACAGTGGTGCCCTGAGCAATGTATGATTTAATTGCCTTGAGTTTAGCACTTGGAAGAACAAAATAATCAATAATTTCATACAAAATTCATGTGCTATCATTCCAAAATAACCTTATTGTAGAAGAGCAACATATAATGGTCGGACATTAAGACACTATTCTTTATGAACAACCTATATTTTTTAATTCCAGGAAGCATCAAAAATTATCTCTATTAATTCAATTAACTTCTTGTAAACTTTCCCACTAGCAAAGGATATTAGTTTACATGAAACATTATTAATAAATACAATTAAACAGAGATAAATTACAATATAAATTAATTAGCAAATTCAAAGACTTTAAACAGGCTAAACCAGTTACGCATATTACAGATTTTTTTTATTAGAGCTTCCAAATCAATTAATCCATGTACAATTGATGATATCAAAAATGTGTTGTGAACAAAAAATTTCAGGCAATACGGAGTTGACCATGCTAATAATTTAAAATGATAAAGTCTGGGGAAAGTTCATCAGAAAGGTTTTCTGGACCAGCATTAGTAATGTCTTGCATCTGACAAAGTCAAGTATTTGTGTGGAACATCTCCTCTCTTAATATGAAAAAAGACCTGTCCACATAATGAATTGTTGGTATAGCTACCTATTCACAATATCAACTTTGCTGAATGTTATGCAATAAAATGTTTGCTTCCCAAGCTGCATCTAAAATAATATATCCAAATTAACTCTGTCATCCCCAAATTTTTGTCTTTGTTTGTCATTATATCATATCCATAAGCTTTTGACAAACAAGATAAGTCTACATATAAATGAAACAGTAGATTTCTTGTGGCATTGTTAAATTGATTTTTTTTAAAATAGTGGGTTATTATACAAGGTAATACATACTACATCATTCTCCTCATAAGGGGCATTTTCAAGGCCATAAATAGTGTCTTAAGTAAGCAGAATTTCAGCTTGGTGACGAAACGATGTAGCGTGAGGTCAAAGGTTAACTGCATGTCAAGCAGCAAATCAGAACCCAGATTGCAAGTACTGACTTCCATTCTATAATATACAACATTGCTTAAAATAACTTGGCAAAGATTTCAGAGACAATTTTAATTTTTGACATTGGAAGAAAGCAAGGAGAGAGGAAAAGCTGAACATTATAAGTCACCAATTATTTGTCACAGCCTAAAGTTTAAATCAGCTTTTGACTTCCATTCAACTTCTATACACTAGTTCTAAATTGCACAAATTTTCCTCTCACCTATCAACTCCAGATTTAATCTTCATCGCATGTCATTACAAAATAGCTTTAACAGCACAGAATGCTCTTGGATATCCCCTAAATACCATATAATAGTACTAAATTATCTTACATAAAATAAGATTTATTGACTGAAGTATAAACCTACAGCAAAATTTTTGAATTAGAAAGCAAGAGTATTGTCTCAAATTAGTTTAGCAATCTTTGGCATGTTTCCAAATGCTGAAGTCCTGCTTTAGGTACAACTACTGACTTCAGCACAAATGTTTTCCTCATTTCCCATCCTATTCTACACTATCTCCACCCCACCATCCCAGAAAGAGAGATCTTGACAGTTTCATGATGCTTAATTTTTACCATATAAATATCTTCAAAATGACTACTTGTTGAATAAAAAATGTAATCTTAGAAACTCAACTTTTGCACAAATATATATGATCGGCTTTAATAGGTTATGGCTGATTCATTTATTTGTAAACTTACAAAGAAATTCATAACTGCATCCTATCTATTTGGAATGTTTTTCTTCATATTGTCATTTACAGTAATTTTTAATCTGCTTATTTACAGATTGACACAAATTTACTTTTTGATTAAACCATTCTCAGCTATGTTGATCAAACTTTGCCAAGTTACCATATGTCAAGTCTTGTTGACTTTGCTCTTAGCAGATCAGACCCATTTTTTTCTATTAACATCCTCATTTGCACCTTTTTCACATAGGGCTGCACAGTGGCTCAAGGGCAGCACAGGGGCTCAGTGGTTAGCACTGCTGCCTCACAGTGCCAGCAACCCGGGTTCAATTTCAGCCTTAGGCGACTGTCTATGTGGAGTTTGCACATTCTGCATGGGTTTCCGCCCCAGTCCAAAGGTGTGCAGGTTAGGTGGATTGGCCATGCTAAATTGCCCATAGTGTCCAGGGATGTACAAACTCGCTGCTGGATAATGTGGCATCTATATTAATGAAGGAAAATCAAACGCATTCTATAAACAAAAGGCCAATCAAATTAATATCAATTGTAATAGACTGTGTAAACCACAGACCCTGGTAATGTTCTGAGGGACCTGGATTTGAACAATGATATGTGCATTCAAAAATTTTTTTTAAATCTGCAATAAAAAAAATTGAACAAGGACCATGAAACTCATGTAGATTATTTTTTATGACAATCTGGTTCACTAATGTCCCTGAGGTCCGAATCTAGACTGACCTACATGTGTCTCCAGACCCACAGAATAAAAAGCAAGACAAATCCAATGTAGCCAGTTACCACCCTAACAATCTATTTTATCATCAGTGAAGTGTCAGCAGTAATGGTTCCAAGCAGTACTCTCAGCAAAAGTCTGCTCACTGACACTCAGTTTGGTTTTGCCAGGGTTACGCAGTTTCTGACCTCATTATAGCCTTGGACCAAATGCAGACAAAACAGCTGAATTCCAAGGGTGAGGTAAGACTGATTATTCTTGACATCAAGGCCACGTTTGATTGAGTGTGGCATCAAGGAGGTCTTGCAAAGCTGAAGGCATGGGGAATCAGGGGAAAATACTCTGCTAGTTGAAGTTGTATCTGGAAGTATTCCTAGTCTCTGACCTGCCTCATCGATCCAAAGTTCTGCTGAATAATTCTAGAGTACTTTTCCTCCACAATGTTAACTAGGTTATTTTAGGTATTGATCAGTCTTAAACTGGTCTTTGTACTTTGATTGAATTTTGGTTGAATCTTACCAGAAATTGACAAAATGTACCATGCTCCTATGCATTCCCTTTGCCTGATGCTAGCCCAATTCTCTCACTCACTCTAGGGAATAGTACTCATCACCCCTGGGATGTACTGCAATTTCAGGCCAAGCAATCAGTCAAGCACTGGCAGTCTAGAGTTGCCTTTCACAGTCAACATGGTGGCACAACAGCCACAAATTAACACTGCTCTTGACACATAGGTGGCATGGTTGACACAATCTTGCACATTGAACTGCACATTTCCATTCCAATCACTGTTTATGCATGAGGCCACACGCCTTATCTGTCCTTAGCCACATTTCCTCTTAGAACCACTTAAGTAACTGTTAATCATTCCCAGAAACTCACTGTAACCAAGCATCTCATCATCGCACAATATGGGACCATCACAAATAAGGAAGACTTTAAACAGATCAAAACATTCAACTTTATTCAGCAACATTAAAAGTGAACTGAAATCAAGCAAACAATCAGAAGCTGCATTTGCCTCTCAGCACAGAAACATGCTACTCACATGTCCAGTACCAACACTTTACAGTCAATGAATGATCATTGTACCCAATTGTCTTCGACTGATATCGGTGTCAATTAAGTCCTCTCTGGCTAGAAGCATCCTATGCTTCTATGCTCTATCGTGCAGACGATGATCTTTCCTCCCATTCAGTGTCCTCACGATCCTCCTTGAAATACTTCTCCTAAGCTCTAAGCTCGTCAATGTCCATCATATTCCCCTTTTGCCAGCTCCAGCCGTGCAAAGCACAGCATATTGGATTATGCAGCACATTCTGTCTGGATTGTACGTTGTGCCCCAGATTGATCCAAGCAGTGAAACCTCAGTTTCATGAGGCCTGTCATATGCTGTACCATGGCTCTGATCGAAAAATGGAAAGCATTGTATCTACACTGTATCTACATTACAGTTAGGGGATTACATAACCATCAGCCATGGCTGGCGAGCATAGTCTTTGACCCTCAGTAACCATTTATCAAATAGTTGGTCCCTCAAACGCAACAGGAACACAAGTGTTTTCAAGGATGAAGATATCATGGCAGCTGAAAAGGTACTGTAAACAAATTTCTAACAAGTGCAACTGATGATCACAGATTACTTGCACATTGATGGGATGGAAGCCTTTTCTATTCATAAACTCAGTTATGTTATGATATGGTCCTCTCAACATGGCATGTACAAAGTGCATCATATCCTGCACCTGAGGAAAGTCGAAGAGTGTGGTACTGGAAATGCATAGCTGGTCAGGCATCATCACAGCTGCAGGAGAATCGACATTTCAAGCGTAAGTCCAGCACCTGAGGAAAGCCAATACGTTACAGGAACTACTGCTGGGGCTGCAGCGCTGACCTCACCACGTGGAAACAAAATGAACCCCACCAATTCATGGGGGTTCCAACTTGTAATCAACTGAAATGGACAGAATTTAATCAGGAAGACAGTAATAGGGACTTTGAAACAGACAGAGGTGAAGTCAATGCATCATAGAGAACACATAAACTTCCAAACAACTAGTTTATCTGACCACTCAAATACCATCTGCCCCACATCTGGTCGGGGTTGTAGACTGTTCATTGGTTTTGAAATGTCTGCTAAGTTCAATCAAACCTGAATGAATGCAAGTCATCCTCAAACACTCGGGATTGCCCAAGGAGAATAATCCCCTTACAACAGCTGCACTGACAAGCTGGTCTCTTTCAGTCCAAAAGTAAAACATGGCAACTTGGCAAGGCACCAAGGGACATGAACCTTTGCAGGTAGAGAGAAAAACGGAATGGGAAAATTCTAAAACCAAAGCAGTCTCTCAAGTATCCATGCACAACGCAGATAGGGAGCTTTAAAAAGATCAGAATGTACCTTGCTGTCAATATGAAACTACTTCACATTGATAAGAACAGAAATTAAACCAAACGTACAGGCCAAATACAAAGAACAGTAGATTTTATTTTGGATATTAACGTAAATTAATGGATTTACTGCAGACAATAATAAGCATGTATGTAACAAGAAATAATCCTATGTTGCATATTCAGTCACAGGAAAAGGTGTTTAGAGCATCCATTGTGCATATATAAAATTTTCAAGAAGTTACCAAGTAATTATCAGATTTCAGACTTCATCAGATAGGTAAATCCAATTCTGGAACATGCTATCCGTACCACAAATGATGTGCCAGAAAACGTGATAGAAAACTGATCAGGAGAACTTTAATTTTCGAGAATCAAGTTACAATGGTAAGCAACTGAATCATTTGGATTGGAGTCACAAAGACGTACAGCACGGAAACAGACCGTTCAGTCCAACCCATCCATACCAACCATACATCCTAACCTCATTTTGTCCTACTTTAGATTAGATTAGATTAGATTCCCTACAGTGCGGAAACAGGCCCTTCAGCCCAAGCAGTCCACACTGGCCCTCTGAAGAGTAACCCACCTATTTGCCAGCATTTGGCCCGTATTTTGCTAAAACCCTTCCTATTCAAGTACCCATCCAGATGCCTTTTAAATGTCGCAATTGCACCAGCCTCCTCCACTTCTTCTGGCAGCTCATTCCATACTTGCAACAGCATCTGCACGAAAAGGTTGCTTATCAGAGCTCTTTCAAATCTTTCCCCTCTCACCTTAAACTTTCGCCCTCTAGTTTTGGACTCTCCCACCTCAGGGAAAAGACCTGTCTATTTACACTAGCTATGCTCTTCATGATTTAATAAATCTCTATATGGTCACTCCTCAGCCTCTGACACTCCAGGGATTATAGCTCCAGCCTACTCAGCCTCTCACTATTAGTCAAACCCTCCAATCCTGACAACATCCTTGTGAATCTTTTCTGAACCCTTTCAAGTATCACAACATCCTTCCTATCGCAGGGAGACCAGGATTGCATGCAGTATTCTAAAACTGACCTCAGCAATGTCCTCAATAGCTGCAACATGACCTCCCAATTCATATACTCAATGCTCTGACCAATGAAGGCAAGGATACCAAATGCCTTCTTCACTGTCCTATTTATCTGCAACTCTACTTTCAAGGAACCATGTACCTGCACTCCAAGATCTCTTTGCTCAGCAACACTCCCCAGGAGCTTACATTAAGTGTATTAGTGCTGTCCTGGTTTGCTTTTCCAAAATGCACACCTCACATTTATCTAAACTCCATCTGCCATTCATCGCCCTATTGGCCCATCTGATTAAGACCCTGTTGTAATCTGAGGTAACCTTCTTCGCTGTCCACTACACCTCCAATTTTAGTGTCATCTGCAAACTTATTAACTGTACCTCTTATGTTCAGATCCAAATCCTTTATATAAATGACAAAAAGCAAGGGATCAGCAATGATCCTTGTGGCACACTACTGGTCACAAGCCTCCAGTCTGAAAAACAATCCTCCACCACCACCTTCTGTCTTCTATCTTTGAGCCAGAACACATGATTCAAATACTAATTTAGGATACGAAAGCAAACTATTTAACTTGAAAACATAAAGGGTTATAGGTCATAAAAACAAATATTAATCTACGGTAAAATTAAGAAAAGGTTTTTATTTCACCGCTGTACTGTAGATACCAGGTACACAAAAAGGTAATAATTCAGGATCAGTTGGCAGTTAGAAGGGAGATGGAGTGATACTGATCCAGAAAGTTGAGTACACAAAAAAACACTTCTTGAAACATGGAAGAAAGGACTTCTAAGGAATCAGTTAAGTGGGAGGCATTAGTTGATGGTAGACAGGCATACATGAGCCTTTTAAGCCTTTTCCTGACTATCAATTTTATGTATTTAAAGGCAACAAATACTACTCAATACCTAGTGGAATAGTCTTAAAATAACTTTGAATATTATTCACAATATTAAAAAAATGCTTTTCAAGTTAATAAATGACTTACTTTTATTTCCAACTAATGCAACTACAGGCTGTAGTTCAGATTCCTCATTTACTTTCTTCACTACGGCATACCAGTCTTCAAGGTTTTCAAAACTCTGGTAGTTTGTGATGTCATAGACCAATAGGACACCCTGAGGAAGAATGAAAACAATAAAACTACACTTCAAAAGTAATATTAATAATAGCTCTAGTGCAAGAAAACAAATATAATAATTAGACCTATACAAGTTTACTTTAGTGATAAACCATGAGCATTTTATCAATTTCAGCTTTTGGTAATTCTCCTTGAATAATATTACGGTAACAATAATTAACATGGGATCTGTCAAAGACGTTTAAAGAAAGTACTCTTATGGGATTAACCATAGTATTTTAATGGCATTATGATCACAACTGTTAAAACAATGTTCAATATTGTATTGCATAATGCAGACATTGCTGATCAACAGATGAACAAATGAAATAATATGTACATATGACTTTTTCATTATACTGTCTCAATTTTCACCAGTAAACTTGCAGATTCTTTAACGGATCATTAATTAAAAGTAATAATTTCATCCCCTCAAATGTGAAGAGAAAAAAGTAAAAGATATTCACTGCAGAATGGCACATATTTCATATCCACAATGTTAATGTACATTCAAAAATCCTGAATAGTTACTGTAACTTAATTACAATATAAGAATATTATTATACCATTCATAGCATCATGAAAAATTAGATTTTAGCATTAACTTTCCATTTTGGTCAGACTTTACAAATCATTGTGACACATGATACAATGGAGATGATGTTACTTTAAACACGCTTTTTAGCATTCAACATCTTTTGTGTGGTTGATTAGTACTGACCAGAAAGACTCAATCTCACCTCACTTGACCTGAAAAGATCTTATTGAATTAAACAAATGTGTATATTAACATACTCCATACTGAATCCAACAGTGTCTGCTCCCTTTTCCACACTAATATATTATTGTTTAAAATGTAAGAATATTCAAGAGTTGTGATTATATTCCAATGAAATTCACTAAGCTACCGTTCAGTATCAATATTATTAATGATAATTTAGGGAGAAGTTGTTGCCACTTATAAAAGAGAAAAGAACAAGACGGCATATTTAAAATGATGTGCAAAACAAGAAAAAAACTCTTTCATACAGCGAGAGATTAGGGCATGGAATGCACTGCCTGGAAATGTGGTGAATGCAGATTCAATTGAGGCATTCAAGAGGGCATTGGATGATTGCTTCCACAGAAATGCTTTACAAAGATATGAGTAAAGGGCAAGACATTGGCATGCGGTAAACAACCGGTGCAGGCACGACTGGCTGAATGGCCTCTTTCTGCACCTTAGTAATTTGGGCAATACCCTTAGAGAATCACAAAGTGCTTCATTCTCAGTTAACATACATCGAAAAAAAAGATACAGCCTGCTAATTACAATCAAGATATCATAACTTACACAAAATCAGAGATTAAAAACTTAATTTTGTTATTTCCACAAAGAAATATTCTTGTGATTTAAACAAGCAATCAATCTTTGAAGCTTCAGAACAATAACCCAGCTCTAGTTAAAGTATAGCAATCAGGAAAATTCTTCAATATTGAATGTAGTTGCAATTGCAGGTGGAATTATTTGATGCTTCTTTTTAGAATTCTTAAAAGGTAAACTGATGTGCTTTCCACTTATAAAGTAGTTTTATTTTTAAAAGTATTTTGGTTGATTTAAGGTTATATCTTAATGTTAAAATAAGTACAATGGTTTAGAATGTTCACTGGCTTGTGCTGGTTTAAAACAAAATTCACCTGAAATCAGTCAAAGCAATGCAAAGGATTGAAGAATTTTAAGCCCAAGTTACATTGAGCATGACTTATGTTTTACAGTCTGTAATGATGGTATTAAAAATCATTGCTCCTTTCTTAAAATACTTCCTTCCAAACAGCAGTCTAAGTGTACTACACCAGCTGGGACTGCAGCATTTCAAAAAGGCATCTTACCACCATATTTCAAGGGCAGATATGGAGAATAAGTGTTGGCTCTTGTCAATTATTCTCATATCCCATTTTCAAAACTAAATTGTACTGGATAATTGCGCAATAAATTGCATAAAAACTGACATACCTTCACATGAAAATAAACGTGTTGAATTTGCATTATCAGAGTTTGAACCACTTCAAGTTATTCTTTTCTCTACTGAAAGAGGCACCAGGAAGTGTCTTTTTCAAAGGTTATACAGTAAAAAATCTAATTTACTGTACTAAGAAACAGACTGGACACAATCTTTCTAAAAAAAAGCATTTTCAGCAATTGACAATACTTATTAAATCACTATTCTTTTGTAATAAACATACTGTCCACTGTATTAATAAAATTCTTAGATTGTTATCCCTAGATACAGAACTGATTGTGCTTTAATGCAATGAAATGGGAGTTATACTCTCACGCTACTTGAGTGGGCTAGCCCAATGAAGGTGGAGATGAAAAGTATGGGTGCTAATGCATGTTCACATACAACCCTACAAACAGACACAGACAACCACCTAAACTCCAAATCCACCGCCCAAAATCTCTTCTTCACCCACTATTGCCCCATCTCACAAACAAATAACACCACACACCATTTCAGAAATTCCATTTTATGTCATAATTATGAACGAATGTTTAGTCTTCCACTGTATAAAAACTATTACACTCCATCTTTCCAGCTTCCATACAAAGAAAGGTTTTTTTGTGATACTGTTTGTGAATGCAGTTTATAAACATCCAGTTGGTCAAAAACAAGGCAAAAAAAAAACACACTAATACAGTATATTTTTATCCAGTGGACCAGTGAGAGATGCTGGCAGTTAAATATTGTAATTCATAAATGGGCTGCAATGTTTAACTCCCCAAAGGATATACTGTCAATTTATGCTTAATTAGGGATGCACAGTAGTATAGAACACTTCTTTGCACTTTAAAAATGTTATTATTAATTAAATGCCTCTTGGATAGACACTCACAGTACTTAAATTATTCTAAGTTTGTTCTGCTCAGTGAATTCTCTATTTTAATTATTTTAAGAGGGAACTGAACATCTTGATTCATGATGAACCGTTTTGTTTTATTATATCTGTTGATCAAGCTTACATTTTCTCAAACTTTCCCACTAAAATTTGGTGGATTTTTGAGATCGTTTTTTCTCCACATATGGATATAAACATTTTTTTCCTGTACACTACTAAATGTGACCATGAATATGATGGACTATTATGATACAAATTAATGTTTTATGCTCAATCAAAAATTATAATATTAAGGAATCATCTAAATCATGATAGGAGAAAGCAAGAAAAATAACGGCACTCAAAGATTAAATAGAAAGGGTCAAGACACACAAAGTACACAAATAACATACAGCAAGAATTAAGACAGCACAGCAAAAAGTAAATTTGAAAAGTTATAAGCAGGGAAAAGACAGACAAGCAAGAATTAAAAAAGAACAAAGTGGAGAGCGGTTAACTGTGTTCCACAATGGTCTATTTCTGATCATCAAGGACATTAATGATTTTCACACAGGCCTGGAGGGAGTTGTACTAAAATAGGAGGCATAGTAAATCACACTGAAAACCAAAGTAATATTGCAAGAGAATACTGGTAAACCTTTGGCAGAAGGACTTCAACGCATTAAAAGCATTTTTACTCAAAGATGGAAGATATGGAATTGCAGGGGAAATTAGATAGACCAGTTCACAATTTATTAAAAGTAGCTCAACTGGTTACGGCCATAACCAGGATTTATGGCAAAAGCTATAGAATTTTTTTTAAATGGAGATGAAGACATGAATTCAAGCAAAATTTTACTAAAATCACAGGTGAGGCACTACATCTAAGTCTCCACAGTGCAGGAAGAATTCTTAAAACAGTGACAGCAATTCAGATTCACCTAGGATTTCAATAACTATAAAGAAAACAAACACCAAAGAAAGTTGAAACGTTAGTGCACATTTTGCTACTTCGAAGAGATGATAGTGATTCAATCGAGGTATTCAAAGTCAAAAAGCATTGTGCCAGAGATGATAGAAACAAACAGTCTGTTTCCTTGGATTGAACCATCCGGAACAAAGGATTACAGATATCAGATGAGGTTAACAGATTTTGGAGACAAAGCATGATATACATTTATTAAAACAAAAACAGAGAGACTGCAGGCTGTAGAATGGACTGCCAGAAATAGCGATTGAAGCAATAACCAAAATCAACATTCAAGAATGCGTGAGAAATGTGATTAAGTGACATGGAAATAAAAGAGAAATGAGAATGATGCAGCTAAACATGATTAGCATCATTATTTATTAAGGACAAAGATGTGAATTAACTGGGTAAAATAACTGGTCCTCACGTTCCCTGGATGCTGCCTGACCTGCTGTGCTGTTCCAGCAATAAAGTTTCAAAAATAACTGGTTTCCAGACTGTAATTATTATATAATAATCCAGATTCTTCTGATGAACTTTTTTTTTTGTTTCTCCCCCTTATGCCAAAATCGCATATATTTTAGGACCACTCAATGTTCTGTCACTCCTGGTAAGCAGAGGAAACACAAGCCTCAAAACAGGCACACATATTTCAATGTTATGACAGCACACTAACATTTAACGTCCCATTTTCCATCACTGAAATTCATTAATGCTCAACAGCAATCATGCCTCTATAAAACAGACATTTTGCAATATTCAGCATTACATTAAGGGAAGAAGTGATTTCGAAGCTCCAGTATGTACTGCACAAGAAATGTATATTTTTCCCCAGAGGATTTGGGTCTTTTATTTTTACACTGCCAACATGACAAGAAAAAAAAAATCAGGGTTTTCTTGCACCTTCTTATGCTTGATTATTTTGGCTCACATATCTTGGATCACTTTCACAGCTAATTCCACCTCTCCAAACCCTTTAAGACAGTGTCAATACTTGCCACAAGGTCTACACAAGATTTAAGTAACAATCCAGGAGAAATTAGCAGAAAGCCCTGTTTGACAATGTTAAATCGTGGACTATCTTAATCCTCTGTCAGACCTCACTTGACAGTCTTCAAAACCGACACTGTATCACTAAAGGCCTGGTTTATGAGATTAACATTTTAAAGCAAACCTGTCAAGCAAGCAGTTAACCAGTTCACTAATGATATAATTCGTACTAATTTCAATAGGAAGACTTCAACTCAAGTGGATAAAATAAAATAAATTTTGAATAACGCTTAGAAATACCATTCCTGTCTTTTTCTTTGTTCTTTAAGAATATTAATTGATCTGAGATTTTTTTTAAACTGCCTTTGTTGAGCAGGATCATTTTATCCTTGAAAAGAGTACATTCCAGAAGTTGTCATGACTGTGTATTTTTAAAGCTACCCACTTATGTTCAGAAAGGAAATGTCAAACACATGAAAATTCACAAAATTTGTATATTTGAACATCCATATTTAAACCCTTGAAAACCTGTTGCCAAGGAAACTGCAACAATAAACTTATAAACAGTGCTTCAGTATAGGGTTTGACAGAAAACTGCTATACCTTAGGAGCTATAAGACTCACTGTGCACAATGAGTTTTGAAGAGACAGCATCAAATAAATCCTAACTGTGAGCCAAGAATAGTGCTTGAAGAGCCTGTGGTTCACAATAAGAAGCCACTCACATGCTACAGCTCACCTCCAAACAGGAAACAACTATGACGAAGGCAGAGCTGATTAAAATGGCAAAACAAATGTTATGCTAGGCAGAAGTGGGAATGGGACAAATAAAGAAGCAAAACATGGATCACAAAGAAGAGTAAATCGCAACGCAAAATCATTACCAGCATTACCCTACTCCCATTTCCCATTTAATGCTGGTCTGGTTTTGACAAACGATCACTGATACAAATGGTAACTCAGCTTCTCTCTCCACATACATTGCCTGACCTTTGGCTATTTCTAGAATTGTGCTTTTTAGGTCAAGAGTTGAATAGTTGAAAGGATACGTGTTGATATTTCTCCACAAATATCAACTCAACCCATTTAAATAAAGTAGGTGGGTGTGGGTACTGCAGATGCTCGAGATTAGAGTCAAGATTAGAGTGGTGCTGGAAAAGCACAGCAGATCAGGCAGCATCTGAGGAGCAGGAAAATCGACAATTCCTAATGAAGGGCTTTTGCCCGAAACGTCGATTTTCCTGCTCCTTGGATGCTGCCTGATCTGCTGTGCTTTTCCAGCACCTCTCTAATCTTGACTCATTTAAATAAAGACTCATTCTCTGTAAATTTTATGAAGTAAGGGCTAAAAACCCCAAAGAATGTGGAGCAGCATTGTTGTTGACCATTCAAACAATGAACCATAAATAAATAAACCAGCTGCCTGCTTTTTGTATTGGCAAGAAATAAAACATTGAATCAACACTTGTAGGTCACTTTGAAACTGAACAGTCCCAATTATAAAAAAAGATATTTCTTCTAACAAAAGAACTTACATTAATTTAACTATCCAAATGTGAATTTACATGAATTTGGACTATCACTACCAGCTAACTTCAGCAATCAAGAGTCTGTAAGCAGCAATTTGTCAGGCAGGTGTTTGAAGAAGCAAGTGCACATGTTTTAAGACAACCAGCATATCCTCCTCTGTAATGTGGACATTTTTCAAGATGTTGCTACTTATTTCCCCACGTTCTATATCTTGAATATCCTTCTCCACGTAAACACTGATGCAAAATACTTATTTAGTATCTTCTCCACCTCCTGCACTTCCACCCATAGGCAGCTTTGCTGATCTTTAAGAGGCCTTATCCTCTTTCTAGTTACCCTTATGTCCTTAATGTATTTGTAGAATCCCTTTGGATTTGCTTAACCCTATTTGCCAAAGCTGTCTCATGTCCCCTTTTTGCCCTTCTGGTTTCCCTCTTGTATACTCCTACTGCTTTTTTTACAGAATCACTCAATCACTTCTGTCTATACCTGACATATGGTTCCTTCTTTTCCTTAATCAAAACCTCAATTTCCAGCATTCTCTACACCTATCAGCCTTGCCCTTCACCCTCACAGGAATATGCTTTCTCCAGACTCTTGTTATCTCATTTCTGAAGGCTTTCCATTTTCCAGTTAAGCTGCCAGTCCCTGTCCATCCCTGAGCCATGTCTCTGTATTTGCTATGATTTCCCAAACCCACGTTCCCAACTATGCCCTGAGTTCATCTGTCCTTTAATTTATCAGTCCTACCTCGTTCTTTACTTTGCTCTTGCCTGCTCTGTTTAATTTACTCCTTTTCCCAACAGTACCAGTCTCAGACTGATTTCTTTCTTCACTATTTCCCTGAGTCCCATACACCCCTCCTTCCTGGCTTAAATCGTCCTGAGCAGCTACAGCAAATCTCCCTGCCAGTATATTAGTTCCTTTCCAATTCAGGTGCAATCCATTCTTCCTGTACAGGTCTCTTCTACCCCAGAAGAGATTCCAATGATCCTAAAACATGAACCCTTCTCCCATACATCAGCTCCTCAGCTATGCTTATATCTGCTCTATCCTCCTATTCCTACCCTCACTAGCTTCTGGCACTGGGAGTAATCTCATATTACTATCCTTGAGGACCTCCTTTTTTAAATTCCTACCTAATTCCCTGTATTGTCTCCTCAGAATCACATCCTTTTCTCTTCCTATGTCATTAGTTCCAATGTGTACAATGATCTCCAACTGGTCCCTCTCAAAATATTTTTTATCCTGACACCAGGGAGGCAGCACACTGTTCTGATGACTTACTTTCGGTCGCAGAAGCGTCTGTCTGTGCCTCTGACTACAATCTCCTATCACAATCGATTGCTTGGAACCTGACACACCTTACATTCGAGCCAGTCTCCGTACTAGAAACCTGACTGTCGGTGTTACATACTCCTGAGAGTCCATTACCCCCTACATTTTCCAAAATAGCATACTTGCTTGAGATGGGGATAGCCACAGGAGACTCCTGCACAATCTGCCTCCCTCTCCTACTTTTCCTGGAGGTCATCCATCTAACTGACTGTATCTTTGGTTGATCGCCCTCCCTGCAACTACCATCCATCACATCCCCAAGCTCCTGTAAATCCCTCGTTGCCTCTAACTGCCACTGCAAATGATCAATGCGATCCATAGGAAATGCAACCAAACACATTTCCTGCAGACATTAACATCAGTAACATAGAAACTCTCCCTAATCCCCGACATCCAACAGGAAAAGCACATCACTCTACTAAAGGCCATCTTTGCACTTGAACAATCGACAAACCCAGAAAATAGCAGCCTTACTGCTCTAAAAACACTGCTCTAGGCTTGCTTAGTACCTATGCTTTTATATTTTTAAAGTTTAAACAAGAGACAGAAATCAATAAAACATGTAATAAAAAAAAACCCAGTCTCCTCACAACTGTAGATTTACAAAAGATATACAGTAAGGTTACACCTTAAAAAGCCATTTAGCTGCTCCCCTGCTGTGAACTCCCACATGCAGGTTTCTCCAAGGTCAGCTGTACATTTCACTGTTTGCTTATTTTTCTTAGAACAAACTCCAATGTCCAGGGATACTTAAAACCAAACAGCAAAGGCAGCAGTTGTAAAAATTACTGCAGGGTCAAACAGCGGTATAGATTTCTTTCTCCGTTTGAAACACTTCCCATGTGGCCACTACCTTCAAAGTTTGGGAGAAGATTTGTAGCTCGGGTGCTCATTGTTGTTGTGGTTCTGTTCGATGAGCTGGGAATTTGTGTTGCAGACGTTTCGTCCCCTGTCTAGGTGACATCCTCAGTGCTTGGGAGCCTCCTGTGAAGCGCTTTTGTGATGTTTCCTCCGGCATTTATCGTGATTTGTATCTGCCGCTTCCGGTTGTCAGTTCTAGCTGTCCGTTGCAGTGGCCGGTATATTGGGTCCAGGTCGATGTGCTTATTGATTGAATCTGTGGATGAGGTGCAATGCCTCTAGGAATTTCCTGGCTGTTCTCTGTTTGGCCTGTCCTATAATAATAGTGTTGTCCCATTCGAACTCATGTTGCTTGTCATCTGAGTGTGTGGCTACTCAGGATAGCTGATCATGTCATTTCGTGGCTAGTTGGTGTTCATGGATGCAGACCGTTAGCTGTCTTCCTGTTTGTCCTATGTAAAGTTTTGTGCAGTCCTTGCATGGGATTTTGTACACTACATTGGTTTTGCTCATGCTGGGTATCGGGTCCTTCGTCCTGGTGAGTTGTTGTCTGAGACTGGCTGTTGGTTGGTGTGCTGTTATGAGTCCTAGTGGTCGCAGTGGTGTGGCTGTCAGTTCAGGAATGTTTTTGATGTATGGTGGTGTGGCTAGTCCTTTGGGTTGTGGCATGTCCTCATTCCGTTGTCACTACCTTTGTCTGTCTTCCTCCTTTTTAAACTGCCATTGTTTTGATCCATTTTTTCCCCCAAAGTTGCAAAACAATGTAACAGCTCATAAAACAGTAATGACTGCTCCTAGAATTCAAGGAAATCAGCTCCAATGCTGAAAATACCTCAAAAATGGAGCAACTCTTACAACCACAATGTTTTTTCGTCCTTCATCGTGAATTACCCAGAATCCTTTATCCTTCAGCTACAGCTAAAGACTGGAGATAGGCTATCATGGTGCTATTATCTAAGAAAGGTAGGAAGGCAAAGCCAGGGAACAATCGACTGGTGAGCCTAACATTGTTGATGGGCAAGTTGTTGGAGCGCCTCCTAAGAGACAGGATTTATATGTATTAGGAAAGGTAAGGAACTGATTAGGGATAGTCAACACAGCATTGTATGTGGGAAATCGTGTCTCAAAGAGGATTGATGATGGTAGAGCTGTGGATGTGATCTATATGGACTTCAGTAAGACCCTCGAAATGGTTCGTCACAGTAGCAAGGTTACAGTACACTAATAGAGAGAGAATTAACTACTTGGATACAGAACTGGCTCAAAGGTAGAAGACAGAGAGTGGTGATATAGGGTTGTTAAGCCACAAGGATCGATGCTGGTTCCACTGCTTTTCGTCATTTATTTGAATGCTTTGGATGTGAACATAGGAGGTATGGTTAATAAGTTAGCAGATGACATTAAACATGGAGGTGTAGTGGATGGTGAAGGCTACCTCAGAGTACCACAGAATCTTGATCGGATGGGTCAATGGACCGAGGAGTGGCTGATGGAGTTTAATTTGGGTAAATGTGAGGTGTTGCATTTTGGAAAGGCAAATCAGGGCAGGACTCATACACTTCATGGTAAGGTCTTCGTGAGTGTTGCTGAACAAAGAGACCTTGGAGTGCAGGTTCATAGTGGAGTAGCAGGTAGATAGGATAGTGAAGAAAGTGTTTGGTGTGCTTCTCTTTATTGATCAGAGTATTGAGTACAGGAGTTAGGAGGTCATATTGCAGCTGTACGGGACATTGATTAGGCAAATTTTAGAATACTGCATGCAATTCTGATCTCTGTCTGCTACAGGAAGAATGTTGTGAAACTTGAAAGGGTTCAGAAAAGATTTACAAAGATGTTGTCAGAATTTGAGGGTATGAGCTATAGGGAGAGGCTGAATAGGCTTGCGATATTTTCCCTGGAGCATTTCAGATTGAGGGTGACCATATAGAGGTTTATAAAATCATGAGGGGCATAGATAGTCGAAATAGACAAGGTTGATTCCCCGGGGTGGGGGACTCCAGGTTTTAGGTGAGGGGGAAAGAGTTAGAAGGGATCTTAGTGGCAACTTTTTCACGCAGAGGGTAGTGCACATATGGAATGAGTTGCCAGAGGAAGTTGTGGAGGCTGGTACAATTACATTTACATATGAATAGGAAGGGTTCAGAGGGATATGGACCAAATGCTGGCAAATGGGACTAGGTTTATTTAAGATATCTGGTCAGCACAGATAAGTTGAACGAAAGGATATGTTTCTGTGCTGTAAATCTCTATGACTCTCGGACTATGACTATGTTCAAAATCGATTAAACACTGGGGAAAATAAGTAATGGAACCTGTCGTAAATTCACTGTCCGTTGATAAATTTAAATCCAAGACTGAGATCGGAGATGCAATTAAAAAAACAGTAAATGCCTGGGTAAAATTATGTGTACATGTTAGAAAAGCATTGGCTGTGGTCTCACAAGTCTTTTCCCCCTATCCACTCCACCCTACCCCCTGACCTATCACCTTCATCCCCTCCCCCACTCACCTATTGTACTCTATGCTACTTTCTCCCCACCCCCACCCTCCTCTCATTTATCTCTCCACCCTTCAGGCTCTCTGTCTGTATTCCTGATAAAGGGCTTTTGCCCGAAACATTGATTTTACTGCTCCTCAGATGCTGCCTGAACTGCTGTGCTTTTCCAGCACCACTCTAATCTAGATTCTGGAAGAGGTGTTTCAGACAATGGCTTATGTGTGTCTATTATCTTGAAATAAAGCTTTTGTTGTTTGCTTATGCCTGTTGTTGTGAGCCAATTTAAATACTGTAGGAAAGTAATGTTTTCCTTGTTTACTTTAAGTTTACTGGAAATTCAGGTTATTGGTGAGTTCTTGTATTTCTGATGTTCCAAAAGTCCATGCACCCCAAACATCAGTACAAATACTTATTGTCGTTAAATGACTGTATTAGCTGGTGAAATAATTCTGGAGGCTAGTAATCAATCATGAACTCACCGTTTATTTACAAATGAACATTCTTTGACTATAGTACTGCCTCATACAGAGTCAGGCACCAGAATGCCAGTATCCCTGGCACTCAAATTATTTATGTCATCCAGAGTTCCCTGAATGGACCAGATTAACAGCACCAATCGGCGAATTCATATTCTATGATGTCCAGCTGTCTGACCTCATTAAAATCATTACAGTACACTAGTATGTAAGTTAGATAATGAAAATGAGCTCCTACAAATCCAAGATGATTTTCTTTCAATTCATTTACATGATGCGGGCTCCACTCGTCAAGACAGCATTAATTGCCCATCGAAACTGATCACGTGCTGAAGGTGATCCAAAAGTGCAGTTAGGGAAGAAGGAAGTTTCAGGATTTTGACCCAGCAACACTGAAGTAACAACAATATAGTTCCAAGCAAGGATTATATGTGTATTGGAGGAGAACTTACAGATGGGTGTGTTCCTATATGTCTTGTGCCTTATCCTCTTAGGTGGTGGAGGTCATACAGTCATCAATTGAGAAGGTATTGTCTCAGGACTTTTTTTTATTATTGCAGTTAATCTTGTAGATAGTCACACTGAACAATTGTGAACAAAAGTGAATATTGAAGGGAGTAGAAGAGTTGGCAATCATATGAGCTACTTTGCCCTGAATGGTTGAACTTCTTGAGTGTTGTTGGAGTTGCACTCATCCAGGCCAGTCAAGAATATTTCATCACACTCCTGACTCCTGCTTTGTAGATGGCAAACAGACTTAGAGAAACCTAGAGAAACAGATTATTCATTGCATCATTCTCAGCCTCTGAGTCTACTCAAGTCAAGTACTCACAGATATTTTTTATTCAATGTGTTCAGCCATGTTATGTTATGGAGCAAGTGGGACTTGAAGCCATGAGCAACGGTTGGATTTTTTCCTGTAAAAAGTTATTGCCTGGTACTTAAAGTGTGAATATCACTTGTCACTTATCAACCCAAACAGGAATATTGCCCAGGTTTTGTTGCACATGTACCCAGACTGCTTCAGTATCTAAGTCATGACTGGTGCAAAAAAAAAGAGCAATCACCAGCAAATACTCCCATCTCTGATGTTATGATGGAGGATAGGTCATTGGTGAGACCGTTGGACATGGTTGGGCATAGAACAGAGGAACTGCTGCAGTGGTATTCTGTGGCTAAAAGGATTGATTTCCAATAACCACAACTATCTTTTGTACTCAGTATGACTCAAACTTTCCCTCACGATTGAGTTGATGATGATTGAGTACTGACTGATGAGGTAGTAAATTTTCAAATTGACTTTATCCTGCTTTTTGTGGACATGACGAATCTGAACAATTTTCTACATTAGTGGCTAGATGTCAATGTTGGAACTAAACTGGAACAGCTTAAAACAAAGAACAGTTTAGCATGGAAACAGGCCCTTTAGCCCACCAAGACTGCACCAACACATGATGCTTTTCTAAACTAAAACCTTTTGCCTTTATGTAATCAGTATCCCTTTATTCCCTGCCTATTCAAATATGTCACAAGATGCCTCTTAAACAATGCCATTGTATCTGCCAGTACCTTCATCACCACCTCCCCCTCTGGCACCACATTCCAAGCACTTAACCCCGTCTATGTAAAAAAAACTTGCCTCTCACATCTCCTTCAAACTTACCCCCTTTTATCTTAAACCATGTTCCCCTAGTAATTGACATTTCTACTCTGGAAAAAAGACTCTAACTATCCATTCTATCCATGCCTCTCATATTGACTTGTCCCTCATTCTTTGATGTTCAAGTGAAAACAAACAATGTTTGTCCAATCTCACCTCATAGCTAATACCCTCCAAGCAATATTCTGCTGAACTATTTTTGTACCAACTCCAAAATCTCCACATCCTTCTTGTAGTGTGGTGACCAGAACTGTACACAATATTCCAAATGAGGCCTAACTAAAAGGTACATACAGCTGCAACATGGCTTGCCAATTTTTATACTCTCTATCCTGACTGATGACGACAAGCATACTAAAGCCTTCTTGATCACCTTATCCACTTGTGTTACCACTTTGAGGGAACTATGGATCTGTATGCCTAGACCCTTTATACGTTGATACTGTGAAGCATTCTGCCATTTGCTGAACACTTCCCTCCTGCATTAGACCTTCCAAAATACATCACCTCACATTTGTCCACATTCAAGTTATTCTGTCATTTCTCCACCGAGTCTCCAGCCTAAAATTTATTAATGAGGCCACCTACATTCTCCTCCAAATCATTCATATATATTATGAACAACAGGGGTCACAGCACTGATCCCTGTGAAACACCACTGGTCACAGACATCCACCACTACTCTCTGTCTTTTATGACCAAGCCTGTTCTGTATTCATCTTACCAGCTCACCCTGAATTCCATGTGACTTCACCTTTCGTGGAGATGGTGGTGTTGGATTGGGGTGGACAAAGTCAAAGATCACATGGCACTGGGTTATAGTTCAACAGGTTTATTTGAAATCACAAGTTTTTGGATCCCCACTCCTTCCTCAGGCAGCAAGTGAGAGAGAATACATCCGACACAGAATTTAAGTAAAAGATCAAAAGGTCATACGACTTATGCAAATAATCCTTTGATCTTTTATTTACAAATTCTGTGTTCGGTGTATTCTCTCTCACTGGCTGTCTGAGGAAGGAGTGGAGCTCCGAAGATTTGTGGTTTCAAATAAACCCTGTTGAACTATAACCCGGTATCATGTGATTTTTGACTCTGTTCACCTTTTGTAACAGCCTGCCATGAGGGATCTTGCAAAAGGCCTTGCTAAAGTTCAATCATCTTTGTCACTTTGTCAAAAAACTTTATTAAGTTTGTGAGACACAACCTTCCCCACATAAAGCCATGCTGCTTATCACTAATAAGTGCATATCTTTTCAAATGTAGTAAATCCTATCCCTGAAAATCTTTTCCAATAGTTTCCCTACCATTGATATAAGACTCACCAGCCTGTATTTTACTGGATTATCCCTGCTGCACTTAAAACAAAGGAACAGTGTTGGCTAATATCCAGTCCTCTGTGCCCGAAGAAGATACAAAGATTTTGAACAAGGTCCCAGCAATTTCCTCACCTGCCTCCCTCAGCATTCTGAGATTGATCCCATCAGGTCCTTAATGTTTTTTAAAACATCCAGCACCTCCTCTTTTTTATACTTATATGCCCCAGTTTATCAACACACTCCTCCCAAGACTCAACATCCACCATGTCCTCCTCCTTTATGAACACTAATGCAAAGTATTCATTAAGGACCTCACCCATTTCCTCTGGTTTCACACATAAATTTCCTCCTTTGTCCTTGAGTGGTCTTATATTTTTCCTTGCTACCTTCTTGCTCCTTATGTACGCATAAAACAGTTTTGGATTTACCTTAATCCTGTTTACCAAAGATATTTTATGGCCCCTTTATCCCTTCTAATTCCTTCTTTGACTTCTTTCCTAAGATCTTTGTATTCTTTGAGGGCTCCCTATCTGCTTCCTAAACTTAGTATGGATATATCAATAGCATAAGTCTTCAGTACTATTGCTAAAATGTTGTCCAGTCCAATAATTTGCAAAGTCCATGCATTCTGTTGTTTCGTAAGGGAATGGGAAGAAACATGAGGACTTCTTTTGTTTTTAACAATCTACCAAACCATTAGGATCTGGATTGCACTGGGCAAAGATTTGATGAAAACAGATTCAATAGTGCCCTTCTAAGGACAATGGAATACAGACTTGAAAAAGAATGAAGTCACATGATACTAGGTTTTTCTCACAGCAGAGAGCGGCGCGAGCTGGGCGGAAGTGAGGTTGGAGCGCAGAGCTGGTCGGGAAGGTCAGTGATTGATATTTGAGTGGGTGGGTTCTGTGGACATGGGCGAGACTCTTGGATGGTTTGTTGCCTCCGGGTGCCAGGGTCCGAGGCGTCTCGGACCGTGTCTTCAGAATCCTTAAGGGGGAGGGTGTGCAGCCAGAAGTCGTGGTGCACGTTGGCACCAACGACATAGGTAGGAAGAGGGGTGGGGAGGTCATTCAAGAGCTCAGGGAGTTAGGCTGGAAGCTAAAAGTTAGGACAGACAGAGACGTCATCTCTGGGTTGTTGCCGGTGGCACGTGACAGTGAGGCAAGGAATAGGTAGAGAGTGCAATTGAACACGTGGCTGCAAGGATGCTGTAGGAGGGAGGGCTTCAGGTATTTGGACAATTGGACTGCATTCTGGGGAAGGTGGGACCTGTACAAGCAGGACGGGTTGCACCTGAACCAGAAGGGCACCAATATCCTGGGGGGTAAGTTTGCTAGCCCTCTTCGGGGGGGTTTAAACTAATTTGGCAGGGGGATGGGATCCAGACTTGTAGTCCAGCAAGTAGGCTAGCTGTTTGTCAGGATGTCCAAGAATATAGGGAGG
>NC_057710.1:116164773-116167050 GCF_004010195.1 Chiloscyllium plagiosum | reverse complement strand
GTGAAGGGTGGAAGGTATAGGGGGGATGTCAGGGGTGGGTTCTTTACCCAGAGAGTGGTGGGGGCATGGAATGCGCTGCCTGTGGGAGTGGTAGAGTCAGAATCTTTGGTGACCTTTAAGCGGCAATTGGATAGGTACATGGATGGGTGCTTAAGCTAGGACAAATGTTCGGCACAACATCGTGGGCCGAAGGGCCTGTTCTGTGCTGTATTATTCTATGTTCTATGTTCTAGGTTATAGTCCAACAGGTTTATTTGAAATAAACTCCAGAAGCTTGTGATTTCAAATAAAGCTGTTGGACTGTAACCTGGTGTCATGTGACTTCTGACTTTGCCCACCCTATCCAACACTGGCACCTCCACATCATTGAAAAAGAATCAGAGGGATATGGGGAAACTGTAGGGTTTTGGATTAGTTTAATAAGACAAACTAGGTAATCTAAAATAAAAACAAAAATTGCTGAAGAAACTCAGCCAGTGTGAGTTAACATTTCTGCACTTCTGAAGAAGGGTCACTAGATTTGAAACATTAACTCTGCTTTCTCTCCACAGGCGCTGCAAAACTTACTGAGTTTCTCCAGCAATTTCTACTTTTGTTTGGATTAGTTTAACAGCTCTAATCAAAAACAAAACATAGTACAGCCTTGATGACTGAATGCTTATATTCTGTGCTACATTTGTGACTTTTCTTTATTATTCAATCATTGAATGGGGGCAACACAGGCTAAGCGCATGTCTAATTGCTCAGAGACAACCACATTGCTGTGGGTCTGGTGTCACAGGTAGGCCAGACCAGGTAAAGATAGCAGTTTCCTTCCCCTAAAGGCATTAGTGAAGCAGATGGGTGTTTCTCTCTATCAACAATGGATTAATGGTCATCAACAGACTCTTAATTTCATTATTTGGATGAAGAGGCAGCGCCTCGAAAGGCAGTGCTTCCAAATAAACCTGTTGGACTATAACCTGGTGTTGTGTGATTTGCAACTTTGTCCACGCCAGTTGAACACCAACGCCTCCACATGATTTTTTTTAAAAATTGAATTCAAATTCCACCATCTGCCATAGGATTTGAAGACAGGTCCCCAGAAATCACCAGGATCTCTGGATTAACAATCCAGTGATAATACCACTAAGCAATCACCTCCCCTATGATTCTGTAGAATTTATGAGAACGTGGAAGGAAAGAAAGAAATAAAAGTATCAGTGGAGGATCTGACCGTAAATCTTAATTCAAACATGAATTCCACAAACTCGTATCCCAAGTTCAGAGGGTTTTAGTCCAGGGTATCTGATAGGGAATTTTGCCCCACCTTACAGTGCCAATATGTGTGTGTTTTGTTATTAGGAAAATAAACATTAAATATGAAGACATAGTTGTTTTGCTTTATATTTGACTGTCTGCCTGCCTTTCCCCCTTGTATCTCTCAATTTATCCTATTTTACCTTGCAAGTAATTTTAATTTTATCCCATTGTTTTACAGTCTGTACTGTACATAGCTAATTGTAGGCTTATTTTTCATTTTTGTATCTTTACCCATATAGAATTTGTCTTTGTAGAACCTCCCTGAATTTTATTGTATTCAGCCTCGGGGGTGGAGAGATAAACGGGAGGGGGGTGGGGCTTGGGGGAAGGTAGCTGAGAGTGCGATCAATGGATGGGGGTGGGGAAGGTGGAGCGGATAGATGAGAAGGAACATGGACAGGTAGGACAGGTCATGAAAGCAATGCTGAACTGGAAGGTTGGAACTGGGATAAGGTGGGGGGAGGGGAAATGAGGAAACTGGTAAAACCCACATTGGTGCCATGAGATTGGAGGGTCCTGAGGTGGAAGATGAGACGTTCTTCCTCCAGGCGTCGGGTGGTTAAGGAGTGGCAATGGAGGAAGCCCAGGACCTGCATGTCCTTGGTGGAGTAGGAGAGGGAGTTGAAGTGTTCGGCCACGGTGCGGGTGTCCCAGAGATGTTCTCTGAAGGGTTCTGTGAGTAGGCCTACTTGCAGAGCACTTCAGAGAACATGTCCAAGACACCCGCACCAACCAACTCCATCACCCCTTGGCCGAACACTTCAAATCCCCCTCCCCGTCCACCAAGGACATGCAGGTCCTAAGCCTCCTCCAATGCCAATCCTTAATCACCTGACACGTGGAGGAAGAATGCCTCATCTTCCACCTCAGGACCCTCCAATCCCATGGCATCAATGTGAATTTCACCAGTTTCCTCATTTCCCCTCCCCCCACCTTATCCAACCTTCCAGTTCAGCACCGCTCTCATGCCTGTCC
>NC_057710.1:116150125-116164394 GCF_004010195.1 Chiloscyllium plagiosum | reverse complement strand
CCTCACCCCCATCCACGTATCGCACTCTCAGCTACCTCCCCCCCCAGCACGCCCTCCCATTTATCGCTCCACCTCAGAAGCTCCTTGCCTCATTCCTGATGAAGGGTTTTTCCCCGAAATGTCGATTTTCCTGCTCCTCAGATGCTGGCTGATCTGCTGTGCTTTTCCAACACCACACTCTCAACCCTACAAAAATACAAGACCATTCAACATTTAATCGGTTTACTCGAACGCAAGAGATACTGAACATTCCACACCATTGCATTATATGCAAACCTGTTTGCCTTTGAATGTGATCTTCACACTACCAGTAAAACTTTAACCTACATCTAACCAAACTGGACATTCAAAACTATCGAAACCAGTCATTTTAATCGGAGAAAAATCAGACCTCATTCAGTGGTCTGGAGACTCATTCAGCCCCAAGAGGAGGAACAACAGCTCAGTAACCAAATTCAGATTTGGTGGGGAAGTGGTCTTCCACTTTGTACAATTGGAGGACCTTAGCCCAGGGGAAAAGGAGAGAGAGAAGTCAGAAGTGGTTGAAACAAACGAGTAAAGCTATCTCCACAACTACCGCCAGGAGAAGACTACCACATCGAGAACGATTCTCCCAGCCATCTCCAACCTCCATTGACTGGCCACAAACCACAGACCTGACAACCGAAGACACCCAAGAGCACCAACACCAATCTGATCTGCAACCCTGATCTCAGACATCTTCAAAGACGAAGACGTGCTTGCAAGAACCACTAGAAATAAGAATAATCGAGGTATTCACCCGACAGGTTTAAAACACATCTTACAACATCAGCAAACACAGCCGAGACTGAAGGCCTACAGCATCCAAAGTCCTCACCAGAGCACCAACTATGGAGAGCAGGAATAGCCACCTGCACTTCAACATCATACTGTTCCAGTGGTGAGCTCAATTTCATTGAGACCCCAAAATCCACTCGTTAGCAGGAAGTGGGGAGGTGGGTTGGCAATGGTGCAGGGCAACCAAGGTCAGGAAGGTCTCTTTATTCAGGTACTTGGGATTATATTGCTGTTCTGTGTGTAGCAGTAACTAACTTGTGTCAGAGTAATAGTATATTTTAGTACTAACATCTGTTCTTGACTGTATTAATTCCAATGCTTGTAATTTTCCATTTTCTTTTGTTTTCTTGTGATATGTTCACTTTTCTGTTATTTTATAGAAATATTCAATTTTGTGTTTCAATAAACACTGAGATTCTTTGCCCCTGAAACACCTGCCTCCTATTTTATCACACCACATTTATTAAGTCCACTATCACGACCAGGGACCTGGTGGGTGATCCGGGCTGCCTAAGAATTCCAGCAGTGTACTGATCACACAAAGCAGAATTTCCTACAATGCACACTTAAACAATGGAGTCTGAATCCAAAGTGTATTTATTAGTTTGGTTTTGCTTTTCTGAGGACACGTCTCAGTGTATGAATACACACAAATTGAAAATTTTGTTTTCTTTGAAATATGGTATTGTTTTATCTGTTCTGATAAATGTTAGACAAAAAGTTTTTAAAACGTACTTTTTATCAGCAGTACTCAATTTCTGTTATACTAAGCAAATACAGGATCACTCAAAAATATTTATTTCAAGAAATAAGCTGACAAAAAACTTTAAAGAAAAGCAAACACAACTTCTACATTCTGAAGATTTAGTCCACAAGTTTCTTAATGAGAAGGGTGTGTCAGTCAAATGCATCTTATCACTTTGGTATATTCTGCTGAAAAGAACAAATCAGCATTGGCATATTTTATCCTGTGACTTTAATAACTTCAAATCTATTAATTGAAATCAAAATTACATTCCTCAAAATTACATTCCTCAAAATTACATTCCTCAAGGAATTAAGGGCAATGGGGAGAATGCGGGTAAGTGGAGTTGAAATGCCTATCAGCCATGATTGAATGGCGGAGTGGACTCGATGGGCCGAATAGCCTTACTTCCATTCCTATGTCTTATGGTCTTAAATATTATACATATCTAATCACTCTTATGGAATCCCAAAAATAACTGTACAAAGTTGCAAGAAATTCAAGGTAAGGTCTGTTTTATTCATGAAATAATTACATTAAAACTAAATGTTAAGTCTGGTATTAATTAAATCTGAATTCATTATGCCCACGCAAAACACCACTTATCTACTCTTGGTTTAGTCGTAAGTGTACCATTTTAAATTTTGCACTGAGTACAACAGAACTTTCAGGTATACAATTAAAATGTAATAAAGCACAATACAGACAATGACACAGGAAAGCAAGTTTGCTTAAATGCATACCACTTCTGACAGCAACAGTTGCCAACAATGGTAAAGACACATAGAAGGCTGTTGCGTTACACGTGGACTTCTACGTACAACCTAATACATTAGTCTACAACTATGAACGTTGACCAATTTAAATGCATCTGCACAAAACTTATTGATTATGCAACTATTTCAGTTCTAAAATATTCTTGCACAACCCAGTCTCTGTAAATATAAGGAAATTCAAATCATTTCAACAATCTCTTTTAATAGGGCAATGACTTAAAAGTCGTAGAAATGCACAAATATTCTTATTTTAAAGTTTCACAATCTAGGTGTTTATTACAGAAAATAAAATTAATATTAATATTAAATCTAGATACTTACCTTATTTCAGTATTTATGAAGGTTAATAAGAAAGTTCTTACCTGAGCTCCATAAATGTACTTGTCCAACATCTTTCCTCCGATAGTTTGCCCACCTATATCCCAGACTTGCAGTGTAACATTTAAATTACCTATATAAGAAAGAGATCAGTACATTTAGAACCAGCGATTTGTAGCTCAGATTGAGGTTCTGGATGTAGGTTTGCTCGTTGAGCTGGAAGGTTCATTTTCAGACATTTTGTCACCATACTAGGTAACATCTTCGAATCATCAGCAATGCTTCATCTGGAGGCTCACTGAAGATGTTACCTAGTATGGTGACGAAAAGTCTGAAAATGAACCTTCCAGCTCTACGAGCAAACCTACACCCACATTTAGAACCAGTTGTACATGAACTAAAATTAAATTTTCCAACATACAAAAATAAGTAAATGATTTCAGTCAACGTCCCATTCTACCACAGTGCTGGTGGAGTAGCAAAAGTTAAAGTGAAACCATCATCGTAGATAGAATTGCTTCCTTTGAAAGGTTGATCAAAATATTCAATACAAATTCGGCACATCAAACCTGCTGCTTAATTATTAATCCTCATTTAAATAACTATAATAACTAAATGCAAGGATCACTGGATGTGTATTTATTTTGTCTCAACTCTTACAAAAATTTAATCTTAAAATCATGCAAATATCTAAACACAGTATCTAAATATGGAGACACAAAAGAATCTAGATATTAAATGTACGTTTACATTAGCCATTATAAAATTGAATATGCAATAAGCCATATAATATTTCTATTCATATCAGATTAGTGTCTGAAGTACAGACTAACCAAACAATTCAGTGTTTAAAGTTTAGGACCATGTATTTTGCAGCAGTCTACATTTGGCAACTACAGTTAATACATTCGAGAGCAGACATTTAACAAACGCACAATAGAAATCTTTTTGAGAGAGTTTCAAGGACTGTCTCTCTTTTCTACAACCATATATTACAGGAAGAAAGTGACAAATTGTACGAATAGAGGAAATAAACAAAAAACAACAAATTTTACATTCATTGCATTAAAAACATTAGGCCAGCACACTGACCAGTTCATACTGGGTTGAATTTAAAACCACCACTGGGACTTGCATTAACGTTGTAAAATATTTTTGGCACAACTCTTAACCTTATTTTAAGTGTCAAAAGCCAAGGATGGAACTAAAAACATTACTTTGGCTATTTTTCATTAAGAAGACTGAAATAATCCATTCATGGGAATAAACTTATTTACTGGATGCCACCCAAATGACTAGTTAAAACATATTTTACAGTGGATCCTTTAAGAAAAGGTATATTTTATATTAATCAAAACTCTATGAGACCATGTAAGATGGGACAATAACTCATCTCTTTCAAGCTGACTCGTTGCAGCAAATGCTCCTTGACCATCATTTTGATGTTTTGATAGTTTCAAAACACTTAGCAATTTTTTTCCCAAATATAGTTGCCAATCAATCAGTAATATGTTAATCTATAAAAAAATCCTCAAGTTTTAATTCTTCAGTGCTAAATATTTCACATAGAATTGAAAATGCTTGCACTCAATTTTAATCTTTTCGTATTTTTATTTGTAACCTAAGTCGGTGTGAGTCTTCTATGTTGCCAGCCACCGAAGTGAAAGAAGGGTATTTCTTTTGCATCTCAAACTTAAGCCAAAGAAATTATGAACATGTTATGTAAATGTGAGGGTAAGATTTTTTGAAAAATAAATAATTCATAGAAGCGGATTGTTTCTGAAGCAAATCCAATGAACTGCCTGAAATTTAAATTTTCAAAGGTCTTTATCTAAATATTTTTATCAAAATAAGTAAATTTAACACAGAAGTGATAAAAGTGTGCAGTAGCAGACAGTGTCTGTATCAAAATATTCAGTGTGTACAAGGTTCAATGCAAATTCTGGCATAATCACTTTTAACACCTATTCCTAGCTGCCCAGACCCTCTTGAACCACAGCTAGCATTGCACAGATAATGTGAGGTTGGAATTTGTAGAATTTTTACCAAGTGATAAAGGAATAGTGATACCAAGATCCAAATTATAGCAGTACGACTTAGAAAGAAACTAAGAAAGAAATGCTACAGTATCTGCAGTGTTACTGCTCTTATCCACCTTCATCACAGAACTATGCAACACATTCAAGGTAGCCCTGGTGAACTGCTGCAATACATTCTGTAGATAGAAAAAAGAATAGTGAACTTCTTTGCCTTTCACAGTGTGTAATCACAAGTGCCGATTATTCCAGCACCCTGGCTGGAATCTTATTGGAAATATTTTCAGAGATCAAAAAGTGAACTCCTCCCTGCAACCCCTACACAGTGTTTATAAATAATGAACTGCAGGCAAGACAACTGTGCTCAAAAAGGGGGGAGGACTAAAACGTCAAAGGAATGATCTCAACCACTCTCGTGAATATAGCAAACAATTACACAGTTACACTGAAGATACAAGAGCTGAATCAACCACTTTGTTGCTGTCCAAGGATGGTTTCATAGAATCATAGATCCCCTGCAGTGCAGAAGCAGGCCATTCGGCCCAGTTAGTTCACATCAATCTCCAAAGAGCAGCCCACCCAAACCCACCTCCTACCGTATCCCTGTAATCCTGCATTTCCCTTGGCTATTCCACCTAGCCTGCACATCCATGGGCACCATGGGAAATTTTGCACTGCCAATCCACCTAGCCTGCACATCTTTGGACAGTGGGAGGAAACCAAAGAACTCAGAGAAACTACACAGACAGTTGCCCGAGGGTGGAATCAAACCCAGTTTCCTGGCACAGAGAAGCAGCAGTGCTAAACACTGAGCTACCACTTATGGTCAAGCTCTCAACCAGAGGAAATTAATAACAAAAGGTATTCTCTCTGGGTTCTCCTGATGTTTCAGCCCCTGGTACTGTATGCTTTTTAAATTGCTCTTTCTACCTGTCCTGCTTCCTTTCATGACTTTTGCACATATATACCAAGATTTATTTGCTCTTACATACTGTTTTTGAATAAAACTATTTATTTTATAGTTTCCTTTATACTTTTTGTACTAAAATGTATCACTTCCACACTTCTCATATTGAATTTCATGTTCCACTTTTCAGTCCATTCCACCAATTTGTTCATATTCTTTTAAAGCTCTACATTGTCCCCCTCACAGTTGATAATGCTTCCAAGTTCTGTATCATTTGCAAATTTTGAAATTATTTCCTGCACATCAAAGTCACTGATATATTTCAGGAAAAGCAAGGTTTCCAATTCAGGAGCAAATAAATCTCGGTATATATGTACAAAAATCATGAAAGGAAGCAGGACAGGTAGAAAGAGCAGTTTAAAAAGCATACAGTACCAGGAGCTTTATTCAGAGCAACACAAAATTCAAGGATAAGGAGGTTATGCTGATCTTGTATGAGATGCTAGTTATACCTCAGCTGGAGTATGTGTACAATGCTGGTTACCACATTTCAAGAAGGATGTGAAAGCAGTGAAGAGGTTTACATGAATGATGAGAAATGACAGTTGTGAAGACAGATTGGAGAAGTTCAGATCATTTTCCTTGAAGAGGAAAATTGACAGTGTTTTCAAAACTGAATGTGGTCTGGTCAAAGTAGATGGGGAAAAATTGTTCCCACTCCTGAAAAGATTCCAAGCGATGAGTCATTTTAACAAAGCAAGTAGGGAGAAATGATATCCACTGACAAGAGAGTCGGTAATCAGAAGTCATAGATTTTAAGTAACTGGCAAAAAAAAGAGGGGAAATAAGCAGAAATTACTTTACACATATCTGGAGCAAAAATCAAATTCCAGAGGAAATTTCAAATGATGACAGACATATAATTCAAGATGACTGACTTGTTGAGTAAAGGAAAAACTGGTGTGTGGCAATAAACTGCACAGCTCTTTCAAAAAGTTGGCACAGATACTGTGCAATACGATTGCAATTTTAAAGGACTCTCAGTTCAAGGATGAAAATAACATGCCTATTACTAGATACCCAACACCACCTCACTAATTGTACCTTCATTACTTAAGCCATCCAAACACTGTGACAGCATGGCCCCTGCGACCAAATCACATCTTTGTTTTGCCTCCCAAGAAGAAGTCACCATAGGAGTTGTAAAGAAAGAAGATAAAAATGAACAGATCTCCCACGGCTTACTGTTTGTTAGAAAATAATACCGTTTAAATATTTGGCTTTTAAGTAGTGGGATTGTCGTGTAGAACTATTAGAAGGGAGAATAAAAGAGTGGTATTAAGAGCACTAGTTTGGGATGTAATATTCAAATGTTTGGTGACAAATCAGCAAAAGAAACAAGAAAAAGGCATATACTTTGGATACTGGCAAAAGCGGTGAAAAATGCTTGTATAAAAGATTGCAAGAAGTTGCAGCGGTAGGAAAGTAATGGCAGAAAAACACAGCAGAAACCTCACTGAAAAGAACATCATCTGCCTTGGAGATCACTAAGATAGAATGCATCACCGAACTGTAATTGAATACAGATGAATATGACACAATCACTTCATTTAAATATAATGAATATGGCAGAAAGGGATACCCTCCAATCAGAAGGATGTTGTGAAACTTGAAAGGGGTCAGAAAAGATTTACAAGGATGTTGCCAGGGTTCGAGAATTTGAGCTATGGGGAGAGGTTGAATAGGCTGGGGCTGTTTTCCCTGAAGCATCGGAAGCGGAGGGGTGACTTTATAGAGATTTATAAAATCATGAGGGGCATAGATAGGATAAATAGACAAAATCTTTTCCCTGGGGTGAGGGAGTCCAGAACTAGAAGGCATAGGTTTAGGGTGAGAGGGACCTAAGGGGCAACTTTCTCACGCAGAGGGTGGTGTGTGTATGGAATGAGTTGCCAGAGGAAGTAATGGAGGCTGCTACAATTGCAGCATTAAAAAGGCATCTGGATGGGTATATGAATAGGAAGAGTTTGGAGGGATATGGGCCCAGTGCTCCCAAGTAGGACTAGGTTAGGTTAGGATATCTGGTCGGCATGGACAAGTTGTATAGCTCTATGACTCTAAGTATACATTATCTACGAGAGTAATATTTTCTGGAATAAAAAGCACTGCAAATGCTGAAGATCTGAAACATAAACAGAAATTTTTGGAGAAACTCAGCAGGTGTGGCAGCACATAGTCATAGAGTCATAGAAATGTACAGCATGGAAACAGACCCTTCCGTCTAACTCATCCATGCCGACCAATATCCCAACCCAATCTAGTCCCACCTGCCAGCACCCAGCCCATATCCCTCCAAATGCCTTTTAAATGTTGCAATTGTACTAGCCTCCACCACTTCCTCTAGCAGCTCATTCCATACACGTACCACCCTCTGCGTGAAAAAGTTGTCCTCTAGTTCCGGACTCCCCGACCCCAGGGAAAAGACTTTGTCTATTTGTCCTATCCATGTCCCTCAGAATTTTGTAAACCTCTATAAGGTCACCCCTCAGCCTCCGACGCTCCAGGGAAAACAACCCCAGCCTGTTCAGCGTCTCCCTGTAGCTCAGATCCTCCAACCCTGGCAACATCCTTGTAAATCTTTTCCAAACCCTTTCAAGTTTCACAACATCTTTCCAATAGGAAGAAGACCAGAATTGCATGCAATATTCCAACAGTGGCCTAACCAATGTCCTATACAGCCGCAACATGACCTCCCAACTCCTGTACTCAATACTCTGACCAATAAAGGAAAGCATACCAAACGCCTTCTTCACTATCCTATCTACCTGCAACTCCATTTTCAAGGAGCTATGAACCTGCACTCCAAGGTCTCTTTGTTCAACAACACTCCCTGGGACCTTACTCCCTGGGACTTAGCGTATAAGTCCTGCTAAGATTTGCTGTCCCAAAATGGAGCACCTCACATTTATCTAAATTAAACTCTATCTGCCACTTCTCAGCCCATGTGGCCAGAAAGCCAAGTAAATAGTTTGAGTTCAGTGACCCTCCTCCAGAAAGGTTTTGAATGATCAACATCTTCAAAAAATCAATGAAGAGATCACTATCTGTGCCTGTAGAATTTTGTTTTTTCAAAATTTATACCTTAACTATGCTTGTTTGCCTGTACTTAGTGTGAATGGGGCTGGGGCTGAAAATAAAGATATTTGGATTTATATCATAGACCAACATATTTAACTTCGTTTAATTTTGCTTGACTAAAGTTATTGCGTTGTTCATAAATTGCTAAGTTATTTTAAGATACAAACTGGTTGTCAAGAATTCATTATTCTCAAAGACTTGCATTGGTTATTCAAAACTCAGCTAAGGAATCATGGGGGTCAATTTTTGAGGGTCTTTGAAAGTTTTAGTTTTTATGTATTGCAAAGACAAAACAGGCTGATGTGGTTCAGTGGTCTGTCTCCGAGTGGCAATAGCTTTAATAGCATTTTTTCCATATGCTCATTTGAAGAGCTAGTGCAGGCACAATGGACTGAATGGCCTCCTTCTATGCATATGATTCTGGGGTCAGTGATATTTCCCCCCTCTGCTCAATCACAACACATTCACAAAATCCTTACATTTGGCCATATTAGTGACAGAAGATTGTTGAGCTTTAAATGGATGATTTCTTCCACGCACAGATTAATTTTACCTGAGTATTACATAGAGTCACAGAGATGTACAGCACGGAAACAGACCCTACAGTCCAACCGTCCATGCCGACCAGACATCCCAACCCAATCTAGTCCCACCTGCCAGCACCTGGCCCATATCCCTCCAAACCCTTCCTATTCATATACCCAACCAGATGCCTTTTAAATGTTGCAATTATACTAGCCTCCACCACTTCCTCTGGCAGCTCATTCCATACACGTACCACCCTCTCCGTGAAAAAGTTGCCCCTTAGATCTCTTTTATATCTTTCTCCTCTCATCCTAAACCTATGCCCTCTAGTTATGGACTCCCCTACCCCATCCATAGAACTTTGTCTATTTATTCTATCCATGTCCCTCATGATTTTATAAACCTATATAAGGTCACCCCTCAGCCTCCGATGCTCCAGGGAAAACAGCCCCAGCCTATTCAACCTCTTCCTATGGCTCAAATCCTCCAACCCTGGCAACATCCTTTTAAATCTTTCCTGACCCCTTTCAAGTTTCACAACATCTTTCCGAAAGGAAGGAGACCAGAATTGCATGCAATATTCCAACAGTGGCCGAACCAATGTCCTGTTCATAATTAGATGCTGATGGAAGGAAAACAAATTAAACTGCACACAAGTCAAAATGCCAACTTCTAATGAGAGCAAGGCAAGGTTCTCATTGCTTAATAAGCAAAAAGCAGAAAATCTAATCTAACAGGATCCATAACAGGCCTTTTATCTTATTGTAGAAGCTGACAATTAATGTAGAAGAGAGCGTTCTTTTCAGTCAGAAACTGGAGATCCTTGAAGCACCAAACTGTACAAGATAAAGTCAGCTTCACCTCATTCTTATCTTTTATGGGACATGGAAATCCTACCAAGGCATTTCAAAACTTGACAAATCTTTTGTGAGAAATATATACAAACCTCTCTAGAAAGGAATGATAGATGCTAAAATAAATTTAAAAAAAACAAAATACACAGTGCAAAAACAATTCCTTAAAAATTGATGAGGTTATAATACAACACTCGCTCTTATTTTGAAGATAAAACAACTAGTAAAACTGCAAGTCATTTTAGTTCTTGACTCCAAATTACTTTTCTCACCCCAGCTTTGTTTTTGATACCTTTAAGTTTTTCAATTCTATATTTCCCCGTCTGCTTGGTTTGACCATTAATATATACTTTTTATAAATTAAGTAAAGAAGTTTCTCCTTTACACAGTCCAGGACTAATAGATGTACAGTAATCAAATATAGCATTTGCTGCTTGATTGGGCTAAAAGGCTCTGTAGTGACAAGAAATCGTTTCAAAAACTGCGAGGAAACTCTATTCAATTCACACAACAAAAAAAATTACAAACCTACCCTGTCTTCAAGCATGTAAGAAGAGAGAGGAAGAAGAAACCGCACCTCACAAATATTGAAAAATCACATTATAGATTCACAGAGGTGTTATGGAGCAGAAAGAGGTTATTCAGCCCAAAGTGTCTGCACCAACTCTTCAAAAAAAAATTACCAAATGCCAATCTCCCTACTTGACCATCCACACCCTTGCTGCCCCGCCCCCCCCCCCCAACTAATATCTTTGCAATTATTTCTATCCAACTATTTACCTAATACCTTCTTGAATACTTCAATTGAACTTGCCTCCACCACTTTTTGAGCCGGTGCATTCTATACCATAACTACTCACAATGTGAAAACGTTTTTCTCCCTCACATCACAGATGCTCCTTTTCAAATCAGTTTAAATCTGTCGCCTCTGACTCTTAATCCTTTTACAAGTGAAAACAGTTTCTCCCTTCCCGCTTTACCCAGCCCATTCATTATTTTGAAACTTGGATCACATCTCCTCTTAACTTTCCACTCTCCAAGAAGCACACTTCCAATCTCTTCATTCTGCTATCATAACTGAAATATTCCATTCCTGGAACCATCCTTTTAAATCACTAGTGCACTCTTTCCAATGTGTTTGCATTCTTCCAAAGAATGTGACAACTAGAATTGTACAGAATACTCCAGGTGAAATCTAACAAGTGTCTTCAGCAAACTAACATTACTTCCTTGCTCATGTATTCTGTGCCCCTATTAATAAAGCAGAGGATAAATGCTATGTTTTATTAATTGCTCACTCAACCTTTCTTGCTACCTACAGTAATCTCTGCACAAATACACTCAGGTTCCTTTGCTCCTAAGCACCCTTTAGATTTGTACTCCCTATTTTATATTGTCTTTCACATGTTCTTCCTATTAAAATGTATCACCTCACACTTCTCTGCATTGAACTTCATCTGCCACCTATCTGTCCACTCTACCAACTTGTCTATGTTCTTTTGGAAGGCAACACTGTCTTCTTCACAGTTCACAATTCTTCCAAATTTTGACTTATCTGCCAACTTTGAAGACGTCCACTGTGCAGCAAGGTCGGGATATATTGATATATGTATCAGCAAAAGCAAGGGTCCCAATACCAATACCTGGGGAGTTCCACTACAAACTTTCCTCCCACCTGAAAAATGTCCATTGAACACTACTTGCCATTTCTTATCACTCAGCCAGTTTTGTCCCCATATAGGCATGTGCCCAAAGTTCTGATGTACGTTTCCAATGGGCAAGACTCCAGGGTGCTCAGCCAAAGTTATTCCTTCACAAATTTTGTAAAACCTGTTTTCCTCAATGTCCACACAGTAGAGATCTCAATGCAGAGCTATAAGACTGCCAATTGAGCAAAAAAAATCAATGCTCCCTGAAATTAAAATTTGTTTCCAAATGAAAGTTGTAGCTGTAAGTACACAAAATAAAAGTACAATTCAGTGACTCACAGCAGTGTTTCAAGGTTTAAATGGATATCTTTGAAAACTGAAAAGACAAAGGATAGAGAACGAAAAGAGAAAAAAAAGACGGAAAAAGCAAGTGAGAGAGGGGGGAAAACAAACTCACATTTCTACAGTACATTTCATGCCATCCTAGAAAATCACAAAGCACTTTCCAGATAGTTAGGCACTTTCTATATCTTGGAATGTTGGAAACACATTAGTCAATTTGTGCAGAACAAATTCCAACAGTAAAGAGACGGCAACCAGATAATCTTCAACAATAGTGCTGTCAACCCTCTCAAATGATCACAAAAGATCCCATGGCTATTTTGAAGACAAGAAATGGGTGTTTTCTCTTGTTTCCTGGGCAATATTTCTCTCTTAATAAAACTTAGATTATTTGATCATGAAATCATTGCTGCTTTTGGGAGCTTAATATGTAACAACACCTATCTGAATCATTAATTCCAGACTTAATTTAACACTTTCCCATCAGTAAATTTTAAAAAATGGGGGTGGGGGTGGAATCTTGAATCCAGTGGGTGACCTGCTTGCATTCACCCATCTGGATCTTCCCCACCAGCAGTAGGGAAAGCAATGGACAGCCCATCCACCAGTACGATAATTTGAGGCCCTTAATGGGCTTTAGCACTTCGTCACATCATTGCTCAGGTACAGCATACAATGGAGAGAAAGAAGCTCCACCAAGCACCCACTCTTACCAGTTGGTAATGAGCTCGGATGCTGTTTCTTAATTGGCCTCCTGAGGACAGAGAAACACCTCATCTCTCGCCCTACCAATGCAAGGTCTACCTGCCTGAGGTCCCACAGCTCTAAAATCTCGTCTCCAAGAAAGACAAAGACCCAAATGTGCCACTTTGGTGATAACTCACAGGGACATTTTCCATTATACTTGTTGGGCTAAGAATTTAAAACAATACAGGAAATTCGCACAGATCCAATATGTATACTAAGCATATAATATTGTTCAAACTAATATTGTTACACTGTGCACAGAATGAAACTTTGTTAAATACTCTTACCTGGTAGAGATATTCTTTTCAGAAAAAAATCCAATCCAATTGTTTGTTTGTACTGTTTTCCAAAAGCTTCCTGGGCGAAACGCATTGCTAAAGAAGTCTGCAATATAAAATATTAATTAATACACGGGATCAGGAATGATTTACATCCATGTTCGCTGTGGTGAGGGATCCCAGCAAACAAGACAGGGTCCCTGACTGGGTTTTGATCCACAGACCAAGATCTCGACCACTCACCTTTCCCGAGGCGCCGTCACCTAAGATGACGATTTTTAGCTGCCGGTCGTGAATTTCATCCTCAGAGTCGGACATGGCACAGCCGGACCAGGCCCCTAGTGCGGGGCTCCTTGTCCCCGCTCTCTCCTGGTTTGTCAGACTTTTATGTCCCGTTCAGCGCTGTCCGTGTCTTCTGGTTTGCCCGTCTCTGTGTTTCTATCTCTCCCTGTTTGCCTTTCTTTGCCCTATCTGTAGCAGATTTTTCCTCTGAACCCCTCCCCCCGACCTTGTATGTATATCTCTATGTATATGACCCCTCTACCGTCTCTTTCCCTCCGACAGCCTCTCTCCCTATCTGTCTCTCACCGTGTTGCTGTGAGCCTCTTTCTCTGAACCCCAACTCTGGATGGCTGTGCGTGTGTCTCTCACTCTGACACCCCTTCGCTCCCTAAGTCTCTGTCCCTATCTGAGGCTGTATCTGGCCCTCTCACCGGTGTGTGTGTCTGATCTCCCTCTTCCACCTTTCCCTGTCTTGAATGTTTCTATGAGTATTTCTATCTTTGTCTCTAACAACTCCCTCCCCAAACGCCTTGGCGTGACTGTCACTGATCACCCCCCACCCCACCCCGCGTCTGTCCGTCTCTGACACCCTTTGCCCGAATTTATAAGTGTGTTTGTGTCCCTCTCCCTAACTGCAAATGTATGTCTGTCCCTGACCCCAGCCCCCGCCGGAGTGTATGAAGATGTTTCTGTCCGTCTCTCTCTCTCTTTCCCCCTTGCCTTTATGGTGTTTGTGTACTTCTCTCTGTGTGATGGTGATGATGGTTATGTTTGTGTGTCTCTCTGATTATGGTTATGTTTGTCTCTCTCTCTCTCTCTCTGCGATTATGGTTATGTTTGTCTCTCTCCCTCT
>NC_057710.1:116133288-116148022 GCF_004010195.1 Chiloscyllium plagiosum | reverse complement strand
AGGGGGAGAGAGAGGGCCCAGAATGTATTGTACTGTGAGGGGGAGAGAGAGGGCCCAGACTGTACTGTACTGTGAGGGGGGGGAGAGAGGTCCCAGAGTTTACTGTACAGTGAGGGGGAGAGAGGGCCCAGACTGTCCTGTACAGTGAGGGGGAGAGAGAGTGCCCAGAGTGTACTGTACTGTGAGAGGGAGAGACAGGGCCCAGAGGGTACTATACTGTGAAAGGGAGAGAGAGGTCCCAGAGGGTACTGTACTGTGAAGGGGAGAGAGAGAGCCCAGAGTTTAGTGTACAGTGAGGGGGAGAGAGAGGGCCCAGACTGTACTGTACTGTGAGGGGGGGGAGAGAGGTCCCAGAGTTTACTGTACAGTGAGGGGGAGAGAGGGCCCAGACTGTCCTGTACAGTGAGGGGGAGAGAGAGTGCCCAGAGTGTACTGTACTGTGAGAGGGAGAGACAGGGCCCAGAGGGTACTATACTGTGAAAGGGAGAGAGAGGTCCCAGAGGGTACTGTACTGTGAAGGGGAGAGAGAGGTCCCAGAGTTTAGTGTACAGTGAGGGGGAGAGAGGGCCCAGAGGGTACCTCACTATAATGGAGTGAGGGGGCCCAAAGTAAACTGTACAGTGAGGGGGGGAGAGAGAGGGCCCAGAGGGTACCTCACTATAATGGAGTGAGGGCGCCCAAAGTAAACTGTACAGTGAGGGGGAGTGAGAGGGCCCAGAGTTTACTGTACTGTGAGGGGGAGAGAGAGAGGGCCCAGAGTGTACTGTACTGTGAGGGGGAGAGAGAGGGCCCAGAGTGTACTGTACTGTGAGGGGTGAGCGAAGGCCCAGAGTGTCCTGTACAGTAAGGGGGAGAGAGGGCCCAGAATGTATTGTACTGTGAGGGGGAGAGAGAGAGAGCCCAGAGTGTACTGTACTGTGAGGGGGAGAGAGAGGTCCCAGAGTGTCCTGTACAGTGAAGGGGAGAGAGAGAGCCCAGAGTGTACTGTACTGTGAGGAGGAGAGCGAGGGCCCAGAGTGTACTGTACTGTGAGGGGGAAAGAGAGGGCCCAGAGGGTACTGTGATGGGGAGAAAGAGGACCCAGTTTGTACTGTACTGTGAGGGGGAGAGACAGGGCTCAGAGTGTCCTGAACTGTGAGGGGGAGAGAGAGGTCCCAGAGTTTACTGTACAGTGAGGGGGAGAGAGAGCCCAGAGTGTACTGTACTGTGAGGGGCAGAGAGAGGGCCCAGAGTGTACTGTACAGTGAGGGTGAGAGAGAGGGCCCAGAGTGTCCTGTACTGTGTGGGAGTGAGAAAGAGCCCAGTGTACTGTACTGTGAGGGGGAGAGAGCGGGCCCAGTGTACTGTACTGTAAAGGGAGAAAGAGGACCCAGGTTGTACTGTACTGAGGGGGAGCGAGAGGGCCCAGACTGTCCTGAAAAGTGAGGGGGTGAGAGGGCATGGAATGTCCTGAAGAGTGAGAGGGAGAGACAGGGCCCAGCGTTTCCTGTACAGTGAAGGGGAAAGAGAGGGCCCAGAATATACTGTACTGAGAGAGAGAGGGCCCAGAGGGTACCTCACTATAATAGAGTGAGGGGGCCCAGAGTAAACTGTACAATGAGGGGGAAAGAGTGGGCCCAGTGTACTGTACTGTGAGGCGGAGAGAGAGGGCCCAGAGTGTACTGTACTGTGAGGCGGGGAGAGGCAGGGCCCAGTGTACTGTACTGTGAGGGGAGAGACAGGGCCCAGAGTGTACTGTACTGTGAGGGGAAGAGAGAGGGCCCAGAGGGTACTGTACTGTGAGGGGGGGAGAGACAGGGCCCAGACTGTCCTGTACAGTGAATGGGAGAGAGAGGGCCCAGAGTGTACTGTACTGTGAGGAGGAGAGACAGGGCCCAAAATATACTGTACTGTGAGGGAGAGAGAGAGGGCTCAAAGGTTACCTCACTATAATGGAGTGAGGGAGCCAAGAGTAAACTGTACAGTGAGTTGGAGAGAGAGGGCCCAGAGTGTCCTGTACTGTGTGGGAGAGTGAAAGGGCCCACCGTGTACTGTAGTGTGAGTGAGAGAGAGAGGGCCCAGAGTGTACTGTACTGTAAAGGGAGAAAGAGAACCCAGGTTGTACTGTACTGAGGGGTAGCGAGAGGGCCCAGACTGTCCTGAAGAGTGAGGGGGAGAGAGGGCCCAGAATGTACTGTACTGTGAGGGGAAGAGAGTGGGCCCAGAATGTACTGTACTGTGAGAGGGAGAGACAGGGCCCAGAATATACTGTACTGTGAGGGAGAGACAGAGCCTAGAGGGTACCTCACTATAATAGAGTGAGGGAGCCCAGAGTAAACTGTACAATGAGGCGGAGAGAGAGAGCCCAGAGTGTACTGTACTGTGAGGGGGAGAGACATGGTCCAAGTGTACTGTACTGTGAGAGGGTGAGAGAGGGCCCAGTGTACTGTACTGTGAGGGGGGGAGAGACAGGGCCCAGACTGTCCTGCACAGTGAGGAGGAGAGGGAGTGCCCAGAGTGTACTATACTGTGAGAGGGAGAGATAGGGCCGAGAGGGTAACTCACTATAATGGAGTGAGGGGGCCAAGAGTAAACTGTGCAGTGAGTTGGAGAGAGAGGGCCTAGAATGTTCTGTACAGTGAGGGGGAGAGAGAGTGCCCAGACTGTACTGTACTGTGAGGGGGAGTGAGAGGGCCCAGAGTGTACTGTACTGTGAGTACTGAGCGAGGGCCCAGACTGTCCTGTACAGTGAGGGGAGAGAGAGGGCCCAGAATGTATTGTACTGTGAGGGGAGAGAGAGGGCCCATACTGTACTGTACTGTGAGGGGGAGAGAGAGGGCCCGGAGTGTACTGTACTGGGAGGGGGAGAGACAGGGCCCAGAGGGTACCTCACTATGATGGAGAGTGTACTGTACTGTACAGTGTGGGGGAGAGAGAGGGCCCTGAGTGTACTGTCCAGTGAGGTGGAGAGAGAGGGCCCAGAGTGTACTGTACAGTGAGGGGGAGAGAGAGGACGCAGAGTGTACTGTACAGTGAGGGGGAGAGAGAATGCCCAGAGTTTACTGTCCAGTGAGGTGGAGAGAGAGGGCCCAGAGTGTACTGTACAGTGAGGGGGAGAGAGAATGCCCAGAGTTTACTGTCCAGTGAGGTGGAGAGAGAGGGCCCAGAGTGTACTGTACAGTGAGGGGGAGAGAGAATGCCCAGAGTTTACTGTCCAGTGAGGTGGAGAGAGAGGGCCCAGAGTGTACTGTACAGTGAGGGGGAGAGAGAATGCCCAGAGTTTACTGTCCAGTGAGGTGGAGAGAGAGGGCCCAGAGTGTACTGTACAGTGAGGGGGAGAGAGAGGACGCAGAGTGTACTGTACAGTGAGGGGGAGAGAGAATGCCCAGAGTTTACTGTCCCCAACAGTATCCAAAGCGGTATACTTATTGTTTAGGGGAACGACCACAGGGGATCCCTGCACTGCCTGCTTCCTCCCCTTCCCACCTCTAACTGTTACCCAGCTACCTCTGTTCTCTGGCGTAGCTATGTCCCTGTAGCTTCTATCTATCACCCTCTCAGCCTCTCGAATAATAATAATCCTCAGTTCATCCAACTCCAGTTCCCTAACTTGTTCTGTGAGGAGCAGGATCTGACTGCATTTCCTGCAGATGAAGTCGGCAGGAGTATCGGTGGTCACCACTACCTCGAACATCCTGCAGGAGGAACATTCCACTGCCTGCGCTGCCATTACTCTACACCTCGTCTGTGAAAAGAAGAACACTGAGTAGCTTACCTGTGGACTTTAAAATTAGGTTAGAGGAGGAGGATGGCAGGGCCCTACTATGTAGGGCCTGGGGTCTAGAACACACCCACTCAAATATCAATCACTTACCTTCCCGACCAGCTCTGCGCTCCAACCTCACTTCTGACCAGCTCGCGCCGCTCTCTGCTTCCCGACCAGCTCTGCGCTCCAACCTCACTTCCGCCCAGCTCGTGCCGGTCTCTGCTGTGAAAAGAGAGGGCCCAGAATGTACTGTACTGTGAGGGGGAGAGAGGGCCCAGAATGTACTGTACTGTGAGGGGGAGAGAGAAGGCTCAGAGTGTACTGTACTATGAGGGGGAGAGAGAGGGCCCAGAGTGTACTGTACTGTGAGGAGGAGAGACAGGGCCCAGAGGGTACCTCACTATAATGGAGTGAGGTGGCCCAGAGTAAACTGTACAGTGAGTTGGAGAGAGAGGCCCAGACTGTCCTGTACAGTGAGGGGGGAGAGAGAGTGCCCAGAGTGTACTGTACTGTGAGGGGGAGAGAGAGAGCCCAGAGTGTACTGTACTGTGAGGGGGAGAGAGAGGGCCCAGAGTGTACTGTACTGTAAGGGAGAGAGAGAGGGCCCAGAGTGTACTGTACTGTGAGGGGGAGAGCGAGGGCCCAGTGTACTGTACTGAGCGGGAGAGAGAGGGCCCAGACTGTCCTGAAGAGTGAGGGGGAGAGAGAGCCCAGAATGTACTGTACAGTGCGGGGGATAGAGAGGGCCCAGAGTGTACTGTACTGTGGGAGAGAGAGAGGGCCCAGAGGGTACCTCACTATAATAGAGTGAGGGGGCCCAGAGTAAACTGTACAATGAGGGGGAAAGAGTGGGCCCAGTGTACTGTACTGTGAGGCGGAGAGAGAGGGCCCAGAGTGTACTGTACTGTGAGGGGGAGAGACAGGGCCCAGAGTGTACTGTACTGCGAGGGGGAGAGACAGAGCCCAGAGGGTACCTCACTATAATGGAGTGAGGGGGCCTAGAGTAAACTGTACAGTGAGTTGGAGAGAGAGGGCCCAGACTGTCCTGTACAGTGAGGGGGGAGAGAGAGTGCCCAGAGTGTACTGTACTGTGAGGGGGAGAGAGAAGGCCCAGAGTGTACTGTACTGTGAGGGGGAGAGAGAGTGCCCAGAGTGTACTGGTACTGTGAGGGGGAGAGACAGGGCCCAGAGGGTACCTCACTATAATGGAGTGAGGGGGCCCAAAGTAAACTGTACAGTGAGGGGGAGAGAGAGAGCCCAGAGTGTATTGTGAAGGGGAGAAAGAGGACCCAGGTTGTACTGTACTGTGAGGGGGAGAGAGAGGGCCCAACGTGTACTGCACTGTGAGGGGCAGAGAGAGGTCACAGTGTACTGTACAGTGCCTGGGAGAGTGAGGGCCCAGAGTGTACTGTACTGTGAGAGGGAGACAGATGGCCCGAAGTGTACTGTACTGTGAGGGCCCAGTGTGTTTCATATTGAGGGGAGTGAGAGGACCCAGACTGTACTGTTCTGTGAGTGTAATGAGGGCCCAGATGTACTGTACTGTGAGGGGAAGATAGGGCCCAGTGTGTACTGTACTGTGAGGGGGAGAGAGAGAGCCTAGAGTGTACTGTACTGAGGGCTCAGAGAGTACTGTACTATGAGGGGGAGAGATAGGGCCCTGTGTGTACTGGAATGGGAGATAGTTGGTCCAGAGTGTACTATACCATGAGGGGGAGAGAAAGGGGCCAGTGTACTGTACTGTGCGGGGGAGAGAGAGAGAGAGAGATGGCCTCGAGTATACTGTACTGTGATGGAGTGAGGGCCAAGAGTGTACTGTACTGTGTGGGAGAGAGAGAGGGCCCAGCGTGTACTGTACTGTGATGGGGAGACAGATGGCCCAGAGTGTACTGTACTGTGTCTGAATTAGAGTGGTGCTGGAGAAGCACAGCAGGTCAGGCTGCATCCAAGAAGCAGAAAAATCGATCTTTCAGGCAAAAGCCCTTCATCAGGAATAGACGAAATGTCGATTTTTCTGCTCCCTGGATGCTGCCTGACCTGCTGTGCTTTTCCAGCACCACTCTAATTCAGACTCAGGATTCCATCATCTGCAGTCCTCGTTTTTACCCTGTACTGTACTGTAAGAGAGAGAGGGCCCAGAGTATACTGCACTGTGGGAGAGGGCCCAGAATAACCACACAGAGTTAGGAGTCCCAGATTGTATTGTAATGTGAGGGAGTCAGGCTCCAGATGTATTGTACTGTGAGGGGGAGACAGAGGGCCCGGAATGTACTGTACTGTGAGGGGGAGACAGAGGGACCAGACTGTACTGTACTGTGAAAGGGAGAGAGAGGGCCCAGAATGTACTGCACTGTGAAGGAGAGAGAGAGAAGTCATAGAGTGTACTGTACTGTGAGGGGGAGAGAGAGAGGTCACAGAGTGTACTGAACAGTAAGTGGGAGAGAGAGTACCCAGAGTGTACTGTACTGTGATGGGGAGACAGAGGGCCCAAAGTGTACTATACTGTGAGGGGGAGTGGGCCCTGAGTGTACTGGACTGTGAGGGAGAGAGTGAGGGCCCAGTTGTGTACTGTAAGGGGGAGAGAAAGGGACCAGAGTGTACTGTACTGTGAGGGGGAGGGGACCCACTGTGTACTGTGCAGTGAGAGAGAGAGAGAGGGCCCAGTGTGTACTGTAGTGTGAGGGGGTGAGAGAGGACCCAGAGTGCATTATACTATGAGGGTGTGAGACCCAGAGTGGAGCATACTGTGAGGGGGAGACAGAGGGCCCAGAGTGTACTGTACTGTGATGGGGAGAGAGAGCGCCAAGTGTACTGTACTGTGATGGGGAGAGAACGAGCCCAGAGTGTACTGTACTGTGAGGGAATGAGGGCCCAGAGTGCACTGTACTGTGAGGGAGTGAGAGCCCAGAATGTTCTGTACTGTGAGGGGGAGAGAGAGTGCCCAGAGTGTACTGTACTGTGAGGGAGAGAGAGGACCCACATTGTACTATACTGTGAGGGAGAGAGAGAGAGAGGGCCCAGAATGTCCTGTGCTGTGAGGGAGAGGTGGCCCAGAATGTACTGAAGTCTGTACTGTGAGGGTGAGAGAGGACATAATGTGTACTTGAGGAGTGGGAAAGACTGGTGTGAGTGGGAGAGTGGGAGAGCTCAGAATGTGAGGGCCCAGAATGTACTGTACTGTGTGAGAGAGAGGGCCCAGTGTGTATTGTACCATGAGGAAGAGGGAGCCCAGAGTGTACTGTACTGTCAGGGAAAGAGAGGACTTGGAGTGTACTGGGGAGGGGGAAGGACTGGAGTGAGAGGGAACTGTAGCATAATCCCCCACCGTCCACAGTGGCAGCAAGCAGTGCGTTTCTTTTTATTTATAAGTAGTTGTAATTTCACTGTTATATGTGTGCCATAAATTAGTCAATCTTTACCCTTAGTTTTTTTGTATGATGACATTTTACAGCACTCCAGTCATCAGAAATGAATCTATTCTCACCCCATTTCTCAGCACTTGACATATAATTTTGTATGCTACTGTGTTTCAATTGCTTCTGTAAATAGTTCTTCAATATTTTGAGGGTTTCTGGCTTTCCCACCCTTTCAGGCACTGAGTTCCATATACCCGTGAACTTTTGTTTCCTCACATACCCGCTACATCTGTTCCTTAACTTAAAACTGTTCCCCTTGGTTATTGACCTCTCTACTAAAAGGAAAAGTATCTCCCTCTCAACCCTCTCTATTCCCCTCAAAACATTGTACACCTCAATCAGATTACCACTCAGCCTTCTCTGTGCTAAGGAAAATAACTCCAGCCTCATTAAACATCTGTCTATTCTAATCCTATTTTCCCTCTTCATAGTTGAATCACATCAGGCCAGGCAACATCTTAGTGCAATCACGTCCTTACTATTGTGTGGCCATCGGAACTGCACACATTACTCCAGCTGTGGCCTAACTAATGTTATTTACAGCTCCTTAATAACCTCCTTGCTCTTTTAATTAATGCCGATTAGTAAAGGCAAGCAGGCAAAAGTGAGGACTGCAGATAATGGAGATTAGAGTCACGAATGTGGTACTGGAAAAGCACAGCAGGTCAGGCAGCATTCGAGGAGCAGGAAAATCGACGTTTCGGACAAAACCCCTTCATCAGGAAAAAGGCTGGGAGTCTCGGGGGAGGGCAGAGAGATAGGCTTCCAACCTCATTCCTGATGAAGGGCTTTTGCCCAAAACTTTGATTTTCCTGCTCCTCGGATGCTGCCTGACCTGTGCTTTTTCAGCACCACATTCTCAACCAGTAAAGGCAAGTATCTATATGTCTTCTTTACTACCTTATTTACCTGTCCTGCTGCCTTCAATGATCTATGGACGTGCACCCCAAGATCCCTCTGATCCTCTGCACTTCCAATGGTCTTACTATTCAACGTACACTTCCTTGCCTTGTTAGTTCAAAAGGAATCTTCTCATACTTTCAGGATTAACTTCCATTTGCCTCTGTTCATAATTTCCTGTATTCTAAGACTTGTTATTTACCACAACACAAATTTTTATGTCATCTGTGAACTTACTGTTCATATCTCCCACATTCATGTCTATATCATTAACGTACACACAAACAGCAAGGGATCTAGCACTGAATACAGGCTTCTACTCAGAAAAGTACCCTCCGACTGTCAGTCTCTGCTTCCTGCCACTCAGTCAATTTCAAATTAAATTTGCCAAATTGCTCTGGATCCCATGGGCTCTTAGCTTCTTCACCAGCTTTCCTTGTGAGACTTTATCACAATACTTACTGAAGTCCATGCAGATAACATCAACTGCACTACCCTCATCTATACACTTAGTCACTTCATCCAAAAGTTCAATCAAATTTGATCTCTTATGACTCATACTTCCATGCTGACTATCCTTGATTAATCCTTACCTGACCAAGTGGAAATTAATTCTTTCCCAGAGATTTTTTTCTGAAAGTTGCTCCACAACACATGCGAGACTCACTGTTCTGGAGATTTCTGAGTTATTCCTACTATCCTTTTTGAACAATGGTACAACATTAGCTGTCCTCCAGTACTGTGGCGCTCCTCCTGTGTTCAGAAAACATTTGAATATCAGAGCCCCTACAATCTCCTCCCACGCCTCCAAAAGCAGCTTTGAGTACATCTCATTTGGGACTGGGACTTTATCCCCTTTCATGTCTCCTGAAACTACTAAAGCTCCGCCCTCTTGATGCTAATATATTAACCTTTATCGCAGTCCCCTCCTTATTTTTGAGATCTGCATTACCTTTCTGTATTTGTTCACATACAAGGTATTCATTTAAGACCTCAGCTATGTCTTCTGGCTCCACTCGCATATTGCCACTTTAATCCGTAATGGGGCCTCCTCTTTCCCTGGTTATTCTCTTGCCCTAATATAATTAAAGCATGACTTTGGATTTTCCTAAAATAAAACAAAGGACTGCAGATGCTGGAGATCTGAAACAAACAACAGAAATTGCATCATCTTGAGAGAGAAAACAAAGTTAACAGTTTGACTCAAAAGGTTCTTAGAGGTCTTGACAAGATAGGTGTAGAAAGTGATTTCGCCTTCTGGGAGAGTCTTGTACCGGATTGCATAATTTCAGAATAAAGGATCCCACATTTAAGGCAGATGAGAAGGAATTTCTTCTCACAGAGGAAAGTGAATTTGTGGGATTCTTTACTTCTGAGGGCTGTTGAAGTTGGGTCATCAACTATGTTCAAGTCTGACGTAAACATTTTTAATCTGTGAGGTAATCGAGGATAATGGGGAAAAGGCAGGAAAGTGGCTCAGCCATGATGTATTGAATAGCAGAGCACATTCATGGACCGAATGGTCTACTGGTGCTCCTGCAACTTATTTTTCCAAAACTGGATGGTCTGTGGTTTGGACAGGAACTTTCAGATGATGTTGATGTATCTATATCTTGTTTCAAGAATCCATCCTTTATGTACCTAACAAATTCTGCCCCATTTAAGCCCCTGGCACTATGGAGGCCCAATGAATATTGGGAAAACCAAAGTCACCCATTACCACAACCTTGTTGTTTGTACATCCTTCCATAATCAGTTTATTTATCTGTTCCTATAATTCCTGCTGGCTATTGGAAAGTCTATAGTACACCCGAATCTTAGTGACTGCCATAAGGTCTAGCTGTATGAGCCCTCCAAGATGTCCTGTTTTCCTGGAACTGTGACATACTCCTTAATGAATAATGCAACTCCTCCACCTCTCTTACATCCCTCTCTATCATGCCTGAAACTTCTAAACCTTGGAACATTGAGCTGCTAGTGCTTCTCTCAACATGTTTCTGTCATGGCTATCATATTGTAATTCCATGTACCAATTCAGGATCTAAGCTCATCTGCCTTATCTGTTATACTCCTTGCGTTAAAATACACTTCAGACTGCTAGCCCCACCGTATTCATCAACCTGGCCTTGCCTGTTTCCCTATTCGACTCACTTGATTTAATCCCTCTCTTCAAACACTCCACATGATGACCTATTGTTCTGGTTCCAACCCCACTGACATATTAGTTGAAACTCTCCCAAGTGGCACTAGTGGAACACCCTGCAAGGATATTGGCATCCCTCCAGTTGGGTGCAATCCATTCTTCTTATATAAATCCCACCCACCCTTGAAGACGTTCCAATCCTCCAGAAATCTGAATCCTTCCTCCTACACCAGCGTTTTAGCCACGCATTCAACTGTATTATCTTCTTTTTGCTGCTTTTACTAGCACATGGTGCAGGGAGTATTCACAAGAACACAGGCTTAGAGACCCTGCTTTTCAACTTCTTACTTAACTCACTAAATTTCCTTTGCAGAACCTCATCTCTCTTTCTGCTTATGTTGCTACACGACCTCTGGCTGCTCACCTTCTCCCTTCAGAATATACAGTGCATGCTCAGAGACATCCTTGACCCTGGCATCAGGGAGGCAACATACTATCCTGGAATCTCACTTATTGTCACAGAACACCTATCTGTGCCCAAACTGTAGAGTCCCCTAACACTACCACTCGCCGACACTTCGAGCCTCCTTGCTTTACAACAATGATAGTCTTGGTGCCACTGATCTGGCTGCTGCTATTGCTTTCCCCTGAGAGGCCAACCCCAAGTGTTGCTGTTACTCCACATATCAGAGGAGGAGCACTCCATAAGGTTTCCTGCATATTTGTAATCTCCTCAGAAAATTGAGAGACATCTCTGACATTTGTTATGAGGAGTTTACTAATCTTGGCTCTTGCATGGAGTCTATCTGGAAGGCATTTGATGTGTGTGCTTAATATTGCAGGATATTCTTTGTACTGGCTTCTGCCCTATCTTCCAAGGCTGAATCAGTGCACAGGGGAATGTATGCTTCCTGTTTCCTGACAGCATAAAATGGTGTGCTCTTGGCAAAGGTGTTCATTCTTTGGATTTTGTCCTTGTCAAACTCAGCAGCACAACTGAGCAGAGCAGGAAAAGCTAAGAGGTCAAGGAGGTCAAGTAGCAGAAAGGACAAGATGGGTTTGGGGGAGTGCAGTGGTGGCCAGGTCCCTAAACAGTGCTGTGGTTCTGATATGGCAGGTCTACAGTCAGGGAAGGGAGGTCATGCTGAATGGAGAGAAGATCCAACATGTAGGAAGGCACATCAGATGTCTGTGAGGGAGTGTTGAGGAAAATCAAGGGACCCATCAAGGCTGATGGGAGTGGCTCTAAAAGGCGGACAGACAGGTCAAGGCTGAGGAATGAGGGTCTTTGACTTTGAGTAAAGGATGGGAGCCGGGCACTCAAGGGTGATTCAGGTGGTGTCAGCAGGGTTAAGGACTGAGGAAGCTTGAGCATGGAGATTGATGGGCTGCCGCAATAGATCATATTATATTTCACCATTGCAGAATTTGAATTTTGAACGAGAGGCATATGGGGTTTAGGTCTACATGTATGATGGGGTAGAATAATTAACTCATCAGTGTTTCTGGAGCCATGATCTATTTAAAAAAACAACAGTATTAGATAGGCTTCCTGAAGTGATAATATGAATTTGTTTGCACGATGAGAGCTTTGCAAGCAGACAACATTATCATTGAAAATCATTAGGTTGCCTTCAATTAGAAATCCCTTTTTCTGCTTAGGGGAAAATCTTACACCTTGGAAGCCTTTTGTTTAAATTTGCAGAAGTCCTCGTTGCTGTTCGATTATGAAATAGAACATTACAGCGCAGTACGGGCCCTTCAGGCCTCGACGTTGCGCCGAACTGTGAAATTAATCTGATTCCATTAAACCTACACCATTCCATTATTGTCCATATGTATGTCCAATGCCCATTTAAATGCCCTTAACGTCGACGAGTCTACTACTGTTGCAGGCAGGCTGTTCCACGCCCCTACCACTCTCTGAGTAAAGAAACTACCCCCAATATTTGTCCTAAATCTATCACCCCTAAATAGTTTCTCCGAGAGAAAGAAGTTAATTCAGAGAAGTTAGCAAATGTGTTGCCTCAGTTTAAGAGCTTTAGATTGGAAGTTTTATACCAGAAGTGTTTGGCCACAAAGAGCAAGAGTGCACAAACAGCGCATCAATTTTAGCAAATATCCTGGGCACATCATTTATGGAAGGGCAACAAGAGTCTTGTTTGGCATGGCATGTTGGGCCAAGTCACATTGCTTTGACAATATAAATTCTGCCACACACATCACCCTGCAAAATCACTGAACTCAAACACAGCATGAAATTGTTCACCACACAAGTGAGATCATATAGGCTTTAACTTCAACTTTTAACAAAAATATGATTTATCATTGGTTTTCATAATCTAATATTACCATTGATAGGCCAGTGAGGCCCTAGCAATGTAACATCCTGTCCACCACTGAAAGGAAAATCATTATTAAATAAATTCTTCAGATAACTTCGTTACTGCAGACAAAGAAAAAAACCCAATGAATCATGGGTGGAGACTTCCAGCCAAGGGAACCAAATGTTGGGAGGGGAACGGGAATCAAAGAGAGAACTCGACTCATCTTAAGAAAATTATCTGAAGTGTTCTGAAATGCATGTGTAAGGAAACCTAACCATCCTCGGATGAATATTTAAGGGAGTCCAACTCAGTTTTGAAGGCATATGTATATATATGAGCCTGACTCACCTTTGGGAGAATATTGTAGGCACCCTAACCCATCAGCAATGGAATACTAAATGGAGCCACAGTCACTGCCAGATATCCATGATCAAAAGGGGGTCACAATTCTGGAGTATTTGAGTAAGGATTTTCTTAGAACATACTTGGGTATTCTAGAGCATCTTCACTGCTAAAAATAAATGAAGGAAGTTATTGTGTTGTCAGGCAGCCTAAGGAGAGCTGATATTCTGAAATGTTGTCTTGTCTATCATTATTGTTGAAATCTCTATGGTCTTTCTTTGAATATACCTGGAGCTTTTGTGAATAATAGACAATGCACTAGTCAGCCCACAGCTAGAATACTGTGAACAGTTTTGGGCCCCTTAACTCGGGTAACATATACTGGTATTGGAGGCAATCCAGAGAAGGCTAACTCAGCAGATACCAGGTTGGGAGGAACTGTCTTATAGAAGAGTTTGAGCTGATTGGGCCTGTACTCAATGAGAAGAATGAACGGTGACCTTATTGAAACATGAGTGATTTTAGGAGGACTTGACAGGGTAGATGCGGAAATTATGTTTCCCCTTGTGGGAGAGTATAGGACCAGAGGACCTACTCTCAGAAGAAGGGGCTGCACATTTAAGACAGAGATAAGAATACATTTCCTCTCTCAGACAGTTGAAATCTGTAGAATTTTTTTTTACCTCAGGAGTGTTGTTGAGGCAGGTTCATGAAGTATATTCAAGGCTGAGATAGACAGATTTTTAATGGAAATCAGGGGATAAAGGCAGGAAATTGGAGTTGAGGATTATCAGTTCAGCTATGATTTCGTTGAATGGTGAAACAGCCTGAATGGACTGAATGCTTACTTCTGCTCCTATATGTTATGGTCTCGTGGAAATTTTCAAAGAAATGATCAGCTGTGTAGATGAGGGCAATGCATTTGACAGTCTACTTGGGCTTCGGCAAGGTTTTTGATATGGTCTCACAAGCAAACGTTATAACAAAGGTAAGAACAAATGGGATCCAAGGAAATTTGACAGGAAGCAGAGGATGATGGTTGAGAGGTGTTTTGTGACAGGAAATCTGTGTCCAACGTAATTCCACAGGGGTCAGTGTTGGGAGATTCATGTAGTTTGTGGTATATGTAATTGATTTAGGCTTGACTGTAGGAGGATTGATCAGTAACTTCATGGGTGATGTGAAAATGTTTAAGGTAATAAGCAGTGAAGAGGATAGCCTTAGATTGTAGAGGAATATAGATGGGCTGGTCAGATGGGCTGAAAGCAATGAAAATCAGAGAGTCAAAGAGATGTACAGCACGGAAACAGACCCTTCGGTCCAACTCATCCATGCTGACAAGATATCCCAACCCAATCTAGTCCCACCTGCCAGCACCTGGCCCATATTCCTCCAAACCCTTCCTATTCATATCCCCATCCAGATGCCTTTAAAATGTTGCAATTTTACCAGCCTCAACCACTTCCTCTGGCCGCTCATCCCATACAGGTACCAGCCTCTGTGTGAAAAAGTTGCCACTTAGGTCTCTTTTATATCTTTCCCTTCTCACCCTAAACCTATGCCCTCTCATTCTGGACTCCCCCACCCCAAGAAAAATACTTTATCTATTTATCCTATCCATGCCCCTCATGATTTTATAAACTTCTATAAGATCATCCCTCAGCCTCTGGCATTCCAGCAAAAACAGCCCTAGTCTATTCAACTTATCCCTATACTTCAAATCCTCCAACCCTGGCAACATCCTTGGAAATGTTTTCTGAACCCTTTCAAGTTTCATAACATCTTTCCAATAGAAAGGAGACCAGAATTGCATGCAATATTCCAACAGTGGCCTAACCAATGTCCTGTACAGCCGCAATAT
>NC_057710.1:116045604-116133282 GCF_004010195.1 Chiloscyllium plagiosum | reverse complement strand
CTTTCACAAAATGCAGCATCTCACATTTATCTGAATTAAACTCCATTTGTCACGTCTCAGCCCCATTGGCCCATCTGATCAAGATCCCATTGTAATCTGAGGTAACCTTCTTCACTGTCCACTACACCGCCAATTTTGATGTCATCTGCAAACTTACTAACTGTACCTCTTATGCTCACATCCCTCCTTGCTGTTCAGATCCACTGGTTCCTTGAGGACAGGATGTATAAAGTGTTTAAAAAATCGTAAGGGGCACTGCCTTTATTAGTTGATGCATAGAGTTAAAGAGCAAGAGAAGTTACGCTAGAATTGTATAAAAATGGTGTTTAGGCCACATCTCGAGTATTGTGTGCACTTCTGGAATCTATCCATAGGAGGGATGTTATTGACTCAAGAAGGTGCATAGGAGCTTTACCAGGATATTGCCTGGGTTATGAAAAGATACACCAGAGTTTTTTTTCTTGAAGCAGAGGCGACTGAAAAGGGACATGATTGCAATGTATAAAATTACAGCCGACACAGATAGGGTTGACAGGAAGAAAGTTTTCTCCTTGGTGGAGACATCAATGACCAGGGACATAGATTTAAGTTATGTTCAGTCTCCAGTTATCTTCCATACACCTAGGTAGGAGAGAGGAAAATCCACCAGAGTTCCCACTCCTGTGCTGATCACTTTTCAAGTGCCATGAAGTGCACCATTTTATGGATGAACTGAGCATTCAGTTCTGTTGTCTTTGAAGTCAAGAACATGTTGACTCACACAATCAAGGCTCACACAATTGTCATGAATACGTTGTATATTTTCAAACAGATCTCTCTCCTTATTCTCATCACTTACCTGTACGGTTGTTCATGTTTTTTTTCCATTACAATGCTGTGATAAAGTTAAAAAAAAACAGAAGTGGAGTTTATAGCACACACTTTTAGATGTCGGGGTCAGGTTGAAGCTGGGAAAGTACTTCTCAACATTGATGTAATACAAATGTATTCGGAGAGATATAATCAGGAATTATGAAGAGATTATTCAACTATTAACAAATAAAAAGACAATAGAGGGTTGCCTGTTCAACAATGTCCTTGTTTCAAGGATGAAGTCCAAAATTCCAATGTTGGCAGTGGAAGTCCAGATTTCCTTTGTCAAAGTGATTGGTTAGATAGCCAGCGGTTGAGGCTGTTTCTGGAAAAGAGAATTTTCTTCAAAGTCTTCTGAGTAGGTTTGGTAACTCCTTCCCCACAGTTGTGACAGTTGTGACAAAATAACTTTTTGTTTGCCCAATGCAAATGGTTATTGGCTGCTTTTTACAGGCCAGATGCTTATCCTATCTAACCCAGAGTCGATATTTATGGAGCAGCAATCATCCCTGAATTCTCTTCTTTTTCAAAATCCTAAATTCAAAAGGCAGATGAGCTCAATATTGCAAGAGTCATGTGACCAAATTTCCTGGGGAGGAGTAACAATTCACCTTGAAACAAAGCCTTGCTTTTGCAGTCAGCTCAACGAGATTATCAAAGGGATATACTGTTTGCAACAAGCAAAGTATTGACTGTAAATAAACAGTCCAAAATTGCAAAACTTGCATCACCATGTCCAACATGAGATATGATTCCGCAAATGGACACATTTCATGGATAATCCTGAACAGGTGAAGAATTCCGCTGTCAACCAATTTAGGGTTGTCCATCAGGCTCGCAGTGTAGTGCACTTGCACATACTTGGAGACTTCATACATTTATACACAGGGCCCTGTTCTTTGTAGGCATAGAGAACATGCATTATATCTGTTTCAACTCAACAGTAGGTGACAACTTTTTCTGCCTCTTCTCTCCGAACAATGATTTGATCATTCATGTCAACCAGCTGAATTTAAAATTTAAACAAAGACTGGCAGTTAAGTGTCAATCATCATCATACATTGGTGCATTCCCCATCGTAATGCTTCTACCAATCACAGTCCACTGCCAACCAATCAGCACTCCCCTCATACTGTATAAATGTAGGTTTCCCCTGAAATTCATATTCTTATGAATTGTCATGATGTGTGCAAGAAGTGTGTTTTCATCAGTAATATTCAATTTCTGTATGAGCAAACGGCTATTAGCAGAAGATAAGTTAAGTGAATGGGCAAAGATTTGGCAAATGGAGTCTAATGTGGGAAATTGAGAAATTGTCCATTTTGGCAAAAAAGCAGACTATAAATGATAAAATAAGATAAAATAAGATCTAAGGTGCACAGGAATCGGGGTGTCATAGTCATAGAGTCATAGAGATATACAGCACGGAAACAGACCCTTCGGTCCAATTCGTCCATGCCGACCAGATATCCTAATCTATTAGTCCCATTTGCCAGTAATTGTCCCATATCTTTATAAATACATTTTATTCATATATCCATCCAGATGCCTTTTAAGTGTTGTAATTGTACCTACCTCCACCACTTCCTCTGGCAGCTCATTCCATACACGTACCACACTCTGCACTAAAATGTTACCCCTTAGGTCTCTTTTATATCTTTCCTCTCTCACCATAAACCTATGCCCTCCAGTTCTGAAATCCCCTACCCCAGGGAAAAGGCTTTGTCTATTTACCCTATCCATGCCCCTCATGATATTATAAACCTCTATAACGTCACCCCTCAGCCTCTGACGCTCTATGGAAAACAGCCTCAGCCTATTCATCCTCTCCTTAAAGCTCAATTCCTCCAAAACTGGCAACATCCTTGTAAATCTTTTCTGAACCCTTTCAAGTTTTACAACATCCTTCTGATAGGAGGGCATGAATTGCGAAAGCTTGTATGCAGGTCCAGTAAATAATTAGGAAACGGAATAAAATATTATGTTTATTTAACACAAATTAACTACAATAGGAAGGAGGTTACACTTCAGTTATATAGAGCACATGTGACACAACAACTAGACCATTATGTACATTATTATTAAATAAGAAAGGATGTGAATGATTTGGAAATAGTTCAGATAATGTTTGGTCAGACTAATACTGGTAATGGGTGGATTGTCTTATGTGGAAAAATTAGACATGCTGGGATTGTAACGGCTGGAGTTGAGAAGATTAGGAGGCGACTTAAATGAAACATAAAACCTCTGAAGGCTTTTTGTGTAAGCGAGAATGGAGAATAATCAGATCAACCATGACATTGAATGGTGGAAAGGGCTCGAGGGGCTGAGTGGCGTAGTTCTCTGTATGTGTATGGTTATATGTAAAAGACTCAGTGACTTCAAGAGAGGAAAGGAGGTGAGAAATTTGGCAATGTTACTTCTTTTAAATAAATAAAATTTGTTCATAAGGTTCTGGAGAGGAAACCAGATTTATGGGTGACAGCCAAAAGCATGAAGGATACAGTAACACTGTGAAAGTAGTGCATGAGAAAGTAATCCCTTTGGGGAAGTTTTGTCTGTAAACTTTCTTGGAACTGACAAGAGAAGCATTGAAGTAAAGTACCAGAGGTATCCTCTGGATCAAGTCGCTGCAGTTGAAATCAAGCAACACTTTTATTTTTGATTATTCTTGAACGTTAATTGATTCCTCACACCGCCGCCCATAGACAATCTTTTCTAGTGAAGTGCCTTTCTCTTCTTGTAACTACAGGCCGTCCCCATGTTGCAAATGTGTTCCATTCTGCAGTCCATTCACAAGTTGATTTGTACACAAGTCAGAATACAATGCTGCACAACATAAAACAGCTGTTCGTAAGCACAGGAAATGTTCATATGTCAGGTCTTTAAAATTCCACCCCGGATGGGATCATATTCATTTGTATAAGCTTTTGTCAGTCAGATGTTTTTAAGTTGGGGACTGCTTTTCGCCTATTTCATAGTTCTTTCACTTTAAGTTTCCTTCTCTTAACATTCAGTGTGCCTCTTACTTGTTAGCTACCCATCTCTGTCTTTCTCAATACATGCCTGCCCTCATCAATCTTGTTCCATCTGTGTCTGTTTGTAAGACTCTCACATTGTATCTTGACTATACTCTTCAGCCTAAATTCTTTGAACGAAATAACTGAGGGTCCAACACTTATGATTATAGTGGAGGAAATCTGACTGGAGCTTCTATCATATTCACATACAATGTTAAACATAAAAATCTGGATATTCTCAGGATTACCTGGTGATTACACAAAGCACAGTTTAACAGCTCCCCTGAAAGGACTTGCCAATGAAATCACTGCAATAGCGTGAATGTGATGGTACTTAGACATTACCTCTTCACCAAAGGATGCCACAAAAAAATCAGGCTGATGCATTCCATGTTTTACAGCACAATTATTGATCCTTTGTCCTATACATCCTCTCTTGTGCGGAAAATTTAAAATTACAACTGTAGAGCATGGTTCCTTCAGAAATTCCACTGTACTGGAGATTACTAATGGATTTTTTTAAATCAAAAAGCAGAATACTACAGATGTTGGAAATCTGAAATGAGAAAATACTGGAAAAACCCAACAAATGTGGCAGAATCTGTAGAGACCAATAGAGCTATTGTTTACAAGAGAAATGGGAAAACATATAAAATCTAAGTTTGTATAAAATATAAAACTTATAAATATAAGTTTTGAGCAAAGAGTTGGGAGAACAAGAGCAAAAGGGAAATCTATGATCGGTTGAAAGACAGGTTAGCTTGAATGACAGAGCAATTATTTTTCCTGAGTCAGAGAGCATGCAGCTGAGGCAAGAAAAGAAACAAAAAATGTACCTGGAACAGGTTTGCTACTGGCTGGAAGAAAACAAAACAAGCAAAGAATAGAAAAAAGGTTGGGCAGAGATTATGTCTAAAATTGTTGAATTCAATGTTACATCCTAACGTTGCAAAGTGCTGAATTGGAAGATAAATTGATGCTCCTTAATTGTACAATGATTTTTACTGGAACAGTGAAGTAGCTTGAGGACATGACTGTCAGCATGATAGCAAGACAAGACCAAACGTAAACTTTGGGAACGTTTCGCCAAGCACCTCAGCCGGGCCCGTAAGGGCCAGCCTGACTTCCTGGTCACCACTCATTTCAATACCCTTTCCCACTCCCTTTCCAACACGTCCACCCTCAGCCTCCTCCGTTGCCACAGTGAATCAGACAGCAAATTGGAGGAACAATATCTTATCTTCTGCCTGGGCTGCCTACAATCAGGACGACTCAACATTGAGTTCTCAAATTTCAAATAGTCTTCCCACCCATCCCCCAACGTCCTTTCCAGCCCCTCCTCCTCCCTCCTATTCCACCTACCACCCCTTCCTTCCAGCTACCAACCGGATTCATCCCTCCCATCGACCAACCAGGTCATGCCCACCACCTGTGTTCACCCATCACTACCTCACCATTCTGTTTCCTCCACTGTATTGGGGATTTCTCAAGGATTTTTAAATCAAAAGGCAGAATACTGCAGATGTTGGAGATCTGAATGAGAAAATACTCAAAACCCTCCCCCTTCCTTATCTACCCCTACTCCCCCTACTCACACCTCCATATATACCCGAAATGTCGACTTAGGTGAGGCTGCCTGGCTTGCAGTGTTCTTCCAGCATCCTGCTTGTCTACCTAATGCCACATCCTAATGCCTTTGGCCCACATCCCATAAAACCTTTGCTCAACAAAAAAGTTATCTGTCACACTTTTAAAATTAGCAACTGATTTAACATCAATTGCCATTTTTGGGAGAGTTCCAAACTACTATCACCCTTTGTTGTAAAAGTGCCTCCCAACGTCTCTCCTAATTTTTAATCTATGCTCCTAGTTCTAGAATCTCCAATCATGCCTGCTGATTATTCTTTTCTCTAAAATGGAAAATATGCCTTCCTATCCACTTTATCTACACCTCTCATAGTCATAAACACATCTATCACATCCTCCCTCAACCGTTGCCACGACAAGGACAATAACTCCACCCTATCCAATCTTCCAACTCAAAGTCCCCAGCCCTGGCAGCATCCTGGTTAATCTCCTCTGCACCTACTCTAGTGAAATCACATTTTGTATAGAATGTGGTTACCAGAACTGCATGCAGTACTCCAGTTGTGGCCTATTCAGCATTTTAAACAGTTCTATCATAACCTCATTGCCCTTGTATACTTTGCCTCAGCTAATAAAGCCAAGTATCCCATTTGACTTCTTAATTACCTTAGTTACCTTCAGGAATGTATGGAAATGCGCCAATGGTCCCTCTGGTCTTCAATAGTTTCCAGGGTTCTACTATTTATTGAGTTATTCCTTGCCTTGTTAGGCCTCAAACCTTTCTGGGTCAAACCCATTTATCACTATCCTTCCCACTTAACCAGTGCTTTGATAACACCTACATTTTATGGCTTTCCTGCTATTCAGCATCCTGCAAATTTTTATATCAGCTGAAAATTTCTTGATCACAAACTTATATTTAAGACTAAATCATTAATGTACACCACTCATAGCAAAACCTCAGCACTGAACCCTGCAGAACCCCAATAGAACAGACTTCCAGTGACAGAGATACAGTTCTTTACAATCACTCTCTGATTCCTGCATCTCAGCCAATCTGGGATCCAACTTGCCACTTTGTCTACAACCCATGGTTTCTTATATTCTTAACCAGTTTGCAATGAGGGATCTTGCTGAAATCCACATCAAAGCTTTACCCCCATCAATGTTCCTAGTTACCTCCACAAAAAGAAATTAAACAAATTTGTCAAACAGGACTTTCCTTTAACAAATCCAAACTGACTACTCAAAGAACAAAGAAAATTTACAGCCCAGGAACAGGCCCTTTGGCCCACGAAGCCTGTGCTGATCCAAATCCACTGTCTAAACCTATCGCCCAATTCCTTAGGATCTATATCCCCCTGCTCCCCACCTACTCATGCATATGTTCAGACGCACCTGAAATGAATCTACCGTGCTTGCCTGCACCACCTCTGCTGGCAACGTGTTCCAGGCACCTACCACCCTCTGTGTAAAGTACTTTCCACGTGTATCCCTCTTAAACTTTTCACCTCTCACCTTGAACGTGTGACCTCTTGTTATTGAATCCCTCACCCTGGGAAAAGGCTTATCTCTATCCACCCTGTCTATACCCTTCATGATTTTGTAGACCTCAATCAGATCCCCCCTCAATCTCCTTTTTTCTAATGAAAACAAATCTAACACACTCAACCTCTCTTCATAGTTAGCACCTTCCATACCAGGCAACATCCTCATAAACCTCTGCACCCTCTCCAAAGTGTCCACATCCTTTTTGTAATGTGGCGACCAAAACTGGGCCGAATCAAAGCCTTGTACAATTTTAACATGACCTGCCAGCTCTTATACTCATTACTCCATCTGATGAAGCCAACAAACCATATACCTTCTTGACCACTGTCTACCTGTGCAGCCACCTTCAGAGTACAATGGACCTGAACTCCCAGATCTCTCTGCTCATCAACTTTTCCCGAGGCTCTTCCATGTACAGTATAGTCTGCTCTAGAATTAGACTTCCAAAAATGCATCATCTCTCATTGGCCCGAATTGAACTCCATCAGCCACTTCTCCACCCAACTCTCCAGTCTATCTATATTCTCCTGTATTCTTTGACAGTACCCTATGTTTTCTGCTATTCCACTAATCTTCATGTCAGCCCTATGTTTTCTGCTATTCCACTAATCTTCATGTCAGCTGCAAACTTACTGATCAAACCAGCAATTCCCTCTTCCAGACCATTTAGGTATATCACAAACCACAGTGGCCCCAGCACTCATCCCTGTGGAACACCACTGGTCACCTTTCTCCATTTCGAGAAACTCCCTTCAACCACTACTCTCTGTCTGCTGTTGCTCAACTAGTTCTTTATCTACCTAGCTAGAACACCCTGCAAACCCATGTAACTTCACTTTCTCCATTAGTTTACCATGGGGAGCTTTATCAAATGCCATCTAAAGTCCATGTTAATTTATACTCCTGATTAATTCATGTGTTTCCAAGAGCAGATATATTCTGTTCTTCAGATTCTTTTCAGATAATCACCCCACCACTGAGGTTAGACTGACAGGCCTATAATTTCTGGGTTTATCCCTTCCTCCCATTTTAAATAGAGAATGTTAGCAGTCCTCCAGTTCTCTATGGCCAGAAGGGACCTGAAAATTACTGCCCTTGCCTCCCTCAACCATCTAGGATACATCTCATTCAGGCCTCTAAGCTTTATCTTTTTTCAAGAATGCTGAATCTGCTGGTATCTTCTCTATCCCTGTGTTGATTTCTTCTAATATTTCACAGTTTCCACCCTAATGTTTTATACCTGTGTCATCCTTTTCCATTGTGAAGATAGACAGAAAGTATTCATTCAGAACTATGCTCTGGGCCAACCAATATCTTATTTCTATGGTCCATAATGGACCCAGAGCTTTCCCTTGCTCTAAATATTTTTCTTAAAAAAAACAACCTTTGGCTTTTCCTTTATTCTATACTTCAATGATTTCTTGTGCATTCTGTTAGCTTTCCTAATTTCCTTTGTAAGATCTACCCTATGCATTTTATACTCTTCTAGAGACTCTGCTATATTGAGCCCTCAGTATCTGCCATAAACATCTCATTTTTCCTTAATCCTATAATTTATGTCCCTTGATATGCAGAGTTTTCCATCTTGCTCCTATGCTTTGTTGTTACAGCAATATATTTGACCTTTGCTCTCGCTTTTCCCCCAGAGTACCTCCCATTATACTGACCCAGTTTTATATCTAAGTGATTGTTCCAAGTCCATACTTGAACTTTACTTACCTTAATAAAATTAACCTTTCACTAGTTCAGAATTTTTATTTATATAACTATCCTAAACTTAACTGAATCCAAAATATTTTCCTACTGATATGCCTTCCACCTGCCATTTCCGAATACTAGCCCCCCCCTTCCTTTTTGGGCTTCCTACATACTGGCTACAAAAATACTCTGGGATATATTTTAAGAATTTAACAGCCTCCCTATCTTGCACACTATAACTACTCCAGTTAATATTTGGGTTGTTAAAATCTCCTATCGCTAATTTTTTAATACTTACACATCACTGAAAATTGATAGACTCCTAAACAATCAAGGAGAAATAGAGGTTATCACACACACCCAACAGTCCATTATGTGGTGTATATTTCTACCAATATAGCCTCTGAGATATCATTCCTCCTCTATACTCCTCACCATCATTATTGATTCCTCGATTGCAACTTTAATTCCTTAATTATCACTTCATTTTAAGATTGCAACTCTCCTCCCTCTGCTGCATCCCCTCGCCTCCTCATCTGAATATATTATAATTAGGAATGTTGAACTTCCAATTGTAGAATCCCTACAGTATGGAAGCAGGCCATTTGGTACATTGAGGCCACACCAATCCTCCGAAGAGTATCCCAACCAGACACCTCTCCCCATCCTTAAAACCCTGCATTTCCCATGGATAATCCAACTAACCAGCACATCTCCGGACTGTGGGAGGAAACCGGAGGAGCTGGACAAAATTCATGCAAACACAGTGAGAAGGTGCAAACTCAACAGAGGCAATCACACAAGGCTGACATCGAACCTGGGTCCCTAGTGCTGTGAGGCAGCAATGCTAACCATTGAACCACCGTGCCACCCTGAAGTCACAAACTAAAGTGTACAATCGTACAGAGGACACAGACATAATTGCAGAAGATGCTTCAGATTTCATCTCACTCAAATCTTAGGTAGGACTTGAACCCACAATCCCTGGCTCTAGAGATCAGTGCCTTATCCATTAAGCCACTGAAGCTTCAAATTTTGCCTATCTTTCAGCCAAGTATCAGTCATAGCTATGGTATCAAACTCCCACATGCCTATCTATGCTCTCAGTTTATCAGTCTTATTCCTCAAGCTCCTTGCATTAAAATATATTGCATAAAACTTAATAAACTCATTTTTTTCTTATGTAGCCTATCTTTCCTATACCATCCATGCTCAGTTACTTGTGTTTTAACTTCTAATTTGATGTTAGCTTCTCTCCCTCTGAACTAATTGTGAAGATCTCAGCCCCCTGCCAATCTCATTTAAATTCACTCCAAAGCATTAGCAAACCTCTCCTGGAGAATATTGGTCTTGTTCCTGGTCAGATGTCACCTGGCCAATTTATACTGGTCCTACCTCTCCCAGAAAAAGTGCCAATGCCTCAGAAATCTAAAGCCCTCTCATATATATCATCAACTACAGCATTCATCTGGTCTATCCTTCTATTCCTATACTCAATACTGTGGGACACTGGGAGTAATCCAAACAATTATTACCTTTGAAGTCCTGCTGTTCAATTTTCTAGCTAACTCCCTAAATAAAGTCTGCTTCTGAGTTGGCTCTCTCTTCTCATTTCAACCTCACTGTTACTGTGACTAAGACAGGTCTGCTTCTGTGTCACCTCTTCAATCCTTTCTTTGGATAGTAACTGCCTTTCTTGGGGCCTCACCTATCTTGCTCCTCTTCTAATATACCTCTCATAATAAAGGATAGCATTCCAGTAGGTTTGTTAATTACTTGTACCTACATACTCATACTAGAATACCTAGATCCCTCTGCACTTCGGACTTCTGCAGTCACTTTCCACTTAGATTATACTCAGTTCCTTTATTCATCCTGGAAAAGTGAACAATTTCACATTTTACCATGGTATTTGTTTTTGCTGACATGTTGTACGTGACAAAATAGTCAATATTCAATTTGTTAGTCAGCCCGTCAACTAAATATGCAATACAATATATCTTAAGTCATATATAACATAGATTGTATATTTAAGTCTGATATGCCATTAGTGTGAATAAATCTCCAAATATCTTACTCAATAAGAGACATATGTCATATTGTATATGTTACAAGAGCTAGTTATCAAAAGAGACACATCTACAACCACATTCATCTTAATTTATATGAGCTATAAGTCCATGGAGAATATGTGAAGACATTCCTCCTGATTCCCATTGAATTGGGTTTTGTTTAGGTGCATTGATGCCATGTATGGTGAAATGGTGCCTTGATGTCAAGGGCTGTCACTCTCAGCTCACCTGTGCAGTTCAGCTCTTCTGTCCATATTTGGATGAAGGCTTATTGAAATTAGTAGCTGACTGGCCATTTTGGAACCAGTATCTAACATACGTGACCAGGTTATTGCTAAGCAAGTATCACTACACAACATTGAGAACAACTCCTTCCATCACTTTGCTGATGATCAAGTGTAGACTGATGGGATGATAATTGGCTGCAGTAGAGTTGCCCTGTTTCCTGTGGTTAGGACATAGGCAGGCAATTTTTCACATTGCCAACTAGATGCTAGTGTTGTAGCTGTACTTGGTGAACAGCTGGACTAATTTTGCTACATGTTTTCAGTACTATTTCTGCAAAGTTATCAGGCTCCAGAGTTGTTTTGAGTTGTTTCTTGCTATTATATGCAGTTAAATTAATTGGCTAAAGATTGGCATACATGATACTGGGGACCTAGAGAAGACACTGAGTTTGATCATCCACTCTGCACTATAGCTGAAGATAGTTTCAGCTTTTCCTTTGCATGGATATGTTGGGTTCTCCCATCATTAAGGATGGTGACATTATTGTTTGCTGTATAATTCTCTGCTACCATTCATGGCTAGATGTAGCAGGACTGCAGAGCTTAGATTTGATCCATTGGTTGTGGAGTACCAAGCTCTATCTATTGCTACTGATTTCACCATTTAGCATACAAATAATTCTGTATTGTAGCATCACAAGTTGACACCTAACTTTTAGGTATGCCTCATGTTGCCAGATGCTGTATCTGGCATGCCCTTTTGCATTCTTCATTGAACCAGTGTTGATCCCACAGCTTGATGGTAATGGTAGACTGGGAGATATGCTGAGCCCTGAGTTTGGATATAATTCTCCTGCAGGGGGCATACAGCACCTTGTGGATGCCCAGTGTTTGCTCACTAGGTCTGTTTGAAACTGTTTAAATTGTCACAAACACAACCGTCCTCTCATCTTTAAACCTCTTAATACCAAAACCCTTTGACCAAGCTTTTCATTACTCCTATTAATAGTACTTCTATTTTTCTATGTACTTAATGAAGTAGCTGTTGTTCAATGTGCTGTATAAATACAAGTTATTATTTCAGAAAAAAACACAGCTGAATGAAAAGAGCACAAAACCTGTTTCACTCAGTACAGTTTAACATTTAAACTGTACAGTAGGTCAATTATTTGGTAGGTTTGTTTTCAAATTGCAAAATTGCCATAGTGAATCACAGACTGATTCAGATTGCAAGATGAAAATAAACAAGGATCACAATCCAGACATAAATTAATTATACTATTGACAGAGAGGGATTATGGTGTATGTCTACATTGGTCTTTTCAGTTTTATTACATGTTATCATCATTTGAGCAGAGATAGATGAAGTAATAAAATTGACAAGTTTAAATATAGATAACCTGTGGTATGCCATGAATCTTAGCAAGGTTTCTCACATAGTTTACCAATCCTGGCTCTTTAATTCACTACCTCTGTCCCTGTGGTATCCTTCAAGTCTGCTTCTGGTTCCATTTTATCACACATACCATTCCTAGAACAACTCCAGGGATAAACTAAAATTCCTTACAGACATGCCATTTCCAGGAGCTTGCTGTACACCTGGACTAGCACTGTCTGTCTTGAGTTGCCCTACACAGTTCCCTGGACATGCGAAGAAAGGGAGAAATTGGCAGCCCACTGTATAGGCAGGGACTTGGAAGTCCTGTTGGATAGGCAGGATGCCCTGTCCTCCCAGGACCTCGTATTAGTTCAGCATTGTCTTGCTATTTGGTGCATTCACAAAGTAAGAAAATATGGTTGACAACAAGCATCATTGAAGTCAAGGGGGATAGCCCTTACTCAGGGGGTTGTGGCAGAAAGTAAAAGGTAGCCTCCAAAAGGTGGAGACCATAACACCAGATAACATCGGCTTGGTCCAAGGTTGTCACCAGAGATTCAGCAGTCTCAGCCACCCGAAGATTACACTGGATTGTAGGAGGAAAGTCAAAAACTTCTCCACTCACCAATATCAGTGGCGCCAACTGTTCTCCAATGCCTCACACTCACTCCAAATCTGCAACTGTGCCCACCTCCCACCAAAGCTTATGCTATCATTCCTGTAATATCTTCTGTCATTGACTCTCATCCAACCCAACCCCTAAAACCATTAATCCTGCATGCCTTTTGCACTGCTTACTGACTCATTGAGGCCACTTCCCTACCTGTACCAAAAGAAATAGTTGCGCCTCCCACTTGCATCTCCCTTAATAGTTGGCTCTCTTTCATTCTAGGAGTAAAACAACTTCCAACAGAGTCGAAAGACCCACGTCAGGTAGTAGACTGCCTGACATTCAGTTCTTTAAACTTTATGTAGACAGCATTCCAATTCTGACTGCTCCAAGCTGCTACTGTGTTCAAGTCCCTGAAATGGCATCGGAGGCTACCATGAGCAAAGGTTATCACCCTTGACTTGACTGAGGCTTGTTGCCACCATGACAAGCTTCTGTTCTTTGTGTCTGCACCAAATAGCAAAACAACACTGAACTAATATGAGTCTCATATTTGTGGCTGAGGAGGGAAAGTGCAAAACGATAAGGCAAGATAATGCAAGGCAAGAATGCTATGAATAGCCAGGTAGATTCAGATTGAGTGGGCGCTATGACAGTGAACTAAGAGCCTGGAAATACAGTCTGTCCAATCCATGAGCTGGATGTTTTATCCTGAGGACATACTGCCCTTGCTATAGCATTGCAATGACAGCTTTTGTGGCAGCCCAAGGTGCAATATTGAAATGCAGAAACATCTAGTAAGTGGATAGCATATGTACCATGAAGGTTCTTGGAGGCTAGCACATGTCCGGTTGCAAAGTCCAAAGACCAGTCACCTTGCAGTGTGCCCTGAGTAATCTGTGCCCAGTGTCCAACATGGAAGTACTGCAAAGCAAGCAACGAGCTGGGTTTACCAGGTACCTGCTCTGGTTTCCATGGTCGGGTTTTCTCATTGATAAGTTTAATATGATAAGAAGATAAATGCTAAGAAGGTGAGTTGGGCAGCCAACAGGCATTTAGCAAGAAATAATCTCCTTTAATTGGCAACTCACTGCTGCTTAACAAGAAACTTAGTACGCTGCTTGTGAAAAGCATAAAAGCTGAAACATGATTCTCCCAGCATCAAGATGGGTCTTATGTTCTCATTGATTCTATTACGATCTCGTCGCAGTCCACATTACTCAGATATAAGATTCTAAAGATTCTGCCCTTATTTATCTCTTTGTGTCAGCCAACTTTGATCTGTCAGACACTCATTTAAATTCATGCCATCTATTTAAAATTGAATTTATCCATAATTTCCACAATCTAGTGTCATTAAATTGACGCTTCTCTCAAAAATGCTTGATCTGATTTTCACTGTTTTTGAACATTTTACCGATTACAACAGAATATTGCCGTTACATATTTACACACATATCTAATTTTGTTGTCACTAATGTTTATATATTTTTTTAACGCCACAAACAGTAATTGGAAAACCCTGCGGCAGATTATCTTTACAACATAAATAAAGATTTTCTATTTACAAATTTAAATAATGTTCAAATATTTGCATTCTATTTTCCATTACATTAGGAATGGATTTTGAATGATTTCCAAAACCACCTCTATCCACACTCTCTTGGCTAGGGAATTTTTTAAGTGTTGCTCACTTTTCCAGTAAAAATTCCATGGACAACCATCCAAACCTTAAGTTGTGTTCCTTGGTTTTGGGTCTTATTACTGTTCTGAGTTTTATTGCATGAAAAATATTTTTTTGATAGTGTCATTTGATCTTGAATCCGGAGCCAAGTTTGCAGAAAGCAGGATTCAGGATCTTTTAAGGTAAAGCAAGAAGAGGACATAATTTAATGAAAAAGTACCTTACTACTTTATTAAATTCACCGTCACCCACTTCATTAAATTTGACAAGCTTACTTACAAAGAGTTCAATTTTCCATAGCTATATGGCTGAGCTTTCTTCCTGTCATTCACTGAATGCAAAAATTCTCTTGAGTTCAAGTGTAGACGTCTAGCCTGTTTAATAAGAAAACGTTTCAGTTCCAGTGAAGCTGGCTCTGACTTTGTAAACATCTTTACATCAACCATATTACTGTGTACTCATTCTATCATCTTATTTTGCCTCCAGATTTTTGGGTATTTTAATTATTTGATTTTATTTAGGCGTAAAGTAAATCTGATCTTTAAATATTTTGTTGCTTTTCTCTGTATGCATTTTCTTCAAATTCTCATTCAACTGTTGACTTTGTAAGCATCCTGATGAGATTTATATTGAACTCCTTTAGTATGTAATCTTACTGTCCTACCAATAAAGGCATTGTTTTCTCAAGTAGAAGGGAGGTGAGTACATTGGAAATTTAGTTTCCTAGTTGACAGACATGCATGTTTGGTGTAGCTAAGCTCCTGGAATGGCCATTCTTGTCAGTGAAAAATAATTGGTAGTTTTGTTCAATTATGATAATTTGTTCTCATTGAAAATCATTACAACTACTTCCAACACTATTACTTCCCTGTTATGCTTTTTTATCACGGGATGCTTATTTTGAACTACAAACTCCTCTTCTCAATTCTCTCAAGCCATTCATAATGAAGTTAAAAATCAGTAAAGCTTGTACTTCCAAATCAACCTGTTGGACTATAACCTGGTGCTGTGTGAATTTCAACTTTGCCCACCCAGTCAAACACCGTACCTCCACATCATTCATAATGAAGTGATGCCATTTGTCAAGCTGGTGTTTCAATGTCTTTCTACTTCCATCAAATATCCTATTAATGTGTTTTATATGTGAATTAATGTAACCTTGGTCACATGTATACATACTTATTCATGGGTTTGTGGAGCTTTAACCCGCATTACTGCGGCCTTGGTTCAAATTGATTGCTGTGCATTAGTTTCAGTGCATCAGATGTTTAAGAAAGCACCTTCTGCAAACCTGTATGTTTATGGAAGTAGCAAAAAAGGAAGAAAAATGAACTTTCCCTTAACACAAAAGCAGTATATATAATAAGAGAAAATGAGCTTGAAATCCTGATTAATAGCTAGGAAAACTCCAAACAATCAAAATGGTCAAAAAAAGGCCAGAATATTTTCTTTCTGACAGCTGATGACAAGGGACTGGTTCTTCCCTTCGTCATTGGAAACCATGAGTCATACCATTTCCCAACTTTGTGATTATGACTTTAATCTCTATACAGATTTGCACAACTTCCCTAATTTTCAATTCTGTCCTTCTTGAAATAAAGCCTGGTGCCTTGTTTGCTGTTATGACACGGGTTAAACCCGTCTGCTAATTTAAACCCACAGCACAGAAAAGATTTATCCCATGCAGTAATCTGGGAAAATTCGAGAGGCCAAGCACTATTTAAAGTAAAAATTAACAACTTTATTTCTTAAAGTATAACAGAGGACAATTAACTAGCAACTACTTACAAGTCCTTCCTCTAACCTATCTCTTACCTTCCTCGTCTATAATACTAGTCCGATAAAACTCCCATTTAAGATCTGAAAGACAAAACTTCTTATCTCAAAACCAGGCAGCTTTCAGTTTTCTCTGTATGCCAGGCTTTTTTTTCTTCTTTTTTGGGGTTCTGCTTCACAAGTTACTGATCAATAAAGGTATCTTTAAGAGAGCTATTTTTCTGGGCAGTGTGGAGATGGCATTGGCTTGGCAGTTCTCCTCTCAACTGTTCAATTTTACCTGATCTTATACCCCCAAAGCATCAGTTTGTGTCATTGGCTTTTAAGATTCTCAATATACTAAATTCAAACTGAATTGGAGTTTGGAATTTTTCGGGGTATAATTTAAACTGATTGGCCTAATTTGAATCTGTTTTGGAGTTTCCAGGTAACCAGCTACCCTAGCTACCCCCAGTAGCTAGAGCACATGTTATATTGTATCTTTTTTCAGAACACTTCATGCTGTCAGGTAATTTTTGCTAGCTTTTAATTCTCTTAAAGGTATGGTACACCCACATCTTCATAACATTATGATATTGCTAAACTGTGGTGATGGATACATTTGTACTTTGAGATCCATTAGTTCCTCTACAGCACATGGATTTGCATCTTCAAAGTAATAAGTCACTTTCTTATTCTTCCGAACAAACTGTGTAAAATATGTTGGCCCTTAACTTTATTGGCCAATTATTTGTTTATTCTGTACATTTATTAATGCTCTTCGGTAATCTTTTGTATTCCTCCTAGGTATTGTCTCCCCACAGGCCAAATTTGATGCCATCTACAAATTTAGAAATTTGTATTTTTAATTTCTAAGTCCAAAATATGAATGTAAATTTTTAACAGTAATGATCCCAGCACTGATCCTTGTGAAACACTACTTTACACCTTTTGCACTCTGAATAACTGCCCTTTATTCCTACTCTCTGCTTTCTGACTTGAAACCTACAAGCAATCCATTCAGGCAATAATTCCTGATTCTATATACTGATATGTACTAAAAAATATTATTTAAAAATTGATAAATCATATTTTCTGAATCTACTAAATCTGAAAACCCATCAGAAGATTCAATAAATCGATCAAACATGTTTTTCCCCTGAAATCCATACCAAATATTATTATAGCTCCCATTTTTAGATTTTTTTTTTATTTTCCCCTTTAGCATGGTCTTTTCTGCCACAGATGTAAAGCTGTCTGGAATATAATTCCCTAGACATGATATGGCCCCTTCTTAGGAAGAAATACCAAACTCCAATTCAGTTTGAATTTAGTATATTGAGAATCTTAAAAGCCAATGACACAATCTGATGCTTTTGGGGTATAAGGACAGGGAAAATTGAACAGTTGACAGGAGAACTGCCAAGCCAATGACATCTGCACACTGCCCAGAAAAATAGCTCTCTTCTCAGTTATCTGTTAATGACTTGTATGACATGCTGCTGAATTATTTTGAAATGCATTGAGGAAATTCATCTAAACCAAAGGCTTTATTCTCTTTGAATTTGTTTAGTTTCTTTATTAATCCTATGTTTTATTTTAAATGCATTATCTCATTGTACACAATATCATGTCTATTTCTTCTATTTCCCTTATAAATGCTGAAGTACGAATTCTGTCACATCTCTATCAATACCAGTGCTATAATCCTCCTTAATTATATAATCTCTTAACTATCTTATTCCAATCACAGTCTTCCTTTTTTTAGTTTATGACTTTGTAAAATTATTTTACTTCATATTGTGTTCCTTGATACTTTAATTTCATTGTTAGTCTTTGCCTTCCTTTTTTTGACTTCTTTCCAAATCTGTTTGCATTTTCCGTCATCATGTACTCCTCTACAGTCTATATACATTTTGTCTGTGTTTGTCATAACTGTTAATTATTCCCATATGTCTTTATTCATCCATGGAGTACCACTTGTCTTTAGTTTGTTCTTTCCTCTTAGCACAATTTTTTTTTGCTTTCTATTGAACGTATTTTAAATGTTTCACATTGCTGTTCTACATCATTGTTTGTCTGTATCATCACCCATCTTATTCTCGAGAGATCTATTCCCATCTCCATGAACTCAGCTGTCTTGTTGTACATGGCTCATCACATAAAGTTTCAACTTTGATCCTGTTCCAGCAATAAAGTTTCAACTTTGACCTCCAGCATCTGCAGACCTCACTTTCTCCTCATGGCTCATCACATCTCCCATTCACCTGTTTTATGCATGGACAGTTGTCACAATCACGCAACACAAGACGAAATGTAACCCCTTCCTGTTCCTTACAACTCTGAGTCTAATTCAGAGACTGACATGATCAAATGTAGTATTAATGGCTCCCTGGACCAGGAGGAATCATGCACTTCTGTTGAATACTCAAGATCATTGCTTCCAGTTTTCTCTGGCAATCGAGATGAGTTATTCCTCAGAGTGTACAGAACTGCAATGAACTCTGCAAATAAAAGAGCACTGAGGATTATGAGTAGTCATTTACAGAGGAACCTCGATTATCCGAACGAGATGGGCGGGCACTATTTTGTTCGGATAATTGATTATTATCTCCTCTGAGGCTTGGAGTTTCCTGAAGTTTCCTTTTTCCTAGCTCTGCCCTCTCTGTTTCCGGGTTTGTTTCTAAGCAGTGTGTAAGGGACCTGCAACATTGCTGAAGCCTACCCCCTCCCGCCCCCCCCCCAAACCCCACTCCATCAGTTCAATGGGAGAGACACAGCGAGCACTTGCTAAGTCCGCTCCCCATTCAGGAGGCTAGGCAGGAGCACACCTGTGTGAGCTCCAGCCCCCCTCAACCCTGTCTAACTCCACCCCTCCCCATCTGCAACTCTCCCCAAAAACCCGGGCAGCCGGAGTGGATACCAGCAGTAAGATTGCTGCTGCTTTTGGGGGGGTGAGTCTCAAAAGGGCGCGCACACACACACACACAAAACATTTTACTGCAGCTTTTTGACAAGTTCCACCTTTGCCCTGTACAGGATAATGTTGGAAAGATGACCTGGGAAAGGGGGGTTTAAGGTACACCCCTGTGTAGAACTCCAGAGAAAGTGTAGGGTGAGAGAAAGAGGGGGCGGGCGGTACGTCATTTGGAGATGGTACCTGGGCTCCCATCGATATCCAGGACTGTTCTTGGCAGCATTTCAGTCAGCAGGGTTCACTTTTATTCATTGTAAACAAAATACGCGATCAGTATTGGAAACACTTCTTTGATGTAATGTTTCCATCAAGACCTGAAGTCTTCTTTGGATAATTGATATTCAGATAATTGAGGTTTCTCCGTATATAACCTGTGGCATTCTTCAATGTTCTAGTCACATAAAAGTTAAGTACTACTGTGACTATCACAATGCAGTCCTGACTGCACCATCTACATTTATTCTAGAAGCACATGGATTGCTTAAATGATCTCCTTGGAAAAGCATTGCCTCATGAACTTGGCCAAGTAAATACAGGAATATTGATTTTTTGAACATTTTGAATACAAGGTACCTTCTGCAGATCGCTCACTTTGCACTCCTGTCCCTCCCTGCTGCTTCATTGATGAGCCTTATATCTTCCAATTCATCACATAGAGCAAGGGAGACCTCTAACAAAATGTTAATGACCAGTCACAGTAAAATGTCCAGTAAAGTATAATACATGTACTTTAGCATATAATGCAGCAGTTTCTTTTTCGTTGAATTACATGTAGAAAAGATATTGATTGAACATTGGTTAAATTTTAACAAAGGGTACATTCTGTTGAACATGATTTTAAATCAAGTATCCTGATTCTTCAAATGCAAGGCCACAAGTGACTCAATCTTGTTCAGCAAATGAGAATTGGACAGTGAGCATAGCTGTAAAAGAATCAGCAAAGGCTGGTTACTCCTATTCAACTGGCCATTATTAGGAGAGGTAATTGATTGAAAAAGGAAACTCATTAAAGACAAAGGCACACACAACCTAGTAAAATTTGTGAAGTCCTCCTCAATAAAACCTAGTGTACTGTACTCAGATTGGGAGACCTATCACAGGCAAGCAACTGTCTGATATAGTTATACTCATAAAAAGCACACAGCCAATATCCCAGATCACTACTGTAAAAGCAAAATACTGCAGATTCTGAAAATCGGTAATTAAAACAGAAAGTGCTGATAATGCCTGGCAGGTAAAGCAATATTATTAGACAAAGACAAAACTAACGGGCAGAATTTAATTGTGGCAATGGAAGGTCCACACACAGTTTCGGCACTTTGACCTATTCTTCTAATAAATGTCTAGGTTAAAGTGGTGCAGGAAAAGCACAGCAGGTCAGGCAGCATCCAAGGAGCAGGAACATCGATGAAACCTGTTCAGAGATGTTATCACACTCCTCTGCAGCAGGTGGGACTTGATCCTGGGTCTTCCAGTCAAAGGGTAAGGACACTACCGCTGTGCCATAAGATAAATATTTTGATCAGATCAGCCTTTAATCTTCTTTATGCAAAGGAAACTAGTAGGAGCACCATGTGGATTTTCCAAATGAGGCCCAATGCTAATTCAGGTACCACAGAATTTCAGCCCCAGTTGAACAGAATTCCCTCCCTCGCCATGCCAGTTAGAGGCCAGCTGGTCTTCACTATCAGCAGTACTACTGGGGCCAAAGCCGAAATAAGCAATGCATCCACTGGCGTCAGGCAAGCGGGACAGAATGTGTTTTTGAAGAAGAAGGCACTGACTAGATGGTAGAGACATCAACTGCAAGGGTACAAAATGCCTTCCCACTGGGCCCTTTCCCAAAGCCGGGTCCCTCGCTCAGGAACAGAATGGCTGTGATTGAAAGACTCCCACAGGCAAACTGGAAATGATTGCTGAGTCTCCACTTGCTGCTAGTTTAACATCACTAGTGTTGCCATGAGACTGCCACTTAAGGGCCAGAGTTGGCTTTCAGATAGGAAAGCCACCCATAAGCCTTCCTGTGCTGGATTTAATCAGTTGGAGACAAAAAGACAGCATGATCTCTATCCACCAACCAAGCTCACAGCCTCCTGCAGATGTACTCACCTTCAGTGGGTATTAATTTGCACACAACATTTCACATCAATGACCGTCATCAGAATTCTGTTTAATGTAGTCATTACTACGAAAGCATTTAGAGAGACGTATTGAACAAAAAATGTTCGAGAACCAATGATCTAAAAGCTAAAACAACATATTTGAAAGAAACATAGAGTATTTTCATGAGTGTCCTGGCCACCATTTGTTTCGAAACCAAAATCACCAAAATCTATTTATCGTTTATCTATTGTGTTTTTTTCTTGGTTGTATGCAAGATTAAAATTAATTCCTGTGTTTACCTGAGAGACAGCAGTCATAGAATCATAGAGATGAACAGCACGGAAATAGACCCTTTCGTCCAACTCGTCCATGACGATCAGATATCCCAACCCAATCTAGTCCCACCTGCCAGCACCTGGCCCATATCCCTCCAAACCCTTCCTATTCATATACCCATACAGATGCCTTTTAAATATTGCAATTTTACTAGTTTCTACCACTTCCTCTGTCAGCCCATTCCATACACACACCACCCTCTGTGTGAAAAGGTTGCCCCTTAGGTCTCTTTTATATCTTTCCCCTCTCACCCTAAACCTATGCCTTCTAGTTCTAGATGCCCTCACCCCAGGGAAAAGACTTTGTCTATTTATCTTATCCATGGCCCTCATGATTTTATAAATCTCTATGAGGTCACCCCCTCAGCCTCCGACGCTCCAGGGAAAACAGCCCTAGCCTATTCAACCTCTCCCTGTAGCTCAAACACTCCAACCCTGGCAACAACCTTGTAAATCTTTTCTGAACCCTTTCAAGTTTCACAAAATCCTTCTGATAGGAAGGAGACCAGAACTGCATGCAATATTCCAATAGTGGTCTAACCAATGTCCTGTACAGCCGCAATATGACCTCCCAACTTAATATTCTGACCAATAAAGGAAAGCATGCCAAATGCCTTCTTCACTATCCTATCTACCTGTGATTCTACTTTTAAGGAGCTATGAACCTGCACTCCAAGGTCTCTTTGTTCAGCCCTAGGACCTTACCATTTAGTGTATAAATCCTGCTAAGATTTGCTTTGACAAAATGCAGCACCCCACATTTATCTGAATTAAACTCCATCTGCCACTTCTCAGCCCATTGGCCCATCTGGTCCAGATCCTGTTGTAATCTGGGGTAACCTTCTTCGCTGTCCACTACATCTCCAATTTTGGTGTCATCTGCAAAGTTACTAACAATACCTTTTATGCTCACATCCAAATCATTTATATAAATGACGAAAAGTGGTGGAGCAAAACCAACCCTTGTGGCACTCCACTGGTCACAGGTCTGCAATCTGAAAAACAACCCTTCACCACCACCCTCTATCTTCTACCTTTGAGCCAGTCCTGTATCCAAATGACTAATTCTCCCTGTCTTCCATGAAATCTAACCTTGCTAACCAGTCTCCCATGGGGAACCTTTTCGAACGCCTTACTGAAATCCATATAGACCATGTCTACCCTCATCAATCCTCTTTGTTATTTTTTCAAAAAACTCAATCAAGTTCGTGAGACATGATTTCCCACACACAAAGCCATGTTGATTATCCCTAATAAGCCCTTACCTTTCCAAATACACGTACATCCTGTCCCTCAGGATTCTCTCCAACAGCTTGCCCACCACTGAGGTCAGGCTCACCAATCTATAGTTCCCTGGCTTGTCCTGACCACCTTTCTTAAGTAGTGGCACCACATTAGCCAACCTCCAGTCTTCCGGCACCTCAACTGTGACTAATGTATTGGCAATGGAGCACTTAAAAGGCATGACATAAATGTAAAATTTCTGTCTTTAAATCTTTACTCCAGCAGCAGTTTTATAATCTGAGATTTTTGTTTAAATCTGAGATTCTGCAGCTGGAAAAAGAGTCAGAATTAGAAGTGTAAACATGGTGAGCTGACTCACTTGAGTGGTTGACTCATGGGCATCAGTTTCCTGGAGTCTGAGCCAAATAAACATCAGTATAAAAGTACTTTTGAACACTCTCACCAGCTTCAGCGCTGTTAGTTACCTCCTGTGGCCATCATGGATCTCACAGCACAAGCATCTCTTCTGCTACCTCCCAAATATAGCATTTTAAGCATAATTTATTGTCTTTTTTAATGAAACATTAAATATATTTTATTGCAAACTCTAATATTCAATATCTCACCCATTACACGTTTTTATCTCACCTATTACATGTTTTCATGGAACTCAGGTTGGTTGTTTCAGAGTAATTCCAAAGAGAGGAGCCTGTGTTCTACCCTGTACTTCAATGCCAAAAGTTATCTTTTGCTTGATAATTCTTGACTCTTTAATTCTCCTGTTAATGGAATTTTGCACAATTCTATACAGGTATTATTTGTGGGGTCCAATTACCTACTTTGATAAATGAACCTGTCTAAACCTATTATTGAAAATACATTTTAATTCCATAGTCTGGTTGATGAAATATGGTGGATCTGAAGTTGTCAATGCACAAAGTTAAATATTATCAGTTGAGTACTGGATGTGGATAACTGTCACATACTTGCTTTCAAAATTTCCAAAGAGAGAAGAATCTTTCTTTGAGAAATTAGTTTGCAAAGGTTATGACTGTGACTAATCTAAAACAAGTTTCAAGCTCATGCCACTGGCTTTTCCTGTTTAACCAAGAGCATTTTGCTTTCTGTAAGGTGCATGCACACACAGAAAAGTACCTCTATTCTCCTAGAGAAGTGATGGGTCAACCACAGAGTTGCCACTCATATCCGAAAAGATTGAAAAAAATCTTTGAAGTATTCAGTAATGCCATGATGATCCAAGAATGAACCATTCATACAGTATATTTGGGGCTTCTGGAGAAGAGGAATTTATTCCAATATCGAAATTTATTTCTTCTGATGTGTGGTAAAACATTGGCCTAGTTGAGATTCAGAGTGAAGGCCAAAAGCTGATTTATCAAAGATTAGACATCTTTGCCCACAAATGCATCTTTGAGAACAATTTGTACCTCACAAATTCATAAGATTGAATGCTGGTTCTCCAAGTACAAACGAAGCCAGTTTAAATGTAGGGTGTCAATATTGAGTCCAATGTCAATATTGACACTGCAGCTGCTCTCCTTTTCAAAGGGATCTAATCCTGAACAGCTAAAGTGTCTGTCTCACTCATTCAAACTGAGATCCTAATAACATTCTACAGATGACATGGGTTAGATAGCTAAAAAGAGGTAATTTAGCCCAACCAGTTCATGCTGGTGATTATTCTATACTTAAGCATCACCCCATCAAATCTACAATAATACCTCTCTATGCCATTCTCCCTCAAATCCTTGTTTAGTTTATCTACCTGAATATACCTGTACTACTCACTTCAAATGCTTTTGATAGTAGTATCTCATTATAAGAAAGTCAATAATCTCATGGGATTAAATGTTTTCTTGTAACCAATGCATTAAGCTAACAAATTTCACAGAATTGACCCCTATTCATCTGTCGCTTTATTGAAATCTGAAACTAGGTATGTAACACACATATAATGCATCTTTCATCGCAACCTTGAACTCACACCAGTTGCCCCTTCCTCCTAAGGAGACAGTGTGGTACCACCAGGCACACAGAGTCAAGGAGGTCCAACATGCAAGCATATCAGAAGATTCTTCTAAGGGCTCTTGAGAGGCATACTACCTTTCCACTTCACCTCCTGTGATCCCAAAGCTTACAGAAGTAGAAACGGAGGAAAGTGAGCCTACATCTGGACAAGAAACTGTCAGCAATGCATTAAATTCATAGGCATCAAGGTATGATCACCCAAAACTTCCAAGTCAACAGGGATATATACAGGGCAGACTCCTACACACCAGCTATAGACATCAGGCCTGCACCTACATGTAGGAGAGCGAGGAAGAGGAATACATACTGCGGGCACATAAGTGGTACTGGTACTATATCATTTAAATAACAACATTTATCACATGCATTGTAACAATATATATTGTAGTGTATTTTTTGCCGCAGATCAGGTTAATTCGCACTCATAAGACAGATGAGGAGCAGCTTTGTACATCCCAAGAGTGTAAGACATTGCAATTGCTGAACTTAGCTTATCTCTCACAAGCAACCAAACCTTTGGCTGTAGATAGCTTCAGATGTCAGGTATCCTTGAACCTCATCTTTGAAGTGGAGATGCTGGTGTTGGACTCGAGTGGACAAAGTTAAAAATCACACAACACCAAGTTATAGTCCAAAAGGTTTATTTGAAAGTATAAGCTTTTGGAGCACTGCTCCTTCATCAGGTAGCTGGCTGGCAAAGGAGACCACTCTGAAAGCTTGTACCTTCAAATAAACCTGTTGGACTATAACTTGGTGTTGTATGATTTTTAACTTACGTTTGGAGACTGACGCCAATGCATTTTAATGCAAAAAACAGTGCACATTTACACCAACCTTAGGAGACAGAGAATGGAATCAGTAATGATTCCACACCCTGCTGCAGGGAGAGTTTATTTCTATGTATGAGCTTTCCAAGGGAAAGCACTGATATCCAAGGCCTGAATATGTTCAATGGGCAGCTCATATGTTTATTGTCCATGCTTCTCACATGTTTAACATTATCCGAGAGAATATTCAAATATATAAAGGCAATTTAATAGTCAAAACTGTGAAGTACTGAAGGGTTTCAGAGGAATGAAAGGTAAAAAGGAGCTTCTTCAGGAATTATTAAATCTGGTGGTGATCAAGAGAGACATCATTGTACATCACTTTGTCCTCGTATCCTCACAGAAGGTATCAGAGCAATATACCTTGAGTGCATGTGATGTAAGTAGACTGTCTCACTGCTGCCTTTCCCTAGCATTCATGAATGGCAGGTTCTGCCTAGCTACTTTAATATGCAGTCATATGATTTAGCCATTAACGGAGGTAATTAAACATTTATTCAGTATTATAAAAGATGACACTATGATGAAACAAAATTGACATGTTCTTTGTACAAAATAGGAGCTGCCTGGCAGATGAGCAAAATTTTTGTAATAAAATCAAATGAAGTCCGAACTCAGGAAAATGGGTTTTCTTTTATTCTCAAGCTCAATAATATATTACTGTGTCCTGCTCTCCTGACAACCTTCCTGAAAATGTTCCGATCATCTTCCTTATATTTATCCTAAGAAAGTTGAACTCAATCCTCCATTTTGTCCACACCCAGTACCTTCTTCCATTTTGTCTACTCAATTTCTGAACATCACATCACACTTGAAAGATGAGTACACCCTTTTCTGAAGTATACTACAAAGACCCACCACAGCAATCCAAGCATCAAGACCATATCTAAAAGAGGCCTGTGGTCTGTTCCACTATGGTCCTAATGGAAGCATACACAATTTTGCAACTAGCTATGGGATTCAAAAAAATGTCATGATTCATGTTTGGAGGTGTACCTCTTGACTCCAAGCAGCCATCCCTGTATTGGCAAAGAACTTCGGAGAGAGATCGACCCCTAGTACAAACCAGTCATGGCAGCTCCCAGATGTAGACCTCCAAAATGTGACTTCAATGACAAATTATTCAAACATTAAGAGAATGAAATCTTTTCCTGTTCACAAATGCTGCATTTTGGTGATAGAGTGTTCTCAAAGCAATGTGGATGTAATCAATAGCGACCTAGAGGATAGAGAATTAAGAATCCCAATGCCCTAGATGTTTGACTATCATCGTCAAGTGAGGAGGATATGAAGAGTTAGGCCCTGGTGAAAATGGCATCAATATACCTCGGGTGCACTTCAGAGTCAAGGGTTAGATGATTCCACACAAGCCCGCAGTTGCTCCTGGAAACAAGGTGCCAGCATAGAAATTAAGGGCAGCGATGACCCTGATGGTTGCTGAGATGGGATTTCCATCCAGTCCTTGTAATCTCAAATCCTTTTTCGCAGATGGCACTTCTCTTACTAATCATCACTGGCACTATGATTCAGACATTTAAAGGTATCTGTAGAAAGCCTTCCACTTTGGACCCCATCATTTGTCTACATATTATCTAAATGGTGAAAGGTTGCAGAGATCTAAGCTGTACAGGGTGTCCTCATACATGAATTGTAAAATACTATATTCAAGTGTATCAATCAATTAGGAAAGCTAATAGAATGTAATCATTTACTGTGAGAGAAATTGAATGCAAAATGTAGAGAGATTATGCTCCAATTATACAGGATACTGGTGAGGTACTATGAGGATGGAATGGTCTAGTGGTATTATCATCCAACCACTATTTTGGGACCCAGATTCAAATCCTGTCGTGGCAGATGATGGAATTTAAATTCAGTAAAATAAAATCTGGAATTAAGAGTTTAATGATGAGCATGAAATCATTGCAAACCCCACCTGATCCACTAATATCCTTAGGGAAGGAAACTGTCATCCTTACCTGGTCTGGCCTCTGGACCCACGGCAATATCATTGACTCTTAACTGCTGTCTGGGCAATACAATGCTGGGAGAGAGTGAGGCCTGCAAATGCTGGAGAGTCAGAGTCGAAAACTGTGGCACTGGAAAAGCACAGCAGGTCCGGCAGCATCCAAAGAGCAGGAAAGTTGGCATTTTGGGCATAAGCCCTTCATCAGGAATATCTGATAAAATGCTGGCCTAGCCAATGATGCCTGCCTCCACAACTGAACGAGTTAAAAAAAACACACACATCTGGAGTACTTGGAGGCAGTTCAGACAAGGTTTATTAGATTAATACCTGGAATGGTTTGGTTGTTTTTGAGGAAAAGGTGGACAGTATGGGCTTCTATCCTTAGGAATTTAGAGGAGTGAAAGGTGATTTACTTGAAGAGCATTTATTACCCATCCTTAATTGGCCAGAGGGCAGTTAAGAGTCAACCACATTGCTGTGGGTGTGGAGTCACATATAACCCTGACCAGGTAAAGATGGCAGTTTCCTCCTGTAAAGGACATTGGTGAACCAGATGGGTTTTTCCAACAATGGATTCCTGGTCATCATAGACTCTTCATTCTAGATATTTATTGAATTCCAATTCCATCATTTGTCATGATGGGGTTCAAACCCAGGCCCCTAGAACATCACCTGGGTCTCTGGGTTAATATTCCAGCCACAATACATCTACGCCATCACCTTCCCTTAATAAAGCCACAGTCCTACCAAACCATAAGGCCGCCCTTTTGTTAGGGAGAGATGACTGAAGGTTGTTTAACCTGAGGTTCACCACACCTCAGGTGAGGGGAAAGGATGAGAAAGAGCTTTCTTCATGGAAACCTCAGTCAGTGTGGGAATTGAAAGCATGCTGTTGGCATCACTCTGCATCACAAGCCAGCCATCCAACCAACTGAGCTAAATGACTGCCCATAAGATTCTGAAAGGCCTTCATAGGTTACTTGTAGACAGGGCTTCCTCTAATGGAAAAATCTCGAATGAAGGATCACTGTTTGCAAGTTAGGGGTCACATTAAAACAGAGGTGAGGCAAAATAGTTTCTCACAGGTGATCATGAGCCTTTGGAATTATCTTCTTAAAAAGTCATTAGAAGCAGTGTCTGAATAATTTAAGGCAGCGGTGGATCGATTCTTGTTAGGCAAGGGGGTGATCAGGGCTAGGCAAGAATGTGGATTTGTGATTACAATTAGATCATATTAATGATCTTACTAAATGGCAGAAAAGGCTAATGGGTCTAAATGGTCTACTCCTACTCCTTGTTTGTATATTTGTATGTTTTTAGCACTCCTTTACATAAATAAGTCATTGTAAACTGCTTTGTCAACATACTTTGTGGTGGGAAGCCCTCTTGTACTTGACATCCATTCCTGCTTATTCAGTGCAATAATAATATCTTAAGGATTTTACCCTAAACCACATCAAATCTGTTCTTCTATCATCTCTTTGTTTTTACAATGGAGTTAGCTTCTTGACCATGCAGGTTTGATGAAGGATCTCATCAGAAATATTACACACATTTTTCTCATATAGATGCTAATGCTAAGATCAGTTTTTATTGATTTTTTTTTTGCTGCAATGAAATTGTTGTGTCCTGGCATTTATGTCTAATCATGCATAACAAAGAAATCTTATTACTGGAAATACATAATATGGCAGCTACAGATTCATATTTCCTGCACATATTTTGTCTTTTAATTTGGATTCTATCCAGAGGATAAATCGGCAGCAGACAGCTGGGCTTTCAGATCTATTGGACTCAGCTTCCCTCCTCAACATTGTAATGCATCAATAAAAGAAGCTCTAATAAAATCTCTTCAAATGGATACAAACCGCATTTATATGAAGCAGTGGAAAATATAGCTTACATTTTCCTCAGCTTCTTAATGTGCTTTCTTACTTGAAACATTATTTGATCATTTTCCCTTTTACTACTCCCACATCTCCCAATTCTGTTATTGTCCTCCCCCTCTTTTTTTATTTCACTAACTTTATTTTTTCCTTAATAATAGCACCTTCATCTTTCTTCCATTGCATTTTACCCTTGATTCAGTCCATAATTGTATATGACAATAATGGATGTGATTTGTAAATGCAGCACCAGGCTTCATGCAGTGGTCTTTAATGAAATCCATCATTATATTCACTGTCCTCATTTTACTATTTACAACTAATACATAGTCAATATTAACATGTTTATGTTCCTTGCTCCTTCATTTTCATTGCACTGATCATTCTTCCATTGTTAGCAATAACTAATGAACAAATGTTTACAAAGAAATGTAAAGCTAGAATATGTTAACAACAAATATTATCTTTTTATACCTTCCTTGTTTTATTAACTTTTATAGTAACCATGCGATTTTTTTCATTAACCTCATCTCATGCCAACATAAATCTCTCTCTTTCCAACTGAAAAATAATTCTGTACTTCACAGTAATCCACACAATAATCAAAGACACATTATAACAGCATAGGTAAGGCCTTGTAAAACAATCTTTCTAGATTATTTTTGTATGCTCATATATAACAATTAGGTGAACAGAAAGGAAAATAAAGGAATGATCCAAATTATTTTTGGCGATATCCATTTAGAGATTCTAACTTTGTAGAGTTTATACTTTGCTGCTGCTGCTTGATGCAAAATGTTGATTTTTTTTTAAAAGCCCATTTAAAAGGCCCTGTGAGTGAACAAACATTTCCCAGACCAGATCATAAGTGCCCAAGCAATAAGATATGTTACTTTTCAAGCATCGTATTTGTGACCAATAAAAGCTATTTGTAATAGCCTTCTTTGCTTCATTGGTTTACATTTTTACTGTTTTAGATACTTTACATTGCAGGTAATAACATTTCAGTCAATATGATTTTGAATTTTCATTTTAACTTATTGTAATATGTCTTTCACATAGCTCTTAAGGTGGAAAGAAATGATACTCCTACATAGTTCTGATATACACCAATGTTTTAGTTAATCAATAGCTATTGTAATATCATGCAAAAATTATGATTGTTTACATACTGAAGGTAATTTAAACTCTTTGTAAAGTTGGTAATAAATACAAATTCACAAATAGCATTAGTATGTCTATTCTATTATGTATATCCTAAGAGACAATTGCACATTTCAGGTTTACATAATTGAACTACACCATTTTATTTTAAGATAAAATAAGCTACTTAAGAAGTCAGCAATTTTGATTACTCAACCTTGTTTTATTACATGTGAATCCAAAGCTCAAAACTTTTCCTACACTAGTCTAATTGAGAAGTTTAACCAAAAATAAAGGATGTTTTGTGTCTGAAGTAAAACTTGAAATTAACTTCTTGACATATGAATAACTATTTTCCCGAGGCTAGAAATTATTATGTGTTATTCAAAAATATACTGAAAATCACCACTTATTCATGCACAGCTCTATTTGCTATCTTGAACCACAGCTGAAAAGATCTAGTCTGCAACAATGTTATTTTCAACATCTTAACAATTTAATTTTGCCTTGTACTCTTCAACTGACTTCACTGGGGACAGGTCTTTAAATAAAAATGGTTCCAGGTGAAGCATGTTATTCCAAGTGCTTTGCCACTGTATATTCAAACTGGATAATGTATTCCACCCAGGATCATTTTCCTGAAAGTTTTAAAGAGGTCTTAAACTCAAAAAATGATACAAAGTGCTCATGTATACTAAGTACTGTCTTTGCAAGATCAGTCTTTAAAATGCTTTTGTTCAATTTGTGATTGAGCACTTGAAAAACCTATTAACGGCTTGTGAATTTATAGTTACGAAGCCAAGTCCAATTGTTGTGAAATATTCAGGAACAATTTGTCTTTAAAACAATAAAATATATTGTAAGTGACAAAATAAATGGGAATTCTGTTGTATGAACTATGCATTTTTAAGTGGGAGTGCATTTTTAGTGCAAATGCAAACATTTTATTTAGTGAATTTTATGTGGATAAATTACTAATCAAGCATTTTAAATTCCTTTTTTGTATAAGCATCACAAATTCTTAAAAATTTGCAAAGCAAAGAAGTATGTGTTTGCTCCTTGATTACATCTATATAGAAACTGTACTGGAATCTATGAATATGCTCAAAAAAATCATGATTGTGACCCATTTATGTCCCAATTAACAGATATAATGGACAGAATTCTTCAAAGCCCTGAACTATGTGGGCTGTAGCAAGAAATGAGATGGAATCGCATGGGAGGGTGAGTGAGGTCTTTCTCAATGTCAGGAGCAAAACGTCACATTTTCCAATAGAGTTCCAGATGTTGGAGTAAGATCCTGTTCGTGAGCAGCAGGAGAACTGTTATTAGGGATTGTCGCTCACAATTACTCACATTGGTACCTAATCTTACGTGGTTAAGATGAAGGTTCCCAATCTATCACCTGTGGATGAGCTAGACACTGCAAATTTGGTGTGGAAGTTAGAGCAAAGGAAATCAATGCAATGGGCATGCCAACTACTGTAGGCAGTACCTTGGAGCAGTCACACATGCGAGGTTACTTGACTTGGGGGTACCATGATAGTAAGCAATGTATCTTACTTGGTTGCTGAAATATAGAAGACAGTGAGGTCAACAGATGCTGGAGATCAGAGTTGAGAGTGTGTTGCTGGAAAAACCGAGCAGGTCAAGTAGCATCCGAGGAGAAGGAAAATCCTAATGAAGGGTTCCAGCCCGAAATGTCAATTTTCCTGCTTCTCGGATGCTGCCTGACCTGCTGTGCTTTTCCAGCAACACACTCTCAATGCTAAAATATAGAAATTTCCATAAGGCCACATAAATGGCCCTCGTCATTTCCAACAAGGGCCAAATCCTCTCCTCGAAAGGGGTGAGGAACCAAATGTCAAGTGCCCCACCACCTTCCTGGCTCTTTCAGCCCAACAACAATCTGTTTACTCCTGGAATGAGAGAAAGGAAAGGATTAAGTGAGATCAAAGTTGGTGGCACAGCAATTTGTGCTGGTGCAGATGAGAGAGACGTGGTCAACTGTCACCAGTGAGTGAGTAGGCCGTGCAGAAATCATGCAGGCCTAAGAGGGGTGGAGTGAATTAGAGTGGGTGACAGCGAGTGCAAAAAGATGTTGCATGCAAATAGGAGAGTTGTAGGCCATGAATCCTGATGACAGGTGGGTACAGTAGCAGAAATAATGAAGTAGCCAAAAGAAGCTTGTGGTACAAACCCTAACCCCAAGCCTATTCTAGCAGAGCAGAGAAAGTTATCCACCTTCTTCTGACACTGCTGGGCAAAGCTCCAGACTATGGAGACAATAGTGCCCCAGCCAGTAACCTCGGACCAGGCAGACAAGGTCTGGTATTGTAGTCTCCTCTGAGATTCTTGTGGCAACAGCATATCCCATCCTGTCCAACAGGACGTTCATGTCCCGGTCCACAAAGTGCGGTGCAATCTGTCCCTATCTGCTGTGCTTGGGAAGAATGTATAGGATTGGGCAGGACAGCTCTGAACTGTCAGCACTTAATCAATTGCAAAATATTATTTTAAACATGGTGTTGGTATCAGGAATATTTCATGAAATATCAGGACAGTGATGAGTACTTCTGGTTATGGTGAGTGAGGGAATCAGGCTAGCATCAGATGAGAGAGTTGCCATAAGGGTATAGTGCCTAGCCAATGAGGCACATTTGAAGTGATCATGCAAGAAAATTCACAGAGAGAAACACGCAGAGAGAAACTGTTCATAAAATTCAATAAAACTGACACTTTGTCAAAATATAGTAAGATTCAATTATTTTTTCATCTCACTGTTATTTGTACATTTTGCTGATGAAAATCCAACTTGACATTCTGATACTATTTGTGGGCGGCACGGTGGCCCAGTGGTTAGCACTGCTGCCTCACAGCGCCTGTAGACCCGGGTTCAATTCCCGACTCAGGCGACTGACTGTGTGGAGTTTGCACATTCTCCCCGTGTCTGCGTGGGTTTCCTCCGGGTGCTCCGGTTTCCTCCCACAGTCCAAAGATGTGCGGGTCAGGTGAATTGGCCATGCTGAATTGCCCGTAGTGTTAGGTTAAAGGGGTAAAGGTACGGATATGGGTGGGTTGCGCTTCGGCGGGTCGGTGTGGACTTGTTGGGCCGAAGGGCCTGTTTCCACACTGTAAGTAATCTAATCCTAGCCTCTAATATACTTCATGTTGTAGGCCATGATGCCAATATTCATTTAAGTTCTCATTTCAGACTGAGAAACATATGAGATAACTAAAGAACTTATAAGGTAATATTTTAATTAAGGCATTCAAATATTTTAAATATTTAAGATCATTAAAATTGCCTTTAAAAATACAAAGAAGCCTTGAATTCAAAGCAAAATGAGTTGATGTCCAACATCAATAAATATAACTGCAATATAAAAACAAAATATTAAGAATGTTGGAAATCTGAAATAAGTGCTCCACAGGTTTGGCAGCATCAAAGAGAGAAACAAAGTCAATGATTCAGGTCAGTGAACTTACATCAGAACGAATATCTCTAATTGTACATTCCATAGCTTATCCTAACGAAAAGTGTATCAGTGCACAATGAACTGTGTTTAACTAAACTTTAGTTATTACAGAAATATTTAACCTGCGTGTACTTTTAAAATTGGGAATTAGTACATTTTCTTTGGTCCTGAAGGTGTTTCTGCATTTGTATAATGTGCTACCACGGTACGACTATAATAATGGTAACCATTTTATTCCAGTAGTACGATTTCTGATTGCATACCTCTTAACAGTTTGAAAGTTGCAACCAACTTTGCCATTTAAGTGTTCAATCACTAAAGCAGAAGGGATACAGACATGCACGAGGTCATGAATATATGTCAAAATAACCCACATTGACATATTTGCTACCACTGAGGGGAAATGGTTAGAACGTGATTTTAAATGTACCATATTCCAACTGAATACCTTCTTACATCTGCTTCCTTGCTGTGTTGCGAATATATATTTTCAGCTTGCTGCCTGCTTTTGAGATCTTTGAAGGATGTGGGTAATTGAATTTTACTTTTATCCCGTAGAACGCACAAGTCACACTCGATCCAGCAAATGTGAGTGTGCAGATGGTAGGAGAAGTTAACTCTCGAAACAGTTTTCTCCAGTAAAATGTACAAAATAAAACGATACAATATTTAAAGTACAAAGAAACGCGGTTGTTCAGACCCGTAAATCGCGGTTGGGTAGTAAAGGATCACGGTTAAGTCGAAAATCAAAACGTATTGACAGATTTTTTGGCTATTTTTGTTTCCTTAACTTAGGGGAGATCTTGCGAAGAAAGTTTAAATCATATGTGTATTTAGCGTATTCCGTTTCTACTTTACGCAAAATGCTGACTCGGTTGGCCAGCTTTAAGCAACGCCGATACATTGCCATCTGTTGGTGTTACTTTGAAGCAAGAACCATACCCAATTTGCAATGTATTCGCCGTAAATGACCCGAGACAACTCGGTTGGCCTGACGCTGGGAAATAGTGGTTTGGATTTGAATGTAAGAACGCAATTTTCTTTTGTTAGTTCGGGGCACAATTCAAAGAAACAGTCAAAATTAAATGTTTTGTCAAATACTGGATGTGCTGTCTTAAGTGCACTGTGGCTTATAAATAATTCCTTCAAACTTACGGTTGGGTAAAGTCGGGGAAAAATGTTGTAGTGTGACTTCTTGTGTTGCATTAAAAGAGGCAGTTTTGAATTTCTCAACCAGATAGAGTGATGTGCATCAACGCACATTGCATTGTTGGTTGTAAGGGCTCTACACAATTAAGACTGAGACCGTCCTCCGGCTTCCTTATTCAACGTATCATCTTACCGAGCTGATTTCATATCTTGATTTTCTTTTCTTCACATTTCTACAGCACAAATCATTGCACTACGTAACGGGAAAGACCAGTACTATTCTAAAGTACATCCAAGGTGTAGCCTTTCAATATTAGGGGAAAAAATCTAAATGAAAAATGTGATAGTTGTACTAGTTAGATAGTAACAACGACTATGTTAACAAAAGTTTGTTTAGTATAGTTAATTTAGTATATTAAAAAAAAGTCACCGTTTCATTTTAACTCAAAGAAGATGGTCAGACTTATTTTTATAAGTTCTGGGAGAAAATATCGTGAGTGGTCAAATGTATTCCCCACTCGTGGTCTATCGAATCAAAAGCATTGCCACATGTTGTGTTGGCACGCGTTCGTATTTTATTAAGTGTAATGCATTTCATGTTAGAAAATATTTGAGCATACCTAGAAACGGATCTCTGCTTGAGGCGTGTTAACAGATACATTCATTTTGCTATAGTTTAATCATTAAAGGTTCTTGCACATCGATTATTATAAAAGTACACCCACTCTTTTCCACAAACTATAAAAGACATATGGTCAGCAACGTGAATTTCAATTAATATCAGTTTATGTTGGGTTAATTCAGACTGACTTCTTGCCCCTTTCAGGTAACCCCATCGTGTTCCCGAACAATCAGCGAATTTCAATCCTGGAGTCAGACAGAATATTGACAGAGACACAATAAGCGCTGTCTTGGTAACAAACACAAATAAGTACCAATTTTTTTAAAAAAAAATAGAGGTAAATATATCCTCCTTTGAAACTTTGCTGCTAGTTTTCTTTTTTTAATGTTGAATAGTTTCTTCTGTTACTGTAACCTTCTCAAATGTCAAGAAACTTTTAAAAATCAATTAGCCTGTGATATGACGGAATGGAAGGGAAAACATCCCGTCAAATATCTCGTCTGTAAGTCGTTTTAAAATTGGATATTTTGGCGTAAAGTATTTCAAGAAGAACTGAAAAGATCATTTTAATATGTTGTTTGAGTGGCATTTACAAAGCAATAAACGGGGAAGTCAAAATATAATGATTAATGAAAGAAGAAACATATAGACATGGGCTAGATGTCAAAATGATGGCGTTGGTGAGCTAGTAATTTGGGTTCATTAAGTGTGAAACTGGATATGGAACAACAAATGGAACATGTCTGTGCAATTGAGAATAATTTTAATGATTAAGTGCTATTATGGCTGTCAAGTGCATTCGGTTTACTTGTATAGCACGCTTGCTTTGAACATTTCAAAACTTTCCCAGATCGGGCAGACATTTACAATACAAAACCAAGTTATCAAATTGCCATGTTTTGTATAAAAGAGCAAACGAAGATTCTGACATACAAACACACGCACATGCTCTGATGAGTAAAGAATGTCTGAACCATAAGCCGAATGCTCCAGTCTGAATCTACGGTTTTCCAATCACTCTGTTGTCAATTTCACCAGGCCCCCACAGTTACCGAGATTGGGGGAGGGGTGAGATGAAAGGGTTATTATCATCCGATTTAGTTAACTTTATAACAGAAAAAAATGTTACTGGGTCCGAGTAGTTTTCATTCAATCTTCAAATCAGTAATACAGTTTTTGTCGTTTTTACAAGTGTCCGTGTAGGCCTCTAGAACAGCCGAGATAAAGGGATATTGTAACATTGCGTTTATGAATAGACTCTATTTAGACCAAACAACACCGCGGCTCATTGCACAGATCCCCTTCAAATAAGAAGTATTTTGCAGAATATTTTACAGCCGGTTCAAAGATAATTAAACTGCGCGGAATGAATACGCCAATAATCCGTTTAGTATTTGATGAGCTTGTGAATATGCGAGTAAGTACAACAAAACATAAGAAGTTCTCAGTGGAGCGGGCAACAATGCAATTTTTTTTTTGCCAAGAAGTTGCGCGGAGTGAAAGCATATCTATGTCCGGTTCTCGTTCGTCGTATTAAAGAAGGATTTGATACCACCTGTCGGCTCCGGCGCTGGCGGACGGACCGTCTGTTGCTTTCAGACTTACTGCCTCCTTGTTTTTTTTCCTTCTTTCATGATTAATGACACCAACAGGGCACTGACCGCAATTAATATTCTTTCATTCCAACAGACACCAACCAGGAACAGCTCGATGCAGCACTTACTGGGGGGGAAAAAACAAGGCCAAATATCAGTGATCACATCCAGCCTTTGGTAGATCAATCTGGATGTAGCGAAAGGAGCACAAACGTGAATTAACTTTGGCGACGTCTTGTATTAATGGAAACCAATCTTTTGACTGAGCTGTGAACTATCATGTTTAAATTATATCCCCGGCAATTTGCTTCTGTTTTTGATTTCAGTCGTCAAATGACCAATTAGAATTCAATATCTGTTGATCTCAAGAGCACATGTGGGCAGAGGTATGAGAATGAAGCCTCTACTGGTGAAACTGACCAGTTTATTCACGAACGTATACTGTATTAAAATAATAGTTACAGGGAACTAAAACTGCTTTCAAAAGATTGGCAACGTTTCAGTACACACTTGATTTTGGTGAATAACAAATGAAGTCAGTAGGAGGAAAGCTTGGAGTTTCGAGAATGTGAATAAAGAAATATTGCTCCGTTAGCGTATAATTGGTCAAGACTAACACGTGGAATCTTCGAAAATAAATTGCAAACACTACCTTTAACAAGTTTGTAATTTCACAGTTTTCTAAGATCTCTCTGTGCTCGCCATGTTTTTAATGTTATCCAACTTTTGTTTTTGTCACAGTTATAAATTGTGAAAAAGAACTGCTTTTGAATGCACCATTAATCTGTTTGAGTAATGACAAGGTATACTATTCTGGTGGGTTGTAATAACTGTCTAGTTCTTATTGTTGATTCCCAGATATTGTTTACCTTTAAACTGGAAGTGCGCCTTTGTATATTTTGAAACTAAGTCCGTTTTAGTCATGTTACAGAAACCATATTTTTGAATGTGTACAAAATTAGTCGGTTGTGGAAATAAATTATAAGAACTTGTTTTGCAATCGATGCAAGTTGAATTCAATGTTAACTCGGCAATCCGTTGCACCCCAAATTAATGTGTTGAAGTGAACAGTGCATGACATTTCGTTAACATGAAATCGTTGATGAAATTTCTTTGCCTGAGGGCCTGTAACAAAACCGTTGCAAAATTACCAGTACAGTTATTTTTAAATCATGTCCAATTTGCGGAGTCGCCCTTCAGATCTACAGTCATAAAATACATTTATACATTTGACCGATAAAACGTGCATTTTACTTACCTTAGGAGCTTGTCCAAGCAATGACAAATGGATCTTAGGGACGGAAATTAGGACGAATAATATCTGGCAACACTTCAGTGCAGATATACCTAGCGAGTCTGCTACAAAGTATTTGGAGTGTATAGCAACATATTTTTGAGTGATGTAAAATTCTAAACGATGCATAAAATGGTTTGCGTCAAAACAGATAGAAAAATATTAGTGCGACGTCTTTATATCAATGCAAAACATTTTGAATGTCGATTTATAAGTAAAATAAAATGTCAAATCGCACAGGTGTAAATTGTTTTATTTCTTTTTCCCGTGTTGTCTAGATGGGAAATTTAGTGGAAACGGATAACACCTCACTTGGAGATTATTTAACCCAGCATTTTATCCTGGTTTCATCACGGTGGCACAGTGGTTAGCACTGCTGCTTCACAGCGCCAGAGACCCGGGTTTCATTCCCGCCTCAGGCAACTGTGTGGAGTTTGCACGTTCTCCCCGTGTCTGCGTGGGTTTCCTCCGGGTGCTCCGGTTTCCTCCCACAGTCCAAAGATGTGCAGGTCAGGTGAATTGGCCATGCTAAATTGCCCCTAGTGTTAGATGTAGGGGTAAATGTAGGGGACTGGGTCTGGGTGGGTGCACTTCGGCGGGTCGGTGTGGACTTGTTGGGCCGAAGGGCCTGTTTCCATACTGTAAGTAATCTAATAAGTACAATTTCTGAAACAACATAAACATTAAAGTTTAAAAAAACACACAACGTTCGGTTATAATCCAACAGGTTTGTTTGGAAGCATCAGCCTCCCAAGCACTGCTTCTGCATCAGGTACTTGCCTAATCCAACGCCGGCTCCTCCAAAACATTAAATATAACAGTGATGGTATCTTTGAGTTGACTGAGCACATCACAGCTTGAATTATATTTTTTAATGTTGTCAGTCCTGTTATACAGTACCCATCTGCAAATAAACCTGTCTCGCTGCTCATTAATGGTCTGACATGTGAAATAAAATGTGCTTATTTTGTGAGCTAAAAAAACTTTCGAAGTTCCCAACGCTGCGCCTCTCCTAGCGTGTACAGGAGAATAGTTTCTAGTTCAGACAGGGCTGCTCTTTCACTGGTGAGTTATGGACTCCCCTCCGGTTCCCCAACACTTTACTATACTGGATTCTTTAAAAAATATATAACGGCAATAGCGTTTGTTGAAATGCGGCTAACTCGCAATAAGTCTTTTTAAATTAAGAACACCATTCTTATCACCAAACAAGTTGTCCTTGTCTTCTCGCCTGAATGTACTGGTCCTTATAAAGAAACGTGCGATCACATTAAGTCAATCACATACTTTAATGTTCTGAAGTATAGTCTCAAGTGGCACAGAAATGAATATTGAATATTATTTTTTTTAATATTCTGTTGGATATGGATTTATTACCCACAGCTGTGTATGTGCACTTCTCCGATTTCCTTTTCACTTAGCTCCCATCCAGAAATCTTTACATTTCCAGCGCCTCATTTGGAATGGCATCTGCTATACCTGGATATACCCAAGTATGAATTGATAAGTAAACACAGTATAATGTAATCATTTACAATACATGCCCTTATTTACTCTCCAATTTGTACTCCTTTAGAAGTAATGGGAATTACGCAGATATTAGTTTACCTGAATTCTGTCCGCTTCTCTTGGGCGCCCTGAAACCACTGCATGCGGTGCAGATCCAGCAACAGCACAATTCTATTTCTTTTCTTCCCGTGAGTTTGATGGAATACAGTACAGTAGAACTAAATTAATCAAGATACCTACCGACTTGGCATATCTCAGAATTCTATGTTATTCGATTCTGGTTTATTTTAAAGGAATTACGCTGCATTTGAAGCTGGGTGTTACTTTATTTACTGATTTAGATTTGGGGTTCACAAATCATTATGAATGTTGAACATTAAAAACTAGTACCAGATTGTAACCATTATTCAGACAGGAACTGAAGAACTGTAAACCGTATCCTGTTTCTTGGAGCTTCACTGCGGTTTGCGAACACGCAAAACCAAACCCGGTAGAACACAGTTGGAGTTAGCTTGCTTTATTCGTGAAAGTATTTGGAATGATCTTTATTTTCAATCCATCGCGAATATTCCTTCGTCTGTGAGGATAATCGATTAGGAGAATTGGATTAAATCGATATGTCTTCATTTCTATAAAGGCTAACCATTCTGATTCGGTGTACGTTTTAAATACGTGTCGGATAGAATGTTTGGAGCTGTATTATCTATATTACACCTTTTATCTTACACCTAATGGTCTTTAAAGCTATATCCCCTCATTCATTGCCTTCCCACCTCACAACTTCACCAAAAGTCGAGACTATTGGGGCAAACTCACTTCAGCAATACATAGATATGATGCGATTTTTTTTTGCACGTGAGTATATGAATTTATAAGCGCCTTTGGTTTTGACGTTATGTACTGTGGCGTTGAAAACGCTTCCAGGCTCTCAATAGAACAAACTACCAAACTAATTTATTGACCGAGCAAAAAGAGTCCTTTAGGAAAGCTATTTGCAATAGTTATTGTTCTATGAGAAAACGCAACTCTAGATTACAAGTCATGTCTTCTGACAGTGAATACTAAAACTGCGGACTAGGTCTATAAAAACAGCGGGGAAAGAGCAAGCAAGTGCGAAACTTGATAGTTTACCTGAAAAGGTGAGGTCAGCTTCCTGCAGGCGGCGCTATGGCAGTAGGTGTAGTACTGGGCTCACAGCAAACTTCCTGAGGCTTTACATTCACCCTGCCTTAACTCACGGCTAGTTCTGTGAAAATTCACTGAAGAATGTAGTATTGTGTTTCCATCTTGTGACAGCACAATTTGTATAATTTACAGCACAATTATAAAAACTCGACCAATGCGGATCAATTTATTTTAGCGTTCCACTACAAGTGAATGTGAGATGGTGTATTTTACTTGGAAGATAAAGGGAGGCATCAATTATTTGAACAGTAAGAGTCTGTGGAACGAAGGAGTAAAGGGGTCAACTGACACGGGTATCTGCCTTATTAAAACCAGGTTAATGCAGTCATTAACAAAATGCGAATCGAGCGTCGTATTTCGTTTGTAAAGAGAGAAGATTTAAATGAAAGTAAGAGTTAAAAATCACACAACACCAGGTTATAATCCAACAGGTTTAATTGGAAGCACACTGGCTTTCGGAGCGACGCTCCTCTCCTTCATCATGAATGAAAGTAGGCATCAAGGTTTATGAGTAAAAGAGTAAAAAGGGGAGGTGAGGATTATCAGGTCAATCATGATCCTAGTGAATGGCGGATCAGGCCTGATGGGCTGAACTGCTTACTTCTCCTCCAACGTCTTATGGCCTGACCTATCAGGAAATATTGAACAGGCTTGGAGAAGCGAGGGCTGGAGGGTAACTACTAGAAGTCCCGAAGAAAATGGGAAGTATAATAGAATAGACATGGAGAAAAATATTTCCACTGCTCTGTGAATCCAAAACAGTATTTTAATAACAATTCCTAACAGCAATAAATCCAACTGTCAATACAGGAGAAACTACTCACAGATTAATTAGAATGTGGTTCGCGATGCTTCAAGGAAGAGTTGGGGCTAATCGTACGGTTTTCATTTAAGGAGGAGTTAGATAAACGCGTGAAAAACAAAGGAAGGGCATGCTGATGAAGTCAGTTGGAATAAGGAGTTATGGGCCGGGTGCTGGCAGGTGGGACTAGATTGGGTTGGGATATCTGGTCGACATGGACGCGTTGGACCGAAGGGTCTGTTTCCATGTTGTACATCTCTATGACTCCATGATATGGAGGGTAAGCGCTAGCATTAAGCATAGGCCGGATGGTCTATTTGTATGATTACATTTGATTTTTTTTTAATGAATCAAGACTTTGTGGATGACTGGTAGAGGGCATGTCTTACTTTGGATCCAGCGTCATCACATACATTGAACCGGACAATAATTTATTTTTGTATTAAAATGTTCAACTATTTTCCCAATAAATTGAATTCCAGAATGATACTGCGACCAGCGTTTATTTACTCTGAAAAAAAGTATTAGAAAGTTTTGGCGTGACAAACCCACGTAACTGTCGGTTCAGCGCTTTAAGGTAAACGAGGACATTCACAAATCTATACTTTAAAATTTAACTGTCTCTGACATTGCATGATGAACTCCTACGTTTGAGTGAATTTTGCCTGTCGGTATGACGAAGAATAAGCATCAAAGGATTGGGACTATGTCATATTTGGTTTAGGATTTTATAAACTAAATTTTCAAGCTTGAAAATGGTGTATTTGCTACGTTAGTAATCTATGCTTGGATCACGATACATTGTGGAGCGGTTTATTTTGTAAGTTTTATTTGTCATTCAATCTTAAATGTCTGAATCCCCAAAGATGAGCAACCTCGTCATCATACTGGTTTAATCAAATAGATTCTGGCATTACCTGATTATTTATAGTTGGGCAATAAGCTTAGAAGAACCTGCAGTTTTACAGAACCCTTTCCAGTACCACAGCACGCACAGAAGTGTTTTGTATCGAATGGAATACTTTTAAATTGAAGTCGTTGTTGCAATGCGAGTGTTGCAGCGAAAAGAAATAAAGGATTTCACCTACTAGCTCAATGCAATGTTTTGGACAGATATTGTTTTAATTGTTTCGTCCAGTTGTTATGTATTTTGGGGCATAATTGTCCAAATACTAACAATCGGTGAATAGATGGAAGGCGCACTCCTCGGAAGTTGATTTGATCAGTTAGTACCGATGGCATCTGCATTTTCGAACAGCGAGGCGGCAGCCCCTCCGATTAACTCAGGGTAACACCACTACATCACATCCCCCCCATACCCACCCACTCACACCCAATCCCCCTCCCTCCCAAAAAGATGGAGTTTCACAATCAGCTGCATGCGGACACACAATCTCAGAATGAACCTGGAGACCCACCAGGCTCGTTCTGGCTGATCGCAGATTTTAAAAAAAGAACTGACAAAGTCTTAGCGGTAAGTTTCCAGACAGGGAAGAGTAGATGTTTGCTTGATTTGGATATTTGCAACTTTTCTTATTTTCATGCATCACGAACTGATGCAGACGCTTCTAAAATGAAGCTCTAATCTCAATCGTACAAATTGACAATATCGGACGTGGTCTTTCGGATATAATAACCACAACAGAATGCGACTAATGCAGATTACGTTACTTGCGTTATTCCATTGGAATGTATCTGCGGTTCCAATAGCACTGTAGATTGCACCATTTGGTGTGTTTTTGTTGCAGCTTGACTGATTGAATTCGGTTTAATGCACGCCATGTTAAATGTGCTTTACTAAAAATTGCACTATCGTCCTTGCAAAAATTACATGCAAAGAATGTTCGCGCTTGCGATGCGGTCAGCATAATGTTTACTGTCTCCATTCTACATGAGGCAATTGTCTTCCTCCACCTTCCTGCTTCCCCGCCAATGGGCACGAACACACTTAAAGCGAGTTGTCCCCATGCAGCGACATTACCAGCATAACTGCACAATGGGTAAAAGCAGAAATGCAGGTGCACGGCTCACGGTTCCGAATACACCGCAAGGTTCACACCTTTCAGCGTGAAGTTGTGCGAAAAATAGAGAGCCACAGGCTACCATGGGTTTAGGTGGGATGAGCAAAATTACAATTTCCAATACTGGGGAATACACACCTTCTCACATGGAAAGGGGACGCCCCGCTTACTACAGCACACGCTGCCAGCTCCGATTCATTATAAATGCTCCGGCGATTACATTTGAAATCAACCTAATATTTTAAAATATTCGGAGCCAAAATGCTAATTTGGAGGCGAAGTCCCACAGCTCTGCGGTACTGATGTCGATGGAAAGTTGCTGGTACTGATCGTTCTTGGCGAACTATTTTTGAAACTGTTCGCTTTTAAAATGTAATGCTCGATAATAAAATTTGGAAATTGTTTACTAGTGCAGAAAGCGGGCAACTATAACATATCAGCCATATCTATCGGTCAACACAGAAATGGATGTTCGCCCTCGTGTCAGAATCTTCACAAGTCAAACTTGACATTTACCAAATGTTTGTTTAAATTGAATTAATCAAGGTCATGCAAATGTGGGTAGATACATAACACTCAATGTACCGACTAAAATTCAGTTATTGATACTTTGTTATATATAAATGCCACAATATATACTGTACCGTGTAATAATATAACACACGTTTATATTAAATATCATTCACTAGGACAGGCCTCACTAACGTGCTACTGAGGAATAAATTGCACTTCAATAAGTATAAATTACCAAGTACAATGTAATGTTGATGAGATAAATATTAACACAAATACTAACTAAAGTAAAATATATAGCAGTAAATCGGAGATGAACCTGAGTTCACTGTTTGATATTACACTAAACAATCGGTCCTAAATGTAGAAAGCGCCGGTATATTTCAGTAGGTCTGGGCAGCATATGTCAGGATTGAGGCTGTAGAGCTTTCTCAGTACAGATGCTGCGTGACCCGCCGAACAGTTACCCTGCTTTCCAGTCTGCTGTCAAAGGACCAGTCTTGGCAGGGCTTTTTTGTTACTAGCGCAGAAATAAATACTGCTACGTTGACCACAAGTGCAGCTCTTCACCAATAATATTGTGTATTTAGCAGAAGTAGTGGAACAGTATGTATTTTATCAGTTTTTTTTTAATCTTGCACCCGCTGTGATAGTTTAAGGAAGGCTATTTACAATATTTTATATCGCCGATGGTATCACAACCCGCTCCTTACATTAGACAACTCAAGTCGCCGCCAGAACAGTCACCATTTGGAGGTGCCGGTGTTGGACTGGGGTGGACAAAGTTAAAAATCACACAACATCAGGTTATAGTCCAACAGGTTTAATTCCAATTAAACCTGTTGGACTCTAACCTAGAACAGTCACCCGTTGCTTGTCTGCAGCAATCTCTGTTTTACAGGGAATAAATCTTTGTACAGAATGACATTGGAGATTTGTCGCTAACCCAGACAAAGGATTAGCCTATCAGCCCATTCATCTTTTTTTTTGTTCAGGGCACCCGCTCGCAGCTTTGCCTTCACCGAAGAGATTTGAGTCCCAGCGCCCCCGGAACATAAATCAAGCAGCGATCACACCAGTGTTATCTCCTGAAAAAATCCGTTGGAGACAAGTTAACTTCGTTCATTAATTTGGGGAACATGTCAGCAAAAGAGTCCAAGCTGTCTTAGTGCAGCGTGGTCCGCCTCCGCTTGTCTAAACGCACATCATTATCATGCCAGTCCTTACGATTGTATACTTCACTGTTCCCAAACAATGGCTATGGTTGATCATGTTTCCAGCACAACACGATAAAATCATCTCCTTTCTAACACGGTTGCTAGGTGTAATTTCGTCCAAACATATTGACAAAGTCGGATTCAACCTTTTGCCGGCGAAGGTGACATATTTGCCTGTGCTCTGAAAGCTACTCCCGTTTGGTAACAGTTTGGAGATCCATCATTCTGGTGGGGAGAACCAGTGATTGTTTAGGGTGTAGAGCGCTTACATTCAATATTAACGAAATATCCAGGGGTACAAGGATCATAGTTATTACTACATTGTCCTTTCCGTGCCTTGCAGTCTACACTACGTTAATTGGCCCTATCACCGGTTTGACGTACGGTAACACTGGGTAAGACTAAAACAGTCCTCCCTACCGGCAGTACGTTTTTCTTACAGAAAAAATGCATAAATTGCAGAATCTCAAATTCAGTGTGCAACAATTATTCTAAAATAATTCCTGAATATATATGCTGTGAATGAAATCACTTAAATGTTACACCTCCGAATTACTGTACAATCGATAAACGTTCAAACTAATGTTTCATCTTCGTTATTTCAGAAAATACCTTGAATATGTATTGGTTCATTTTAAAAAAAAATCAAATAGAAACGACCATTAAAAATCTACGCTTTGGTTTTGGTTTACACTGAGCGTCAAAATAAGTATTGGTGTAGAAAACCGAAAGCATTTGAATGTACAGTATTTGGCCTATGGGGGTTAATATTCAAAGTTGAAAAGTGAAACTGTGCTTTTTGGATAACAGTTTCTAATGTGCAAGTCATTCCAATCCACACTGGAAGCCAATCGGCCTATTTTGCATAAAGTTGACTGGTTATCCTGGCCAATAATTCCATTAAACAATTAACACGGGCTGTTTGTGATTCTCCCCAGTTAACACATGATAACAATTGCCTGTTCCTGCATAGCGAATATGTTTCAATCTCATAAAGCGAGTCATCGAGAATGCACATTGCTAGACGTCATTTTAAAACAATTCCTTTACAGAGCGATGGAGGTTATTGGCTGGAAAACATACTCGCGTTGGTCTGTTGGTTGACTTGCTAGCAATGGAAAGCCCGGTAACGTGGATATTGGGGGAAAGCTCAGCGGAGAAACTCTTTTATGAGGCTTCAATACAATGCACGCGATTGACACTTCGACATCCAGTCCTTCCTATTATCAAATCGAATGCAATCTTTCAAGCCCTGATTCAATGAGGGCGCATTAATAGCAGGGTTATCAAACCAATGGAAATAAATATTACCACGTCGGGCCATCCTTCTGAATTAAATTAAAAGTAACCACATATAATATATACTCTATTCTTCTTGCTTCATCACGGTCATATAGTTCCGCAAATCCTAAGTGTAATAGTTTTGTCAAAGGTTAAAATACAGGACATTCTTCCCCCATGTGGGCCCGTCACATTATGAACCACTGCACCGAGGCTTGAGTTATCTTTATCTTTGCTGTGTTGTTCTCAACGATTGTTTTAAACACTTTGAATCGTCAAGAGGGGAAATTTTTAAATGAATAATGCTATACATCCTTGACTGTCAGTCGTTGCACGCTTGCGAAGCACTAAGTCTAATATTGTTTACATACTGACTTGTGTGACATGGAATTAAAGTCTAGTACCTAAATACGATAATATTACTTTTATTTAATTTGGATGCTTACAGAGAACAAAAGGCACTTTTTAAAGTCATAGTAGATTTTATTGTTTTAAGAACTGGAAATAATGCAGAGCGAACACTTTCATAAGAGGGTTACAACTCCAGAGGCACCATCCTGAACCGAGCCATCCTTTGTCGCTGATGTTTGTACCGTGTTTAAACATTCGTTCCTAGTTTTATGTTAAATTCCGGATCCATTCAGGAGAAACGATTAACCAGTTATAACTTTACACACGCTGCTATTACAAAGAAAAGCCTGCAATAAGATCGCCCACACTAATCGCTACTAAATATCAAAAAGAACGGAAAGTGCTAAATTCTTACCCCTATTAACTGCTCGGATATAATCACAGATCGAAATGATTTTGAGATTGGGGCAAACATCTTGACAACATCACCGAAACCAGTCTGCGAGAAAGTGTTAAATGTTCTGCGCTTTTCCCCTCCGCTGTTCTTAACCAGGGAGTACAATACAACAAAATATATCTCTCTTTAGATATTTGCACTTAAGAGACAGCCCGCAGTTTCTCTATGGTTCATACATTCAGCACACGTTGCTTCGCAAAACAAAAGGAAAAGTAAAGCATGTCCAACCAAGGCCAAACTTCGAGATTCTTTTCTGTGAGATTTAGAGGACGTCGGCAGCATTTTGTTTTCTCTCTCCCTTTCCGGCGGTCTTTCATTATTTGAAGCTGAATTGGAATTAAATATCAATTACATGGATACCATGGAAACTCCATCTGCTGAGCCCAGTCTGCAGCTTATACTTCACACCAACGCAAATAAATACGGTAGTTTTAAGGGCGCGTGTTGAAACTTGGTTCATTTAAAAACAAGAATCTATTGAGTCCCCGTGCAGGCGGTTACTGTCCATGCAGGCAGGCAGTAGGTGAACGGATAGTACTGGTAGGACGGCTGGAGGGAGAGCAGTGATGGCCGAAGCAATTCTCCCGGGCTGTACTGTCTCTGATCGTCCCGGATTAATACTTTCACCGCTACTTTCTTCGCCGCTGGGGCCGAAGCCATCAGGTCAGCGGCAAGCTGCCGCCGTTTGGTTTTGTACCTACGGTTCTGGAACCAGATTTTGACCTGAGTTTCGGTGAGTTTGAGAGAAGCGGCGAGATCCGCCCGCTCGGGCCCAGACAGATATCTCTGGTGATTGAAGCGGCGTTCCAGCTCAAATACCTGGGCATGAGAGAAGGCGGCTCTGGAGCGTTTCTTCCTTTGCTTGGGCTGATCCGGGCTCTGCTCAGATTTACAGTCTTCGTCAACGGGGCTCGGAGCTAAGGAGTGGGGGGAAAAAAAAATAAGATCTTAAGTGAATAACATTAACTGGTCTATCCAATCCATTAACAGACCATGTGTACACTACTGAGGGTGACTGCTGAAGTAAACCGCTCGAAAATAAATCTGGACCCATCCGCTGTCAAAATATGAAAGCGACATTTTCTAGAAGGTGCTTTGCAGATGCACTTTGCAAAGTACCGAGTTTACTTAGAAATCACTGGTTAGGAAGCTAACTGTGTTTACGCGTGTGAACAGTTATTGCCATAAACTGCAGTGATTTATTGGTGAATGAATAAGGATTATTATGCTACCTGCTAAATGTTCTGGCGTTCCTCCGCTACACAGATAGTCCTTAGTATCATCCTTCCCTTCGCTGAGACTCGAACTTGCTTCCTTCATTGGTTTCGACTGGAAGGAGCATGCTGCAGCAATTTCCAGCTCCTTTTCCGAGTTGCACATCGAATGATTTTTACAGTCATTTTCATCACTGACGCCCGAATCTGAGTCAGAACAGAGCTGCTCGCTCGGCAGATCTCTCCCCGTATCGATCTTCCCAGAAGACGCAGTGATCTTTGGACAGGAATCCAAAGCGTTCAACATCTTCCAACAGGTCGCGGGCGAGATACAGGACACGTCCAGATTTTTCGAGTGTCGATTCTCATCTTTTCTGGTTAAAATTGCTTGGATGGAGAACGGGGTCAAGGTGTTACCGCGAACAGCCATTTTAGCAAATGCTGTTCTCCTCGAAGTTTTCTAAACGTTGTTTATCTCTCCCTCCCTCCCTCTCTCTCTCTCTCTGTGGAGTTATCGGTGATGTCCGTACTTCTGTGGTGAGATGGGCACGCAAGGCATCGCTGCTCGTTGGCCTGGGATCTGAGTGCGAGCGGAGGTTAGTTAACACTGACTCTCTCGGCTCTTTCTCTCCGCTCCCGGGTCATTGCTCCTCAGATGATTGACAGCGGCACCCCCCAATAACCACAATCCGATTGGGCCACCACAAAGAGGCTCGACGTTTTAGCGTCACTTCATTGGTTGCTCGCCGTTCTCCATCGAAAGGCTGGACAGTGCTGGACAGAGAGGGGTTTTGGAGAAATGACTGCACCTTCGACTTGCCGTTTAAAACTGCTCTGGAAACCTGTCTGCAGTGAAAGATAATAATTACTTTAAAAGCATTCGATATAGCCCTACTGCCAAATAGTCACATCACTGAATTGGATTATCTCCAACTCCAACCATTTTATTGATATGCATTGCAGACCCATTAAAGATTAAAGCATTCCCTGGGATTTTTAAAACATTTCTTGCAAATTTAATGCTGTAATATGCATTTCATTTATAATAATTTATAATATGTTCATTGCGCACGAGTGTTTCGTACGTATAGTGAATAGACACACATGAGATTGTTGATAATATTAGGAGACAGTGAGGCCTGCAGAATGCTGGAGATCAGAGTTGAGAGTGTGTTGCTGGAAAAGCACAGCAGGTCAGGCAGCATACGAGGGGCAGAAAAATCGATGTTTCGGGCGAATCCTGATGAAGGGTCCGGCCCGAATCGTCGATTTTCCTGCCCCTCGGATGCTGTCTGACCTGCTGTGCTTTTCCAGCAATACCCTCAACTCTGTTGATAATATTAGATTGACATAGGTATATATACACAGATTAGACATGCTGTTTATATCCTATTGTTTAGATAAACACACATCACAGATACACATAGACATGATTTTTCAAATAAATATTAGATGGATAGATACAGCTACAGGTAGATAAACAAGTGAATAAACAACACCCAGGTAACACAATAGCACCATTGGGTAAATATGAAGAGGGCCTAACACTGATGAGACAAACTCCAACAAAAAAAAACAAAAATTCCAGCACAACACTTAATAAACAATGTCGCTCCACAAAAACACCATTGACCTAATCACATAATTCAATGTCGGTGTTTCCAGGCTGGTGTGTAAACATATCAATTTTTGTGACAAGATTGTCAGTTGAAGGTGGGAATGAGGGGTGGGGGGGGGGGGGCACACTCAAAAATCCCAGTCATAAGAGCCCTTCCAGAGCTGGGATAGTCAAGGTATTTGCATCTGTGCCACTGCAGGAAAGGGAGTAAAAACCGAACAACGAACACATTAACACGTAAGATAAACCGTTTTAGGCGCAGCTTTGCTTCCTGAGTTTTGGCAGTCGAACTGGGTGGTCCGTGTTCATTTCAGCAGTTTAGCCTTCCTCTGGTGCAGCTCACAGCTCCTAACCAATAGAGAGTGGGCGGCCTGAGAAACGTGATAAATTATAACGTGTTCGTTTGTTTGCACAGCAATCAAGTCCCTAATTTATCGGCAGCAGAGTGTCAAATGGCGGAGAGCCCCACTCGGCCATCCTGCTTCTCCGAACTCGTCCCAGTATCTCTTAACCTTTTCACGGCAACCTCTCTATAAGCCACATACACACACATTTGGGCCGGCTAAATGTAAATATAATAGGGCTACCTAGAAACATTTGATGTACCAGACTGTTTGAATTAATCTTCGTGTATTTATTGATAACATTGAAATTGCCGCCAGTATAAAAGTTTTGGATAAGGGAAAATAGCATAAAGTGGGCCATTAGAGTCAAGTGTAAATTGTGATTGAAACTGCTGTTAATCCTTCATCGAATGGATCTTGCGTTCAGACAAAAAGAGGCCGGGGAGGCTTTGTCAGGTCGGCTCTCATCACCTGTTACATTTGCAAACATCTAAATTGATCTGGTGTAAAAAGAAAGTGGAAGGATGAAACGAAAGACGGAAGCGCACAGCTCACTTAAGTGCTGAGCACTCCGGTTTCTGACATGCAGGAGTAAAAAGGCGTGACTGAAGGACCCCTTGAGCGAGTGGATTGTGTGTCCGCGCCACGGTCAGAATCTCCCATTATGGCAAACCAAAGAAGCCATTGGCTTAGGGAGCAGGGGATATGTCACCCCAGTGAGAGGGAGACTTTTATCACAGGACAAGTCGCAAGTTGCCGATCATCGACAAAACACTACAGAAAAAAATGGTACCAGCATTATTCGCATGAATACAAAACACCTTTACCGTCAAACTGTTCAAATGCCAGTGCTATGATTGCAACCCCGCGAAAATAAAATGCAGGAATTGGAAAAACCAGCTTTCTCTTTACAAACAGTATCGAATCCTTCAAGAAAGTTCGAATGTTACAGTATGTTAACCTGTCCTATTGAAGGAACGAAAAAGCCACCACAGCCAAGTTCATGGAAAACGAGCCGGGTTGTGTTTGAACTGTTGCTTCACCTCGTCCTCACCCAGTCTGCAAACCTCTATGGGACACTGACAAGACATCCTACCGTCATTTACAGATAGACACATGCTCAGTACACTTTCTATAAGCACAAGGTCTATTTCAAGGTTTTGCACAAAAGTTCCCCAATCAACACTTAACGCATTGACGTGCAACCCATCTTCTTTCTGTATTTATGATGTGGAGATGCCGGTGTTGGACTGGGGTGGACAAAGTTAAAAATCACACAACACCAGGTTATAGTCCAAACAGGTTTAATTGGAAGCACTAGCTTTCGGAGCGGTGCTCCTTCATCAGGTGGTTGCGTATAACCTGGTGTTGAGTGATCTTTAACTTCTTTCTGTATGTATTACTTTGATGAACACAGTGCAGCCCAAAGCTTGAACAGCGGCTACAGGAGAGATGTACTGATTTATTTTCACAGAAACGAATGACGTGCAGCCTGCGTCCGCGGGTCAGGATTGCAGGTACGCGGTGAGAATAGTTTGGTCCTCGCCAATTTCTCAGCTAATAAACCCAAAACCCGAGCTGTCTTTGAGCTGCTTTCGCACGCCATCTAGAGTCTCTAACTTTCACACACGTGCTTTGTCAGAAATCATATCTTACATACATTTAAAAGTAATTTTAATCTCATTCATGAGAGTGAAAACAAATTCTGATTATAAATCGATGAAGACCTTTCCAATGTCTAAAGCGCTTCCTTTAAGCCAATCCTCAGCAGTTTTTCACAATTCAGCATGATTCTCAAAGGCAAAAGCAATATCTTTCTCATAATCTAAACATTTAATTAAACAAATATTTTAATAGATACTCAATGAGGATGTCTGTCATTTATACTCAACTACGCAGCTTTATGCTTTGGGCATACTGACTTTAGATAACTTGGAAACAGGCCCTTTATGCAGAACGGTACCCTTATGACAACTCAGTGAACTTGCGAAGCTAAAAATCAAACAACACCAGGTTATAGTCCAACAGGTATAATTGGAAGCACTAGCTTTCAGAGTGCTCCTCCTTCATCAGGTGCGAAGCAGCAGCATCATAAATAGGAACAATGGCCATTGGGCCCTTTCAATCGTGAGAGAACCGTAGAATAGGATTGCCCCAAGTGTTTCAATCTGCACCGAATATCTACTCCCAGGCTTCCTCAAACCAGCAGCTTGAACTAAGAGAACAAACGATAATTTGCATGTCGCAAGTCACTTAAGAGAGACTGAAGAGGCTCGCATTGTTTTCTTCAGAGCAGGACAGACTGAGAGGGGACCCGAATGAGGTGGATTGGATTATAAGGGGCATGGACAGAGTGAATAGCAAGCAGTTGCTCCCCATAGTTGAAAGGTCAATCACAAGGGGGCATAATTTTAAGGTGAAGGTTTGGAGGGAATTTGAAGGGGAAAACATTCACCCAGATGTTAGTGGGAATCTGGACTGCAGTGCCTGGGAGAGTTAGCAGAGGCAGAAAACCTCACAACCTTTAAAAAATTATTAGCTGAGCACTTGAAATGACATAACATTTCAGATTATGGGCCAAATGCTGGAAAGTAGGACTGGTGAAAATGGGCCCATGCAGACTCAATCGGTCAAAGGGCCTCTTCTGTGCTCTATGACTCCATTCTACAACACATCAGGCAAACACTGACATTTGATGTACAGAATAATCAGTGTGGTATTAATTTAATCTGATTTTCATTGCAAAAAACAAATAAGGCAAGAGACAAATTTCAGGTCTATAAATGCCATGGGCCTTAACATTTCATTGTGTAGTGATTATATTTTTAGCCGAGGGGTACCTTTTTGACTTCAAAATAGCATCAGAATGATACATGTGTGCACACTTGGGGTGCTGTCCTAGATGAAAGTCCTGTTGGTGATGTGGGTAGTATGGGCACAGGGGGTGCATGTTAGAGTCCAAAACATGAAACACACTGACACCAAAGTTACCATTCTCAACTACAACACTTAAACAACTACCTTGTGATCTTGTGCAACTGAGAAGATAATCAGCAGCATGGTCCAACTGTTGTACCATTTAGAAGAATCAATAACCACTATCAGGTCAGTTGATGATTGATTTATAGTGGTTGTTACTATTTTGGTGGTTTATACTGCTACCTAAAATTGAATTCTCTCAGGAGTAGTGTGACATATGATAATGCCATTGCCTTTCACTTCATTTGCTTTTGCTTCCAGTCATGTGTGTTGTATTTGTATCCCATTTGAACGACAGTATGGCAAAAGAATAAGGAAATGTGACACAGATTAAAGAAGGAGGAGATGGACGGTGAGAGGGCACACAGAAGAGCCAGGAACCTCAGGTAGCAAATCTCCAACCTTGACCTCAATGAAAAACAGTATGTGTGACATTTCTGAAGGAGAGTCATATTGGATTTGAGACGTTAACTCCATTTCTCTCTCCACTGATACTGCTAGAGCTGCAGATGATCTCCAGCAATCTATCTGCTTCAGATTTTGAGCATTCACAGTATTTTGCTTTTACTTGCATGACATTTCCATTTGACTAAGCTGGTGCTCACTGAACCTTTTCTTTAACCCATTACCATTGCAGCTTCAAAATAGGATGAGTCACATTGCCTTGGAATTGAAGTGGCCGCTGTAATTGAGGCAAGTTAGAGTGAGAAGTGCAGATGTCTGTCCTTCATCAGTTAGCACATGTCACCTGCATTCCTGCAAAGGAGAGGGAAGTGGGTCAGTGAATATGGTACAATGTGCTTGGTTGTTCTGATTCCCTGTTGAATATCTAGTGGATCAGTGAGGTTTGGGTGTGTGTCTTGCAAAAGGAATCCAACAATTTCCCGTATAATTCATAACTGGCTAATAAAAGGAGGAATGGAACTGATATATAGATTGTTATATATGTGGAGATTTACATACGGAGGCAAGAGTGTTGTTGAAGGATTAAATGATCATTTTGCATCTTTCTTTAGTAAGGAAGAAGACACTGTCAAAGTCACAGTGAAAGAGGAGGTAGCTGAGACACTGGGTGGACTAAACATTGACAAGTAGTGGTATTAGATTGGCTGCAGTATTTAAAGTTGAAAAGTCACCAGGACCTGATGATATATATCTAAGAAAGTAAAAGAAACAATTGCAGACAACTGGCGATTGTCTTCTAATCTTCCTCAGATATGGAACTGGTGCCAGAGAAATGCAAATCTTACTTTGTTGAAGGAAGAATGTAAGGATAAGCACTGCAGCTACATGCTAGTCATTTTCTTCTCAGTGGTGGGAAAGTTTTCAGAAACTTTGAATTAAGGCAATATTAACAGTCACACAAACAAGTGTGGATTAATTAAAGTATGCCAGCATGACTTTGTTCAAGGTAAATTGTCTTTAACTTGATCAAGTATCTTGATGAGTTTACAGAGAGGGTTGATGAGCGTAATGGCATGATGTGCATGAATTTTCTAAAGGCATTAAAAGTGCCACTTAACAGGTTTGTCACTGAGATGGAGCCTATGGAGAAATGGAGAATGACAGCTCAGATGGAAAATTGGCTGAGTGACAGGGAACAGGCTTTCATTATGAATGATTGCTTTTCAGACTGCAAAAATTTGTGTAGTGGGATTCTCAAGGGCTTGTGTTACAATACTAGCTTTACTTGATATGTATTATTGACCTAGGCTTTGTTGTACATAGCATAATTTCAAATTTTGTGGATAACAAAACTTGAAAATATTGGGGACTGTGAGGAGTGTTACCATAAATTTCAAGGTGGAATACACAGAATGGTTGAATGCCTGAACAAATAGCAAATTTAAAGCAATAATGCATGAAGTGATTCATTTTGGTACAAAGCAAAAAAAAGTTAACAATTCTAAAAGGGGTGTAAGAAAGAGGGACCTCAATGTATATGCAAACAAATTATTGCAGGTGGCAGAGCAAGTTGCGGAAGTGATTAATAAATCATATGGGTCACTGGGCTTTATAAATCAGAATATTGATCACGAAAACAAGGAAATATGGTAATTCTGTATAAAACACTGGTTTAGCCTCAACTGGAGTAAGCATTCAATCTGGACATTACATTTTAAGCACTTGAGATGGTGCAAGCAAGTTTAATGTGCGTGTTTGCTGGGATATGGTATTTCTTTTGGTTGGATAAGATGGAGAAATCAGACTGTTCTCTTCTCAGATGGGAAGATCGAGAACATGTGATCAGCACATTTAAAGTCATAATGGGCTGGGAGACAGTCGATGAGGAGAAACTCTTTCCATTTTGGTAGAATATCCTGAGCCAGAGAACCCTGACTGAGGTGATTGGCAAAATTAGCAAGACCAACACGAGGAAAGACATTTTTATTCAGCAAGTAGTTAGAACCTGGAATGCAGTGCCTGAGACTGTGACGGTATTAGATTCAATTGAGATCTTTAAATTAGAATTGGATATGAAGCAGCTATGTGAAGCAGCTCTATGGAAAAAAGTTGGAAGGGGAACTCGACGAGTTGCTGTTACAGAGAACTTGCAAAGACACTTATGTTTAAATAGTGATTGATGTGAGGTTGCTTGAAGTTGAGTGCTGGGGCTATGTTTCATTGAGCAGTGTGAGTCTAAAGGTGCAGTTACATCAAGCTGGCATTTGAAGATGCATTAATTGTCCTTGACCAGTCATGCAATACCATCAAACTACTTGCTGTGCGGCTTTCATACACTTGGAATCAAGCTGCTGGCATTGACAGAATTGCTATCTGGCCCTATTGCCTTTGAAGTGTTTGCTTAGACTACTGTTCCCTTGGTGGTTGAGGACCTCTCCTGTTGAACATCAGTTCCTCTTCTACATAAGACTTTCACCAAGCCACTTTCAACACCTGCTCCAATCCAAGTTTAAGAGGTGAGGCTGGATTTATCTCGTTACAGTTAGTTTGAACATATGTGAATTTCTTCTAAAATGTGTCTCTGCTCTGGCAGCAGTCACTCAACAGCATAATTACTGTTGACTGCATAACATAAATGATCAGGCAGTACAAAAGTTTCATGTTGCTTACATCTTGCATCATAGTCCCCAAATCTCTCGGGTATTTTTGCGGTTTTAAAGTTACAGTTATGCTATGTATAATTGAGATGATTTAATTGAAGGTCTGTTGACAGAATTAGAATGTGAGTATACAAGTGACAAGTTTCAAGCCAAGACTAGAGTTTGGAAAAGCATGTTCCTCTCACCATTCCTGGTAGATGTGCAGAACAAATGCTTGACAAAAGCATTTAATGTTGGTAATTAATATCTTTGAAGTCTAATTAAATAAAAGATTATATATCATTACGTTCATGCTTTGTAGAACAACTGAGTCTCTGTGTATTGAGCTCAATAAAATGTCAGTTGTGGAAAGCAGCAATCAGTTAAATGATGCAGGTTGTAATGTTAGATTGATAAACTGAAGTTTGGCTAGATTCTGCTAGAAGGCAGACAAATATATCACTGAGACTGATCTTTCTTTTAGAAACCTGGCCTGGAGTTGTTCAGCTTTTTCAATAGATTGGATAGGTTGGATGGAATACATGTGTGCAAATTATACACAGTGTCTATTGACATCATTGCACCAGCCAATGAGGTGGATGTACTGTAAAGCATACAAAAGACTGACAATTAATATTGTATCATTCACCAAGCAAATATTTAGTAGATCCTCTTTAAATGAAGTTAAAAATCACATAACACCAGTTTATAGTCCAACAGGTTTATTTGGAAGCACTAGCTTTTGGAGCGCTGAACAAAGAAAACAATGAAAATTTACGGCCCAGGAACAGGCCATTTGGCCCTCCAAGCCTGAACTGATCCAAATCCACTGCCTAAGCCTGTTGCCCAACTCCTAAGCATCTGAATTCCTCTGCTCCCCAACTACTCATGCATCTGTCCAGACGCATCTCAAATGAATCTACCATGCCTGCCTCTACTACCTCTGCTGGCAACACATTCCAGGCACCTACCACCCTCTGTGTAAAGTACTTGCCACGTATATCCCCCGAAAACTTTTCACCTCTCACCTTGAAAGTATGACCTCTCGTTATTGAATCCTTCACCCTGGGAAAAAGCTTTCTCTATCTACCCTGTCTATGCCAGAGTAGACAGAGATAAGCTTCTTCATCAGGTGGTTGTGGAGCAGGACCATAAGACACAGACTTTAGAGCTTAAGTCTTTCATCCTTTAGAATGAGCATGTTAAATGACACATCGTAGCTAACAGTCTACAGTGTCCATTTATGAAAGGAATAAGCATGATGGATTGAATGGCCCTCTTGAAATGCATATTTTCTTTCATCTCTTTCTTGTGTCTCATGCACTGAAAGATATTTACACTTAAATTTTAATATTAGATTTTTTGTTTTAAATGCTGCTGTATCCCCAACTTATCATCATATATAGTCATTCATAATGATATGCAATAATTTTAGGCTAATACCCTATGAAAGGCCTGTTATGTTTTTCTTTTTATAATGGTGAATAAATGTCCTTTCTCCACAATGCCAGCTTCTCAGGAATTTGGTCATATTCAATTTTTAACATAATCATCACAAAATTTTAAGCATAAGATAGAAAAGTCTTGGATTAAGTCACAACTGACTTTACTAACGACTAATTATATCAAGGATGAAAGACCAGTTATGTAGAGAGTCTAGAGGAACTGGAATTGTTTTTTTTAGATTCCCTAAAAACCATTTGGTCCAACAAGTCCACACTGAGTCTCCGAAGATTAAGCCTCCTCGATCCATTTCCCTTTAACTAATGCATCTAACACTATGGGCAATTTAGCATGGCCAATTCACCTGACCTGCACATCTTTGAATTGTGAGAGGAAACAGGAGCACCCGGAGGAAATCCATGCAGACACAGGGAGAATATGCAAATTCCACACAGACATTCACCCATTTTTCTGAGAGCAGAAAAGATTAAGGGAAGATTTAATGGAGACATTCTAAAATATGAGGCATTCTTATAGAATAGATAAGGAGAAATTATTTACACGATTATTCATATTTCAGTAATTGAAAAAACAATCAATAGGTTTTTATACAGTTTTCTTTTCACATGGTGAATCATTATAACCTGGAAGATATTGCAAGAAAAGCTGGTGAAAACAAATTCAAGGGTACCTTTCAAAAGGTATTTAAATATGTACTTGAAAAGAAACATCTCCAGGACTATGGGTTATGAGTGGAATTAGTTGGACAGCTGTCACATGTATGATGGGTCAAATTATCTCCTTCTATGCTGTTGGACTCTATTGGCAGATTGTTCCCTCAATGGATGTGGTGAGCAAGATGTCAAAAAGGAGAACTAATTGGGTGACTTGCCCCTGGAAAGAAACTTAGCCCTGTCATCACTTTTGCAATTAAACACTTAATGAGAGGGTCCATAGGTCATTTTCTTAACAAACAATTAAGGCCCTTTAAGTGGCCATTTAATCATCACTTAATAGCCTCAACTCACTGTCTTCCGAATACCTCCTAGTGGTCGAGTAAGGTAGATGACAGGTAAAACAGATGGTGAGTTTCCTGACTGGGAATCCAGGGTGACTTGTCTTCTGAGTTTGGGGAGTGGCTCCAATTGAATCCACAATTCCACTGATCAATTGGATGTATGGATGACAAGCAAAAGGGTGACAGGCAAAAAGCCATCCCCCTGCCCTTATGTCCAACACCCCCCCCAAGTCCTCCTTCCCACAAGCCCCACCCCATGAGAAGAAGAAAAAATTGCCTTCACTTCTCACCGTTGGGTGGACCCCTAGAGAAGGTCTCAACCAGCAGCCCTTAAACACAGAGCAACTAACCTGTGATTGACCAACAGTTTCTGGCAACTTGACACACCAATATGGAGCACTGGATGTGATAAGAATGTACACTACCTATCAGCTCTTCGTGAGTATGTTAGTGAGGGCAGGTATCAGTAATCACCCAACACAAGGGAAATAACACTGCTGTGCCAATTCATCTTGAATTGTCTTACACATAACAAACAATTATACGTCTGTGAGTAAGTTTCAGGTTTGTAATCAAATAGGGTTCAGCTAATATCAAATGATTAAACCTACTGCTCTTTCTCCTTCCCTGGTGCGTTATTTTCTTTATCAAGTTGAGGATGCCAGTAATTCTGTTTCTAACGTTTGGAAATTACATGTGTAAAACATTAGGTTGGGAAGTTATGAAACATAAATTACTACAGATTAGAAGAGGGATATGGAAGCAACCCTCCAAAAGCCAACCAAAGCAGTCCAAGCACCATTAGAGTCAAAATGAGACAAACGTCCTTGAGATCAAATATTCCGAGCATGTTCTCTTAGATCAAAGAGTGGTCCTGATAGAGTGTAAAGATATACTTCATGACGCAGAAAATTATGGCAAATTTTATGAACATTGGGAGCTGACTGAGTATGATATTGATCTTCATTCGGGTAGCATTATGATTCCACCTATGATGATACTAGATCAGTCAGATCCAGAGTGGCTTGATAGATCATAAACTTTCTTTTTCTTTTTTTTTTCAGGAAGGTCACTCATTGAACATATTCACAGCACATTGCAAATTCACTTTTAACAAAAGAAAATCAAGGTTTATTATGCAAAAGGAAAAGAAAAGCATCAATTATATTACTATAGTTCATTACAAATATATACAGTTTTGGAACAATCTCGTTACAAGCATTAGAAGGAAAAATTCATCCGTTTTTCCATAGCAATAGCCTTGCAGACATTCAAATTTCAGTGAAGTGTCATCTTTTTGCTCAGCTAGCATGGCTGTAATCTGTTTCCATTTCACAATTTTCCATACAATCGCTCAATACTACTTTCTTCAATTAATGTCTATCCATGAGATTTTTAAAACAATCTGTTCACTCAGCTCTGAACTCATGTCTTCAACGGCATGATAGGGTGTATTCCTGTCTGAAGTCTTCACCGTTATCTACTTCTAAAACTTTATTCCTATTGACTTTTAAACAACTCAGGCCTTATCCACAGCTGTAACTGCTTGAAAACTGCATATAATAATATCTCTACTCTTAGCAACCCCCTCTTCTCTTTGAATAAATCTGCCTCTGGTCTTCACTCCCTCTCTGGATCATAAACCTCAAATCACAACAGAAGAAACATGTTAACATATAAACCAAATGAATACATAACAAACTTATAAAAAAAAGTTTGAAATCAATTGCCTGTAAAGAAATAGTTGGTTTGGGAAAAATCAAGATAAAAATCAAATTGGAGCTGGTCAGAAAGTCTAATTTAGTGAATATATTTCTCAAAAATAGTTATTGGGAAAAGATTCAAAGCATCTGAAATGTTTAAACAGACATTGTGAAGTGAACGTTTGAGAAAAATGTCTGCCTTGTGTCATTATGGATCAGACTCAATGGGCTGAATGGCCTACATCTGCTATTGCATATTATGGTCTATTACAGCATCATATACTATGTCTGACACTAATGCGAATCCATTATAGGCAAGGCATTCTTGCCTGAGACATTCAGAGCATTGAGGATTCTATTTCAGCATAATATCTTTGACTACACATACAATAACGCACTTGCCCTTATAGACAAGGTTGTCATAAAAGCTTTCAATGAAAACTGGCTACATATTGAAATTATTATATTATACATGATGCATATTTTCCTAGAAAATGATCATCATTACATAATGAGTGAAACTATTTTATTGGTCTCCTACTTCTTATGAGAAAATCCCATCCTGCAACATTCTGCTAGCTATGATGGGGCCAATGTTTTGCATGCATAACTGCATTAATGGGTTAGTCACTGAGCTAAAATTATTATTTGAATCTCTATTATGCTATAAACATAAAATGTTGAATGGTGCTTGAATTTTCAATCCATTACTGTAAGGAAATGAAACCTGCCCATTGCAACCTACTGTGCAGAACTCCGTCCAGAAACACACATTTTATTTCCACACAGTAGGAAACAAAGAATTCAAAGTTTTTAAAAAGTATCTACATGGAATAATGGCATTGAAAATTCAACTCAATTGCATGAGTCACTATTGAAATCAGCCATGTCTGTTTATGAGGTAACACTAAGTCTCTGGGCTGAGGACAGAGTCAGTTCATTTCAGAAAACCAAGCAGGATAGTAAATCTCATCCATGCTCAGGATCATGCTTTTTTAAAATTTTAAAGAATAATTCAACTAATATTTTCATGTGTGTCATCAAATAACATTTACTTAATAATACGATTGATATCTCATCATATGAGATATCAATTCATTCAGAAATGCCCTTTGCGACTTTTTGATTTCATGTGCAAAATACGGAGTGGTTCCTAATCTGCAGCTCTTGATGGCTGTTCATGATAAATACCCCTTTGTGCTGTGAGTTTATGCAGTGCACACAAGGAAAGCCTTAGATTTGATTAACGGTACACACTGAGCTGGTAACTGTCAATCAGGATAGCATTACGCACTGGAACTTGTCTCCGTTTTCTCAGACTATAGACAAGAAAAAGGCCCTCTCTCCTCATTTCTGATTGTTACACTGATCATTCTCTTATTCATGCTAAAGATGCTCATTTGTGAAACAACTGAGAACAGGATCTGGCTCATTGTCCAGTAGTAAAGGTGATCAATGATCAATTGAATAAATTACTACTTTTAAAAAAATGGGAGGTGAGAATGAATTGGCATGAAGACTGTTGCTGTGTCATCATAGTCTTACCAGACCATAGGGGCTGCTCTCGTTAGAGAGAAGCAACTGGTGGCGATTTAACCTGAGGGCCACCAGACCTAAGGCAAGGGAAGAGGTTGAGAAGGAGAGTCCTGCATCGTAACCTCAAACCAGTGATAGGAATTGAACTCATGCTGTTGGTATCACATTACTCTGCAAACCAACAATCCAGCCAACTAAGATAAACTGATTCCAGGAATGAAGACCAGAGAAAGATTTTTTTTGTTGTGCACACTGTCTCTGAAATGAATTACAATCTTGTCTCAGGTCACCTGCTTCTAAAAGCATTATTTATGTTTTGTGGCTTCTGTCCATTTGCTAATCAACCTGCTCAGGAGCGTTATTTCACACCACTGGCACAGGTCAGACTTGAACCCAATCCTACTGGCTCAAAGGTAGGGATACTACCACTGTGCCACAAGATCCCTAGACTTGATCACTCCAATGAAGGCCTGGCCAACCTTCACATTCTCCCATCTACAAAACAATGTCATTCAATACTCTTGCTGTGCATGTACTTAAAGGTGCCAAATCCAACATCCTTCTCATTTTTCCTGCTGCTGCATGAATCTTTGAGGTTCCTGCACAGCAGCAGCCTTTGGAAGCAGAAGCTGGGCATTGGCATGCCAATTGGCATACGTGGAACACAGAACAATTTAAAGGGAACATTGGCCAAGTCTCATTCACTCATCAACTTTGTCCATGTTGACTGCCTAATATTGCCTTCTGGGGCTAGGTGTCACATCTTACTTTATAATGTTTTGCAAAATGGCTTAGGGTAGTTTATTACATTACAACAGGATTACAAGGTGTTGTTGTACTGAGAAGTTAAAATGTGAATATTTGTAGACCTGGTGATAGCTTAAGGAGTTCCTGAATTATTAAGAAATATAAGGAAGTATAATGACAAATACTATTCCAAAATATAGCTTTTTTTTTTGCAAAAGCCCCAAACAGCTCAACAAATAGATTACATCAATTATAACATAAATACTATACAACTCAAGCTATGTAAATATAAAATAGCACAGGGTTGAGCTGAATTGGAATGAACACATTGTGTCAGAGCATTAATACTGATGAATAATATATATCTGGAATTTATCAAGTACAAGAGAACAATTGGTATTTGATTGATGTGTAATGTTGAAAGATATATCATCTAACATTCTGACATGCATCTGTGCAGTTTATAGGATATCACTGTCAGAAGATCAGGAATTATAAGTACTTTGAAAATGTTACATTTGCACTCACATCATCAATCACTGAAGTTTAACCATGTAAATTAAATATAAATCTTGTTTAATGCAGATGTAGTTACACAGGGTCTACAGACAAGTGGCATTTCTGAGGTTTGACTTCATGAAATTTTACCAATAATTTAGCTTTGATACACTCATTTTATGAGTTTCCTAAAAAAACTCATGTGGTGGCATGGCACAGTAGTTAGCACTGCTGCCTCACAGTGCCAGGGACCTGGGCTCGATCCCATCCTAGGGTGACTATTTTCATGGAATTTACACATTCTCCATGCATTTGTGTGGGCTTCCTGTGGGTGCTCCAGTTTCCTCCCACAGTACAAAGATGCACACGTTCAGCGGATTGGCCATGCTAAATTATCCATAGTGTCCAGGGATGTGTATGCTAGGTGGGTTAGACAGTGGAAGGGGGTGGGATGCTCTTCAGAAGGTCAGTGTGAACTCAATAGGCCAAATGGCCAGCTTCTACACTGTAGGGATTCTATGACTTTGCTGTGGGCTCATGACCCCAGTGGACCAAATGGGAATCTGGAACCAGCAGTGTGCTCATTGTTGCCATTTTGTGGGTGTGGTTTCCCACAAAAGGAAGGTGGACAGGCCATTGATACTGTGAGCTCCACTGGACTACTAGCAGTTCTGACTGCCTCAGTAGTTCTGCTGGGGGAGGTGGTGATGCTGAGGCAAGTTGGAAACAGTGAGGATACCCTAGTGTGAGGCACCCTTGTTAGCCTACATAGCAGCCCATGAATAAACAGGATCTCGGCCATTGGATTGGGTTTGACCACAGCTGTGGCCCTCAAACCTGTAGCTGTATGAAGCCTCCAACTCTGAAGAAGTAAGGGAGGAGCTTCAGTTGAGCTGATGGCTTCTGCATTTTCTGCGCATTCTTGGAGGGGGCATTGAAGGGGCACTCCATGGGTAATAAATTCCTGCATCCACTGAGATTTTAATAATCAATTCCATGGTACAGGTAGCCATCTTAACTCAGCAGCCCCACAATTTCCTGGATGCCTGCCAACAACCCTGTCTTCATGGGGCTGGAAAGATCCATCACCCAGATTCTGTATTAATTAGTACCACTAAAAATGGCCATACTTAAGGAAATCAGAGGAACAGCTGTTGGCATTGCAATATACATGATATAGTTCACAGCCTTGTGATGTTATATTTGTTTTATTTCAATCTGGAACAGAGATATTTATACATTTCTAAAAGCATAGACCATTTTCGGCATTTGCCAACATAGCATTAACATCCTTATGTTCTCACAAGAGTTGAAGCTTTAAATTCCCTTCAGCATTCATTTAAATGTTGGTTATGGAGAGTGGGGTCCAGTAGTTACGGAGGCATAGAGTTGTAGACTCATATAGCATGGAAACTCGTACACGCCGACCAGCTATCCTAAACTGATCTCAACTCATTTGTAAGCATACCCCTCTAAACCCCTCCTATTCATATATCAATCCTGATGTCTTTTATATGTTACAACTCTATCAGTCTCCACCACTTCCTCTGGCAGCTCATTCTATACATGCACCACTATCTGCGTGAAAATGTAACCCTTAGGTCCCTTTCAAATCTTTCCCCTCTCATCTTAAACCTATGCCCTCTAATTTTAGACTCCACAAAACTAGAGGAAAGACCTTGACTATTTATCTTATCTGTGCCCCTTATGATTTTATAAACCTCGATAAGGTCACCCCTTCACCTCTAATGTTCCAGGGGTAAAAAAGCTCCAGACTATTTTGCCTCTCACTATAGCTCAAATCCTCCAATCCTGGCAACATCCTTGTAAACCTTTTCTGCACCTTTCATTTTAACAACATCTTTCTTATAGAATAGTGGCCAGAATTTTATGCAGTATTCTAGCAGTGGACTCCCTATGTCCTGTATAGCCACAACATGACCTAGAATTTCTTTCAAGAGACTTAGGCCAACACCAAAGTTAATTATTTATTGGTCGGTTCCACATAAATTTGCTAAATGGTCAATAAAGTAGCTGAGAGTTGTTGTTAATTTATTAGGCTGTATTTTCATACAACTCCATTAGAGACACAAAGTAAGTAAAAGAAAAGGCGGACACTGTTTCTGTTATCCACAAAAACACTAATCAAGCAATAACATATTGAATTATTTTTGCAAAGGTAAGTACATACAATATTAGTAAATGACTATTAACATTTTTAATTGCATTAAAACAAAAAGGAAAGCAAAGGGAAAAGCTGGTTAACTTTTTCAATTCTAGTAGAAATATTGCCATCTTGTGGCTAATTTATATTGTACACGTTCCATTTTAAGATCATTGCAGTTGTTGGATTGCAACCTTAGATTATGTTTTACATCTTCATATAATTTAATGCTCTTCTTAACAGCCACATTTTCTTCACTCACAACAAATTTCAATTCACTCAAACCTCCACGGCCTTTTTTTCTCTCACATTTTGCCTACGGTCCCACCTTCACTCACTCTGTAAAGATTGAATTTGTTTTAAGTCTCTCATCTGCACTGTGCAAAATAAGACAAGAATATCAGTTTACACTGAATATAGTAAGCATTCTGCATGCATTCCTTTAAAACTATTCTTCAGCCTGATCTATATTTAAATATGATTAGCTTTACCACGAAGGTTAAGTTGTTTTTTAAAAATTATTTGGAAACACTCAAGCGTGTTTGTAGATAGGGGCTGAATATATTTTTTAATATACTTATTTTATACTTAAATAAAATTTTTATATTCCCATTCAAGAATGTATCTTAACTACTGTCCTATCTAATCTTCATATTTCTCTCGCACATGGTATATGAGGTTATTTCTCTCCTAACTTTTTTGCCCCTCCTGATACTTTGACTGGTTTACCAACTGCTGATCCCATGTCATTATTCACGTTCTTTGCTATTTTATCCACCTGTCTATTATTCATGTGAATTGGTTGGACATTCAGCCTTTCCTAATCTCATCCTCCTCAACAAACATTCACTTACAAGAAAGGTCGCTAAGTAGAGATCACATTTGATTTGTTATTCTGGAACGAGGAACCATGGAAACATGTATCATGATTGCTCAGGCTAAAACCAATTAAGCCAGCTTAATTTGCTAGAGTGTATCTGAGAGCATCTTCATCTGATTGGTTCAATTACACAGTAGAATAACTCACCACTTTACTTCTTACTACAGATTCAATACTGCAAATTCAAATTGATTCTGGCATTATTCTGTCATGACTTTGGCAGGATAAGTCAAAATATTTAAGACCATGGATACACTAAGGTTTGACCAAGCAGCAAGCATTCCAAACTCGCATTATTAGGACTGAAGCCTTTGACACTCTTGTCTTAATGTCTTGAGGTAGGTTGGGGATTCCTTGTGTTAGGAGTTACAGTGCAGTTGGTCTTCTGTGAGAACTGACTTTGCTTTACACCTGGTCGATTAGCCCAGCTGATGGGGCCCACTAGGAGGTTAGGTTGGGATTGCAGATTAGGCCTTTAAAGATCTGGCAGTGGTTATTACTTATAACTTCGAAGTGGTACAGTCATTTGGTCAAGTATCAACACTGACCTTACCAACACCACAAGACCAGCTTAGTCATCAGGTCTCAGCTTCCTTGCTATTAATGTGGCCACACCAGGTGTAACCCTGATGATAGTAAAACAATTAAGACCCTGACTCCATGAATGCCATAGGTCAAAATGAAAAGGCTGGAGCATTTATATAGTCATGGAGTCATAGGGATTTACAGCATGGAAAGAGACTCTTTGGTTCAACTCGTCCATGCCGACCAGATATCCTAAATTAATCTAGCCCCATTTGCCAGCACTTGGCGCATATCCCGCTAAACCCTTCCTATTCCTATACCCATCCAGATACCTTTTAAATGGTGTAATTTTACCCTCCTCCACCACTTCCTCTGGCAGCTCATTCCATACACACACCACCCTTTGCATGAAAACATTGCCCCTTTTGGTCCCTTTTAAATCTTTCCCCTCTCACCCTAAATGTATGCCCTCTAGTCCTGGACTCCCCCAACCCAAGGAAAAGGTTTTGTCTATTTACCCTATCCACCCCCCCCTCATGATTTTATAAACCTCTATAAGGCCACCCGTCAGCCTCTGACACTCCAGGGAAAAGACCCATCTTGGATGTTACTCCAAGAAGAAGAAGAGAAATGTATTAAATATGTACAAGAAAATGTTCTTATTCAGTATGTAGATGTACCTACAAAGAAGATGCAAAAGCCGACCTAGTCTTGGAAAATAAGGCAGTGGAGGTGACTGAGGTGCCAGCGACCATAATTCTATTAGCTTTAAAATAGTCATGGAAAAGGGTGGTCTGGTTCTAAAACTTAAAGTTCTAAATTGGAGAAAGGCCAAATTTGATGGCTTTAGGCAAGAACTTTCAAAAGCTGACTGGAGGCAGATGTTCACAGATAAAGGGATGCTGGAAAAAGGGAAGCCTTCAAAAGTGAGACGAGTGTCCAGAACAATATGTTCTGGGTGAAAGCAAGGCTGGCAGGGGTAGGGAATGCTGGGCAACTAGAGAAATTGAGGCTTTGGTAAAGAAAAAGAAGGAAGCATATGGCAGAGATCGAATGAATCCTTAGAAAAGTATAAAGGCAGTAGGCGTATACTTGAGAGGGAAATCAGGAGGGCAAAAAGAAGACATGAAATAGCTTTGGCAAATAGGGTTAAGGAGAATCCAAAGGGATTTTATAAATACATTAAGGACAAAAGGGTAACCAGGGAGAGAATAGAGCACCTCAGCAAGACAGGCTTGTGGAACCGCAGGAGATGGGGGAGACACTAAGCAAGGTTTTTTACATCAGTGTTTACTGTGGAGAAGGACATGGGAGATTTAGAATGTGGGGAAATAGATGGTGGCATCTTGAAAAATATTCATATTACAGAGGAGAAGGTGCTGAATGTCTTAATATGCATAAAGGACCCGATCAGGTGTACGTTAGAACTCTGTGGGAAGCTAGGGAAGTAATTGCTGGGCCCTTGCTGAGATACTTATATCATCAATAATCACAAGTGAGGTGCCGGAAGACTGGAGGTTAGCTAACATGATTACACAATTTAAGAAAGATAGTAAGGAAAAACCAAGGAACTATAGTCCAGGGAGCTTGACATCAGGGGTGAGCAAGGTGTTGGAAGGAATCCTGAGGGACAGGATTTACACGTATTTGAAAAGGCAAGAACTGATTAGAGATAGTCAACATATCTTTGTGTATGAAAAACATGTCTCACTAACTTGATTGAGTTTTTTGAAGAAGTAACAAAGAGGATTGATGAGGGCAGAGCAAAGGATGTGATCTACATGGACTTCAGTAAGGTGTTTGACAAGGTTCCTCATGGTAGACTGGTTAGTAAGGTTAGATCAAATGAAATACCAGGAGAACTAGCCATTTGGATACAGAACTGGCTCGAAGGTATAAGGCAGAGGGTGTGTGGAGGGTTGCTTTTCAGACTGGAGGCCTGTGACCTGTGGTGTGCCATAAGAATAGGTGCTAGGTCCACTCCTTTTCATCATTTAGCTAAATGATTTGGATGTGAACATAGGAGGTATGGTTAGTAAGCTTGCAGATGACACCAAAATTGGAGGTGTAGTGGACAGCGAAGAAGGGTACCTTGATCAGATGGGCCAATGAGTTGAGGAGTGGCAGGTGGAGTTTATTTCAGATTAATGTGCATTTCGGAAAGGCAAATCAGGGCAGGACTTTTACACTTAATGGTAAGGAGAAAGTGAGGACTTCAGATGCTGGAGATCAGAGTTGAGAGTGTGGTGCTGGAAAAGCACAGCAGTTCAGGCAGCATCCGAGGAGCATTGGAGACTGAAGGGTGACATTATAGGTTTACAAAATCATGACGGGCACAGATTGTTGGGGGAGTCCAGAACTAGAGGGCATAGGTTTAGGGTCAGAGGGGGAAGATTTCAAAGGGACCAAACAGGTGACATTTTCATGCAGGGGTGTTGCATGTATGGAATGAGCTGCCAGAGAAAGTGGTGGAGGCTGGTACAATTACAAAAGGCATCTGGATTTGTTTATGATTAGGAAGGATTTAGAGGCGTATGGGCCAAGTGCTGGCAAATGGGACTAGACTAGGTTAGGATATCTAGTTGGCATGGACGAACTGGACTGAAGGCTCTGTTTCTATGCTGTGCATCTCTATGACTCTATGACTGAATGTGCTGTCATATGGATCTTTGGGGCTCTGATTTATACTGACAAGCCAGGAGTTCCTTCTTCTAAAACTGACACATTATGCAAAATTAGTGCATATTGCTAGCCAAGACTTTTTGTTTATCAAGTAGAAAGTTTTACTTCCAAAACTTTCAACATTTTCCTTTGAAGACTGAAGTTTTCACTTAAAGAAGCTGATAAACCTGATGCTGGACCAGTGAAGTCCTGAGGATCATGCACCAACATGATGCCATAGAGTAAAGTTTATTTTTTTGGCTAAGTCCGAGTTGTCTTACCCCCTTTTCTGCTTACATTGTATAGAGCACAGAACCACACAGCAGACTCTGTCCATACTCTAATGGAGGACCTCTTCATTCAACCAACCAAGACTAAACCAAGATAGTTTCAAGTAGTGGAACTGTGTGTTTAGCAACCTTCTACTCAACTAAACCTTCACTCTGGATGAGAGTGCTCCAGGAAGTGGTAATGGTAATCACAAATTATCTGATTATTGATCAATGCAAGCCCTTCCTATAGATGAATCCCACAGCATTGTGAAATGGTCATGTCAGTGTCACGTGTCTGCAGTCAATGATACCCAGCACCTGGAGGAAGCAAGTTATGTTTCTAAATCCTACTGCCCTAACTGCAGAAGTGATGCTGTCATCAGGAAACTAATTGGTCAATGATAATGGGCACTGGACTGATGATGAGTAAATGCATGACTGAGAGATTCCACACCGGTCACCCCTCAGTCCCTGGAAGGAGTCAGTGACATAAAGGTTTAAAGGAGCTGTCACCTTGGCAGCCATCGGGAGGGGATAGTCTCCCATTCCTGCAGCCTTCAGGCCCTACTCCAGTATCTGGCCCAGTTCTGTCACCATTGACTTAGTGCTGCGCTAATGGCCAGAAAATTAAGATGTGGTCCACCTGACTCCAACTTCGCTTTCTTATGTAGGCTGCCATAGCAATTAACATCCCATCAGCAGCAGCGGCTATCACTCTCGATGGAAAGGGCCCACATTAGGCGCAGAATGAGTTAAAGTTATTCTTAAATCTCAGGGCATTCTTTGGGAGTGAATCACGCAGGTGAGGGCTGTGCACACTTCCCTACACAGTGAGATGTAATGGGGGACATATCTCTATTGGACATCCACATTCTGCTACAGAAGGTGCAGTAGCTTGGTGATGGTGCCATGCCAGTTGAATAGCTACCACATGCCAGCAAAAATGGGCAAACCTGCACCATGCACCCACTTTAATCACTGAACCTCACTCACACTGCATTTCTCAGGCATCAGTGACACTTACATGATGGAGGTGGATTGAAACTTGTGTGGCTCACACAGGGCCCTTCAGGGTGGAACTAAAAGTGGTTCACTTCAGCCAGTACTGATAACTTCAATATTTTGAGGGGGCTTATATTCAGTTTGCAAGCACCAATGATGTGTAACAAATCGCCTTTGATCAGCAGCTGATCCTTAAGTACCACAATCTGAATGCATATGAAATGGTTGCAGCAATGATGGAAAATCCAATGCAGCTGCACTTTGCAAACAGCATCGTCATATTTTTGTTGGTGCAATGTCAAGGCACCCAGCAAATGTGGATCCTACACTGTCAGCCATCACGCTCACATTTACCCAGACCACCCTGGGCATTGTCCAGCTATTTTCTTGTAGCCCTTCACATCTAGAAAACAAAACGTGACTGCTGTTAAAGCAGATCACGATGGAAACTGTCAGCACTGGACCTTGCATACCAAAAAAAACTTCCATGTCCCTGATTACCTTGTACTCTGTCACCAGCCCATTTGGCCCATCTCTCCAATGTGGAGACCCATTATGTTGAACCTGGGGAGCTCTGTGCAGTCATTCGCTAATAATCCAGCTGCTTAGGCTGATTCTCTGGGGGTATAGGTTCAAATCCCAGCATAGCAGGTGGTAGAATTTAGGGGTTCTTATGATGTAGCAATTGTGTCATGATATTTATAGAGCCTGGGTAGCTCAGCTGGTAGAGCATTCAATTTTCAATCTGAGAGTCCAGGCTTCAAGTCCCTGTCTGCTGTTGTTTTGTCTTAGAGCAGAGGAAACTGAGAGGGGAGCATGATTGAGATGTATACAATTATGAAGGGCATAAATAGGTTAGGCCGAAGAAACTTTTCCATTTGATGGTTGGATCAATGACCAAGGGGATAGATTTAAGGTAAGGGCAGGAGGTTGAGAGGGGATGTGAGAAAAATGTTTATTATCGAGAGGGTAGTGGGAATCTGAAACTTGTAAAGGTAGTAGAGGCAGAAATCCTCATAACACTCAAGAACTATATACTTGCACTAGTGACGCCAAAATAAGCAAGGCTATGGGCAATTCATGGAAAATGGGAAGAACAGTTAGGTGCATATTTTTGATTAGCACAGACTCAATGGGCCAAAGGACTTATATCTGTGTCATGGATCTCTATAACTTTAAGGCTCTGACCGAACTTCCCCTTCAACTGTCCTCCCATACCCCCTCTCCCACTCCAAACACCAGAATTACACCTTGTTCCTCTATGTACTGGGACAGGTCCCCGGATTTTCTGTTTCCCTTCTCATCTCTGGCTTTAACGTACTACCCTTTATTCTGAGATTTAATATTTCTGAGTATGTAAGTTAGCTCACTGAGCATGAAGGTTTGTTTTCAGACATTTTGTCACCATACTAGGTAACATCATCAATGAGAGACTCTGGTGAAGCGCTGGTGGAACGTCCCACCTCTCTATTTATAGGTCTTGGTTTCTTAAGGTGGGTGATGTCATTTCTGGTTCGTTTTTTCCAAGGGAAGGTAGATAGGATCTAAATCGATGTTTATTGATGGAGTTCTGGTTTCTGTAATAATTCTCATGCACGTCTCTTTTTCGCCTGTCCTGGGATGTGTGCGTGTGTGTCCTTCTTTGTCTGCATGTATGGAAACTAGTGATAGTGGGTCATGTCTTTGGGTGGTTAGTTGGTGTTCATGTATCCTGGTGGCAAGTTTCCTGCTAGTTTGTCCGAAGTAGTGTTTTTTGCAGTTCCTGCATGGTATCTTGTAAATTGCGTTAGATTTGCTGGTAGTTTCAAATGGATCCTTTAGTTTCATTAGTCTCTGTTTAAGTGTGTTGGCAGGTTTATGGGTTACCATGATGTCAAGGGGTCTGAGGAGTCTGGAAGTCATTTCTGATATGTCTTTGGTGTAAGGTAATGTGGCTATAGTTTTTGGTTGCGTTGTGTCTGCTGTTTGGGTTTGTTTCTGAGGAATCGGTGGATTGTGTTGATTGGGTACCCCTTTTTCTTGAAAACGTTGTATCGATATTTTTCTTCTCCTTTTCTTCTCCGAGTACTTGGATGTTGCAGTGTGATGTAGCTTGTTGAAATAATGCTTAATGCAGGTATATTTGTGGGTGTTGGGATGATTGCTTCTGAAGTTAAGTATTTGGTCTGTGTTTGTTGTTTTTCTGTAGAAGCTGGTTTGAAGCTCTCCATTAACTGTACGTTCAACCGTCACGTCAAGGAATGGGAGTCTGTTGTGATTCTCCTCCTGTTTTGTGAGTTTTCTGCCTGTCAGGATATTGTTGAGTGCTGTATGTTTCCTCCAATTTGTTCTGTTTTACGATGATGACATTGCGGACCCAAAGTTTGAGTTGGATAGATGGGACGGCAGCTTGTTCAAACCTCTGCATTACTGCTTCCGCTATGAGCTGATATTGGTGATCCCATGGGTGTTCCATTGACTTGTTTGTAGGTTTTGATATTGAATGTGAAGTGGGTGGTTAGGCACAGATCCACTAGCTTGAGGGTGTTGTCTTTGCTGTCTGGTGTTGTGGTCCTGGTTTTCCTAGTAGTGATGCCAGTGTTTCTTTGGCCAGGTCGATGTTAATTGATGTGAACAGGGCTATAACATCAAAGGAGACCATTATTTCATCCTCTTCTATATTTAATATTTCTTTTAAAGAACATTTTTAAATAAGGTTTGCCTGTCAGTCGTCTATATTCCAACGAGGACAGGCCAAACCTATCAACCTCTCCTTATAAAACAGTCATGGAATCCCTACAATGCAGAAAGAGGTCATTTGACCCATTTAGTCTCCACCAACCCTCGAAGAGCATCCCACCCAGACACACCCCTCCACCTAATTTCTATAACCCTGCATTTCCCCTGGCTAATCTACAAAGCCTGAACATCCCTGGTCACTACAGGATAATTTAATATTGCCAATTCACCTTACCTAAACATCTTTGGACTGTGGAAGATAACTGGAGCACCCAGATATAAGGAAAACATGGAAACCCCACCCAGGCAGTCACCCAAGGATGGAATTAAACCCAGGTCCCTGGTACTGGTAGTTTTAGCTGCGCTAACCACTAAGCCATCATGCTGCCCAAATGCTACACACTCCGTCCATACCTGGTATCAACTTAATGAAATCTGTGTGGACTGCCTCCAATGCCGATCTTTTCTTCCTTAGATAAAGGGCACAAAACTGTTCACAGTATTCCAGCTATGACCTGACCAATGCCTTGTATAGTTTCAGCAACTAAGTGTAATTTTACAATATATTCCATCTGAAATAAAGGTCAACATTCTATTTACCTTCTATATTACCTGCTGAACTTGATGGTAACTTTCATGTGATTCATGTACAAGGGCTCCCAAATCCCAGCTGTTTGCAGTCTTTATCCTCTTAAATAATATTCAGCTCCTCTATTATTTCTGCCAAAGTTTTCCCTCAAATTTTCTCACATTATATTCCGTCTGCCAAATTTTTACCCACCCAAAACACCATAGAGTCTTACAGCACAGAAATAGAGCCTTATGCATAAATGTACACAATATTCCAAAATTGGCCTCACCAATATTCTAGGTAAAAACAATGACTCACCAATATTCTGTACAGCCACAATATAATGTCCCAACTCCTATACTCAATGTTATGACCAATGAAGGCAAGCGTGCCAAACACTTTCTTCACCACCCTGTCTTCCTGTGACTCTACTTTCAAGGAACTATGCACCTGCATCTCTAATTCTCTGTTAGGCAACATTCCTAGAAAGTCCTGTCCTGGTTTGCCTTACCAAAATGCAACACTTCATATTTATCTGCCACTCCTCAGCCTATGGGCTCATCTGACCAAGGTCCCATTGTACTCTGAGATAATCTTCTTCACTGTCCACTTCACCAGTTTTTGGTTGTCATTTGCAAACTTATTAACCATACCTCCTATAATCACAATCAAATCATTTATATTAATGATGAAAAGCAGTGGACCCAACACTGATCCTTGTTGTACATTGCTGGTCACAGGCCTCCAATGCGGAAAACAACCCTCCACCACCACCACTTTCTGTCTCCTACTTTCACACCAACTTTGTATGCAATTGGCTAGCTCCTCCGGATCCCATTTGATCTAACCTTACTAATCAGTTTACTACGTGGAACTTTGTTGGATGCTTAGTTGAAGTCCATACAGACAACATCTACCATTCTGCCTTCTTGGTCAACTCTTCAAAAAATTCAATCAAGTTGGTGAGACACAATTTCCCTTGCACAAAGCCATGCTGACTATCTCTAATCAGTAATTTATTTTCCAAATGCATGTAAATCCTGTCCCTCCAAATCCTCTCCAATAATTTACCCACCACTGATGTAAGGTTCACTGGTCCATAGTTCTCTGGCTTTTCTTTGCAGCTTTTCTTAAATAATGGCACCACATTAATCAACCTCCAGTCTTCTGGCACCTCACCCATGGCTATCGATGATACAAATAACTCAACAAGGAGCCCAGCAATCTCTTCCCTAGCTTCCCACAAAGTTCTGGAAAGCACCTGATCAGTTCCCAGGAATTTATCTACTGTTATGTATTTTAAGACCTCTTCATCTGTAATGTGAACTCTTCTCAAGACATCTCTATTTATTTCTACAAGTTCCCAAGCTCCCACGTCCTTCCAATTAGTAAATACTGACACAAACTATTCATTTAGTACCTCATCCATCTCTTGTAGTTTCACACATAGATGGACATGTTGATCATTATGGAGCCCTATTCTCTCCCTAGTTACTCTTTTGCCTTGAACATATTTATGGAATCTCTTTGGCTTCTTCTTAACTTTACCAAAGCTATCTCATGTAGACAAGCAAGTCTCTAGAAGAACACAGCAAGCCAGGCAGCATCAGGATGTGAAGAAGTCAATATTTCAGGTATAACCCTTCTTCAGGACTGGAGTATAAGGGGAGCTGCAGATAAAGGGATGGCTGGGCAAGGGTGGTGAGGTGGGGTTAGGTGAAAACAAGTAGAGGTACGACCAGGTTGGTCAATGGGAGGAATGAATCCTGTGGTTTTCTCTACATTGGGGAGAACAAACGCAAATGAAAGGAACATTTCGCCGAGCATCTCAGCCGGGTCCACAGGGACTGACCTTACCTCCCAGTCAGCACTCATTTAAATTTCCCTTCCCATTCCCTTTCTGGCATGACCATCCTTGGCCTCCTCCATTACCACAATGAATCAGACTGTAAATTGGAGGAACAACATCTCATCTTCCACCTGGGCAGCCTCCAGCCCAAAGGATTTAACATTGAGTTCTCCAGTTTCAAACAACCTCCCTTCCCATCACCTAACTCCATTTCCTTTCTCTCATTGACCCTTCCTTCCAACCACCAACCAGATACATTCCTCCCATTAACCAACCAGGTCATACCCTCTACCTGTGTTCACCTATCCCCACCTCACCACCCTGCACACACCCCCTCACCCTCCCCTTTATCTGCAGCTCCCCTTTCACCCACCCCTGAAGAAGGGTTTCTCCCCAAAACATTGACTTCTCCACCTCCTTATGCTGCCTGTCTTGCTGTGTTCTTCCACCTCCTGCCTGTCTACCTTAGATTTCAGCATCTGCAGTTTTCTTTGTCTCTAACAAAGCTATCTCGACTCCTTTTTTGTCTCCTGATTTCCCTCTTAAGTAAACTTTTACTGCCCTTATACTTTTCTAGGGATTCATTCAATCCAACTGTCTATACCTACCATATGCCTTTTTCATTTTCTTGACCAGACCTCCATTCTCTAGCCATCCAACATTCCCTACAGCTGCCAGCCTTGCCTTCCCCACTAACAGGAACATACTGTTTCTGAACTCTCATTATCCATTCTTCACGGACTTCCACTTCCCAATCATCCCTACAAATACCCTCACTCACTTGTCTATATTCCTCTGCAGACTCTTTTACTATCCTCACCACTTGCTTTCCCATTTATTTTTCTGTTGCCCACAAACATGTCTATAGTACATTAACTTTCCTCATCCATAAGTATATGCGCTAGTTACAGGTTACCATCCTGAAAATGCCCTGATTATTGAGATAATTACTTTATTTATTAGATAGCCAATTCTCCATCCATGCTAACATACTATCTTCAACACCATGAGCATTAAGTAGCCTAATGTCTGATACCTTATCTGATGCCTTCTGGAAATCCAAATATATTACATAAACTGCATCCCCTTTATCTACCCTGCTTATTACATCATCAAAGAATTGAAAACAAATTGTTGAATGCCTGTGTTCATGCAAAAATGGTGCAGCAGGATGGTGTCCATGGATCTTGCCACCAATCACTTTGCACATTCCCTTTTTGCCAGTCTGATTTCATTTCTCACTTTCCCCCAGAGCATTTTCATTCTGGTTCTCCCTCGTGTTATCAACCTGACATTTATCAAACGCTCACAGCCTTGGATTGCCTTGCTTTGCCTTCATGTGCTTTGCCCCTCAGTCGGAGATATCAGGCTCATGTTAATATTGACTAGCAGTCTAGAGCAGTTACAAAGCGAGGAGTCTTCCCACAGTTATCAGCAGACTTCGGTTAAGTCAAGGAGTTTAAGTTTCACTCAGGGGTTTCCCAATGCAGTAACTCAAGGGCTGCCTCTGATACCACAACAGTCACTGATTGGTCTAGTCAGAATCAAGAGTCTCTTGTCATAAAAGGTGAATGACCTAATGACAGGCAGCACACCACTGTCTTGAATCTTCCTGTCTTTCGATGGGCTGTTTAGCTCCTGAAATAAGAGAGAAATACAGGTGTTATGGAAGATGAATGTGGTGGTATAGCTATTACTATAAGACTGTAAGACTATAAGAAATAGTAACAGGAATAGGTTATTTAGCATCTTCAGTCTGTTCCTACACTCACTAGGGATCATGGTTAATCTGAAACTCCTCATCCCCACTTTCCTGTCCTTTCCCCATTACTCTTGATTCCTTACTGATTAAGAATTGTTCTACCTCACCTTAAGTATGCACAAGGATTCTGCCCCTGCATGCAAGGAGTTCCAAAGACTCACAACACATGGAGAGAAGAAATTCCTCCTCATCTCAGTCTTAAACTGGCATCTCTCTTCCTTCTAACTTGCAATGAACCGAGTCCTAACCTGTTTAATCTTTGTTCATAAGCAATTCCTCCATACTAGGAATATTTCTAATGAAATTTCTCTGAATTGTATCAAATGAAATGAAATTTTTCTTTCAATAAGGGGACCGAAACTGCTCACAATATGTCAGATATGATCTCACCAGTACCTTGTATAGTTGCAGTAAAACCTCCCCACTCTCATCCTCCAACACCCTTGAAATAAGGGCCAACATTCCTTCAGCCTACCTGATTATCTGCTACATCTGTGCGCTTGCTCTCTGTGTTTCATGCACAAGTGTCCCTATCCATCAAGATCTCCAGGACCATGCATGCAAAGCAAGGCACTGATTTCTCACTGTCTGCCATGTGGAGGACAGCTCCACGTCGACAATGCTTGCTGGGTTCACAATGGCCTGTTAAAGATGGCTGCAGCATGAGTGGGATTTTCAGTGTGTGTCAAGTTTCTCCAAGAATAGAGCGTGGTAAGTCTGTCCATAACTCTGTCCATAACTGCAGAAGCACCAATTAATGCAGCAAGTTTGATAAGATTGGCAGGAAAACTCACTCAGTCTCATGGTGAGAATCACTCTGGCAAACATGACATGACTTGCACTCTGCCAAAAAAAAGCCTAACTTCAGCCCTGTATGTTCTACTTTTGTTTATTTCACCAACATGTTCGTTTCTCCATGAAGAGTGACAATTTCCATCACAAACTCCTGCATTACCATTTTTCTTATCATCTGCTAACTCTATGATGCTGCTTTCAACAGCCAAGCCTAGGTTGCAAAGAGTTAAAACTGATACATGCAGAGCACCACTGTCATCACCTCCCTGCCTGATAGCTTCCTAACCTCCTTTTATTTCACATCACTGAGGCAACCTTCTGTTCACATCACAACTTAATTCTATGACCTTTAATTTCTTAAAATGCCTTCTGCATGGTAATTGTTGAATACCTTCAAAAAGTCCAACTATGATACGCAACCTCTATTTCACTATCTTGAGTAACTTCTTGTCATGAATTACCTCACCAACAATTCATAAAAGACTTACCATTAACTACTCTGTGCTGATTCTCCTTGATTAACTCAAGCCTTTCCAAATGCAAGTTTATTTTGACCTTCATAATGGTTTCCAATATATTGCCAACCACCACTACTAGGCTGACTGACCTGTAGTTTCTAAGTCTATCATTCTCCTTTTTCTCAAATAGTGGGATAATGTTAGCAAACCTCCAGTCCTACAGCACCAGTCCAACATCCAATAAGGATGTAATAATTGCGAACGATGTTTCGGATGCATCTTCTTTATCTGTTATGTCCATAATTTCATTTTTTGTGTATCTTTCACATCATCTGGTTCTGTTATGACAAGAGATACAAAGTGTTTATTGAATAATTTTGTCATTCTCTCTTCCTCTATGTGAAGAGGTAGGACCTTATTCGGACTAACTTTTTCCCTCGTCAAATATTCATATACATTTGTGAAATGTTTTTGTGTTATCTTTAATGTTGTCTGCTTTTTTTTCAATTCACCTTGATTTGTAAGTTTCTTTTTTATTCCTTCTGCAGTTGTCAAATTATTCCTGAATATTAACTGAATCTTTCTCGTAATATTTGTCCCATGTCGTCTTTAACTGGTTTGCTTTAACTACATATTTTCTTTGTGATTCAAGGCCCATTGGTTTCTGTGCTAAAGCTTTTACCTTCAAAAGAACATGCCCAGTTTGCACTTCAATTATTTCTTCCTTAGTGCCCTCCATTGCTAGACTCGTACTTTCAGGAGAGAAGAGAGAGAGAAGGCGTCATGGCCAGTGGTTAGAAATGATGTGCAATGAGTGACACTGACAATGGAGTTAATGGGGTGAGAGGTGCAGTGGAATGAAGAGTGGTACTTACTGGGCTGGTGCAACAAGGATGTCTTAGCATCTGGACAGAAGCAAAGAATCCCTACAGCGCAGATAGAGGCCATTTGTCCCATCGAGTCCTCAATGACCCTCTGAAGAGCATCCTAACCAGGCCCAACCCTGCCTCTATTCCCCTAAAACCCCATATTTACCATGACTAATCCACCTAGCCCACACATCCCTGGACACTACAGGACAATGCAGCATTGCCCACTAACCTGCACCTCTTTGGATTGTGGGAGGGGTGGCATGGTGGCTCAGTGGTTAGCACTGCTGCCTCACAGCAACAGGGACCTGTGTTCAATTCCAACCTTAGACATCTGACTTTGTGGAGTTTGCACGTTCTCCCCGTGTCTGCGTGGGGTTTCCTCAAGATGCTCTAATTTCCTCCCACAGTCTAAAGATGTACAGGTCAGAATTGGCCATGCTAAATTGCCACAGTGTCCAGCCATGTGCAGGCTAAGTGGGTTAGCTGTGGGAAATGCAGGGGTATCGGAATAGTGGGTCTGGATGGGATGCCCTTCCGAGGGCCAGCATGGACTTGATGGGCTGAATTGCTTGCTTCCACACTGTAGGGATTCTGTGATTCTATAAAACTAGCACACCCAGAGGAAACCCACATAGACTTGGGGAGAGCATGCAAACTCTACACGAACAGTCAGGTTAGAATTGAGCCTAGGTCTCTGGTGCTGTTAGGAAGCAGTGCTAACCGCTCTGCCACTGTGCTGCGCCGCTGTGCAGTCCCAGTCTCCAGCATCCAGGAGAGAGAGTGAAGAGCTGAATTTCAAGCAATCTCCATCCAAACAGCCTCACTCTGCCCTGGTTATGGGCAGTCTTCTCTTGTAATGAGAGAAGCGAAGGGATTCAGTGAGGTGCAAGTGGGTGGCCTGGCTGTTAGTGCTGGTGTAAGTAGCCAATAAGTGCTCGTAGTGAGTGAGTAGCAAGTGCTACAGACATGCAGGGTTGTTACTGTGGCAGGTTGGGAGGGGTGAGAGGAAGATGTTGCAGCCAATACTGAGATTGGGAGAGCATGAAATTAGGTGGGAGGTGGATACTTTACCAGAGATACAGTCAGTGTGAAATGTTTTATGCCTCACTGGAGTAGAGCACTGGAAATCAGCTCTGCTATTCCCAGGGTCATCACAAAAATTATAAATTTTATACAAATATACAAAATCTCTCAAGTCTTTTGCATTCAAGTTCACAGAAAGCATGGACCAGGTTCCTGTATTCAACAAGAAATACTCTCCCTCCACACCAGTCAGGAGTGCAATGGCACACTCCCCACTGCCTGGATGAATGCCGTTCAAAATAGTCAAGAGGCTTGTCACCATCCAAGACAAAGCAACACACTCAATTGGCATCACATCGATAAACGTTCGCTCTCACTCCCACCAATGTTCATTCACAGCATTGTGTGTCATCTCCAAGAAGTACTGCCTATGTTCACCAGAACTCCTTAGTCAGTACCTCCCAAATTAAGACTACTACCAACCAGAACATGGGAACACCAAGTGCCCCTCCAAGCCACTCACCATCTTGACTTTGAAATATATTGTAAATCATTTCTTTGTCGCTGAGTCACAATCTTGGAACTCCCTCCCTCACAACATTATTAGCCTGAATACAGCAAAATGGATTGCAGCAGTTCATCATACTCTTCCCAAGGACACTTACAGATGGACAATAATTGCCGTCCCAGCCGGGAATGCCTAGATCCCTGACTGATTTTGGTCCTGAATGTAGTGGCTGCAGAGATAATAGATATAAGAATAATCTTTAAAAATTCTTAGATTGTGGGCAGGTCCTAATAGACTAGGAAATTGCAAATTTAATACTTTTACAAAAGAAAGGAGGGAAGCAAAAAGCAGGAAACTATCAGCCAATTAGTTTTATATTTGCCATCAGAAAATTTCTAGAAATCTTAATAAGGAAGATATAACAGGATACTTAGAAAATAATAATGCGATCAGGCAGCTTAAACATGGGTTTGTGAGGGGAGATTGTGTCCAAATAATTTGTACAGGCTTTTGAAGAAGTAGCAAGCAATGTGAATAAAGAGGAATATGTAGATCTGGTGAATATGAATTTTTAAGAGGCATTAAGTAAGATTCTACATCAAAATTTACTACAGAAGATTTGAATTAGGGGATAACATATTAGCATGTATAAAGGATTGATTAACTAACAGGCATACAGGATAAGGATAAATAAGTAATTTTCAAATTTACAAGATATAGCTCGTGGAATACCACAGGCATCAATGTCTGGGGTCTCAACCACAATCTACATAATGACTTGGATGTTAGTGAAGTCTGCCTATGATATCAAAATAGGCAGGAAAGTAAATTGTCAAGAGCAGTTAGGAAGTTAGCAAAAGAATATAGACAAGGTAACTGAGTAGACAAAACATTGACAAGTGGAGTATAATGTGAAATATGAATTTGTCCACTTTGCAGAAAGAGTAGAAAAGTAATATTCTATTTCAACTGAGATTTGCAGCACTCAGTACTGGGGAATCTGGATATCCTGGTATATGAATCACAAAAAGTTAGTGCAGATACAGTAAGTGCTTAGGAAGCAAATAAAATGTTGGTGGTTATTGCAAGGGGAATTGAATGTAAAACTCGGGAAGTTTTCCTGCAGCTACCTAGAGTGTTGGTGAAACCACATCTGAACTATTGTGTAGAGTACTGGTCTCATTATTTGATAAAAGATGTAATTGTTTTAGAAGCAATGAGAAAATATTCAATCAACTGACTCTAAGGATGAAGGATTTATCTAATGAAGACAGGATGACAGAATCTAAATACATTGGAATTTGGATGAATAAGAGATGATCTTATCGAAACATTTAAGATCCTGAGGGGACTTGATAGAGTGCATACTGGGAAGATGATTCTTTGTGTAGGAGAGACTAGAAACAGGGAATATTGTTTATGAATAAGAGGTCTCCCTTCTAAAATGGAAATTAGGAAAATTTGTTTTCTCTCAGGACTATAGACTGTGGAATTCTGTTCTCCAATGGAGCAGAGGCTGCAGCTCTGAATGTTTTCAAGGCCCAGTGAGATAGATTTTGATAGACAAGGGAGTCAAGCATTATGGGGAGCAGACATGAAAGTGGGTTTGAGACCACACCAGATCAAGTATGAGATAATTGAATGGTGGAGCAGATTTGAAGGACTAAATAGCCTATTCCTAAGCCTTATGTTGAAATTCCTATACCTGTGTTTTATGCAAGAATGTATCACCTTCAGTTCAATGTTTTTTTTGCTTGGAAATTTAAATTACAACTGGCTTTCTTTCTTAGGGTTTCTTCCTGTAGAGTTCTCCAAATTGGAGGCTCCTATGCCCACTCCTCAACTCATCCAGAAACCAATGGACAGCACCATCTTTTTTCCCTTCATCAAATACACCAGCTTATTAAAATAATTCAATTAATTTCTCATTAAACTCAAGGTTTACTCCATGTCAAGAGAATACAGTGCTACTTATGATTTATGTTGTTTTAAAATATCGTCCTGTTCTTTAAATTGCTATTTTCATATATGTTGCCAAATTGGTTTGATTTCTGGCCTGTATTAACTACTCTTGTTAAATATTAAAAGTAAAATATTACATCACCATTTTGTAATATTTTTACCATTGTCTTAGTGAGAAGACTATTACAAGTTGAATTGTAGTTTATTTTCTTCACAGGCTCTTTTTGCATGAGACTAAACTTTGACTCTAGCAGCTTTTCTGTTCAAGTCATTTTCATCAATGCTATGTATGTTAATGTATTTATCACACTATTGCTATAGTAGTAGTGTTCTCAAACCAGTGTTTGTTTCAGACTAGAATTTTAACCATTTAACCATATTATTTACTTTAATTAGTTTATAGGAATTTTATCATCGGATCTTTTCACATTATTACAATCTTGTTGTATTCATAGAAACATAGAAAGTAGCAACAGGAGTAGGCCATTCAGCCTTTCTAGCCTCTTCCGCCACTCAGTATGACATCATTGATCATCAAACACAAGACCTGTTCCTGCATTTCCCCCATAGTCTTTGATTCCTTTGTCCCCAAGTGCTTTATCCAACTCCATCTTGAAATCATCCAATGTTTTGACCTCAACTGCTTTCTCTGATAATGAATTCCACAGGCTCATCACTCGCTGGGTGTTGAAATTTCTCCCAATCTGAGTCCTAAATAGTTTACCCTGTATCCCTAGGCTAACTCCTAGTTCTGGTCTCCCCCACCATTAGGAACATTGTCTCCGCATTTACCCTGTGGAGCCCTGTTAGTATTAAATGGATTCCCCCTGTCAGTCTTCTGAACTTCTGTGAATGTAATTGTATCGGATTCAACATCTCATACATCATCCCAGGAATCAGTCTGGTAAACCTTTGTTGCAGTCCCTCTATAGCAATAACATCCTTCCTCAGATAAGAAGGCTGGTACTGCACATATCATTCCAGGTGTTGTCTCATCAATATGAGTGCAATGATAGAACTTTTGTTGCACTCATATTGAGCAAGAAATTGGACTTAGTTGGGTATTATGGATGATTTTTGATGCAAGCATGCATAATTCTGCAATAAATGGTGCTGAAGATCTTCTTGTTGAAGGTGCTAATATGTATGCAGTTAGCATCCATCAGATGCATGCAGAACTATATGATAAATAATGTTAATCAATTATTGTATAAATATTTTTAGCCAATTTGTAGAGATATGTTGTAACAAACCTCTGGAGCAGGTGGGACTTGAATGTAGATTCTCAGGCCCAGGAATAGAATACTAATTTAATGCCAGTTGTATTGGCTCCAGCTGACACCCCTTCTCCTTGTATATCATGGGTTCAACAACAGGAAGGCACCGTATCAGAGTTAATATTGGTTACTGACTGATTTTGTTTTCTATCTGTTGTGATGTTTCTCCAAATACTTGCTGCTTTCTCCAAATAATTCTGCCAAGTTGTAAATGTTTGTAGAGTGTGGTGTGGAAGATGCCAGGGATATTTTACTGACATCAGGACTTCTGCGTAACCAGTTGCTCCATGTCCTTGGTGTGAAATAATGGGGCCATAAAATACAGAAGCAGAAGTAGGCCATTCAGCCCATCAAGTCGACTTTGCCACTCAAAGAAATCATGACTGATCACCCAACCTAATACCCTGATCCCATTTTCTCTCCATCCCTTTAGCCCCAAGAACTATATCTAACTCTTTCTTGAAAACATTCAATGAAGATCCTGAACTAAACTTTCCTGCTCTATCCCCAGAACACTCATTTCCCTTAATGATTTGAAAACTGTTTATCCCAGCTTTGAAAATAAAAGCAGGCATTTCCCTTTCATTATGTCCAGAAATGTGCTGGAGCCATTTAAAGCATGACAGGTTGGTTTGAGAGTAAGGAGGAGAAAGAGAAGAGGGCCCTAAGGATAGAGCCATCTATTCTCAGCATGCTTGGGGAAGACCTCTCCCACTTGAATTTCAGCAAGGAATAATATGTGAGCTGTCTGTGCTTCAGTAATCTTTGATTCCAACTTCAAAGCAGGAGAGGGACAGCATTGATAATGGCTCCAAAGATGAACATGATGAATTGTTATATCCCTATTGCCATCCAGGCTGGTGTTTAACTTATTTGCAACATGTTGTAGTTTTCCAACTATGTTGTATAAGGGTTATTGGGTGCTCTCTATTCATGAGACCTAAATACATTTTAAACCCTCTTGCCAGAGACCAGCAGTCAAAGCAAACTTCTAAAGATTGCAGGTTTCTGAGTGATGCAGAGGGCAATGCACATTGTTCTGCAGGCATCACATGTCAACTTTGATCTGTACCAAACCAAGCAGGATGCCGCTCCTTGGTATCCACTGAGTCCATTGTGTGAGCAGAAGCAATGTATCATGAAGCTTAATACCTTGTATTCCTGCTGCAGTCGCAGTGCCTTCATTCAGTGGCAGTCTGCAGGACCAGTCATTTTACCGCCACATCAGAAAAACCAAAGTGCTCCTTCTGAATAACAAATTACTCACTGATGACAAGGATCATAGATCCAATGACTACACACATCATGAATACAATGAAAACCATGCAGCCACAATGAGTGTGGATAGAGCAATACCCCTAGTGTGCTGCTGCCTGGGCACTCTGAATGACAATAGACAATAGACAATAGGTGGAGGAGTAGGCCATTCTGCCCTTCGAGCCTGCACCACCATTCAATATGATCATGGCTGATCATCCTTAATCAGTATCCTGTTCCTGCCTTATCTCCATAACCCTTGAATCCACTATCCTTGAGACCTCTATCCAACTCTTTCTTAAATGAATCCAGAGACTGGGCCTCCACTGCCCTCTGGGGCAGAGCATTCCACACAGCCACCACTCTCTGGGTGAAGAACTTTCTCCTCATCTCTGTCCTAAATGGTCTTTTTAAGCTGTGTCCTCTGGTTCGACACTCACCCATCAGCGGAAACATGTTTCCTGCCTCCAGAATGTCCAACCCTTTAATAATCTTATATGTCTCAATCAGATCCCCTCACAGTCTTCTAAACTCAAGGGTATACAAGCCCAGTCAC
>NC_057710.1:115898908-116045258 GCF_004010195.1 Chiloscyllium plagiosum | reverse complement strand
TAATACCATCTTCTATATCATTAATATATATTGTAAAAAGCTGCGGTCCCAGCACTGATCCCTGCAGTACCCCACTGGTCACAGCCTACCATTCTGAAATGGAGCTGTTTATCACTATTCTTTGTTTCCTGTCAGCCAACCAACTTTCAATCCAAGTTAGTACTTTGCCCCCAATACCATGAGCCCTAATTTTGCTCACTAACCTCCTATGTGGGACTTTATCAAATACTTTCTGAAAGTCCAGGTACACTACATCCACTGGATCTCCCTCGTCCATCTTCAAAGTTACATCCTCAACAAATTCTAGAAGATTAGTCAAGCATGATTTCCCCTTCATAAATCCATGCTGACTCTGACCTATCCTGTTACTACTATCCAGATGTGTCGTAATTTCATCCTTTACAATGGACTCCAGCATCTTTTCCACCACTGAGGTCAGACTAACTGGTCTATAATTTCCTGCTTTCTCGCTCCCACCTTTCTTAAAAAGTGGTACAACATTAGCCAATTCGCAGGAACTGATCCCGAATCTATCGAACTCTAGAAAATAATCACCAACACATCCACAATTTCTCAAGCCACCTCCTTCAGTACCCTGGGATGTAGACCGTCAGGCCCCGGGGACTTATCAACCTTTAGACCGAACAGTCTCTCCAACACCAATTCCTGGCAAATATAAATTCCCTTAAGTGCAGGTCCTTCAGCCACTGTTACCTCAGGGAGATTGCTTGTGTCTTCCCCAGTGAACACAGATCTGAAGTACCAATTCAATTCTTCTGCCATTTCTTTGTTCCCCGTAATATATTCCCCTGTTTCTGTCTTCAAGGGCCCAAGTTTAGTCTTAACCATTTTTTTGCCTTTCACATACCTAAAAAAAAAAGGAGCCCTTCAGTACTAAGCAGCAAAGGTATTAAGATTTGTGGCGATCAACTGCATGCTGCAGCTTCATCTTTATTGGAGGACAGTCATTCTGACCAGTTACACAGAGAGCATCTTATTAAGAATGGGTGTATGAAAAAGAATGGCAGAGCCAACCTTCACAGTCCCTTTCTCCTCATAGAATAATTTCAGAGCAGCACAGCAACTGGAACCACAATTTCCTGTTCACCAACAGTCCCACACTTTACCTCCTCTCAGTCAGTGACAAACACAATGTCTTGGGTTTGGAGCCAGACTGCAAGGGACAGGATATCTGCTGAGTGAATGAGGGAGGTTGGCAGGTGGATTGCTGGAGTAGCTTGTGAGTGACTCAAGAATTAGGCTATTTTCGGGTCAGAGGATGAGGCTACATGTGGGCTGGAGGACAAGGTTGTGAGTAGGTCAGGATTGAGGCTGCGAACAGGTTAGAAAATAAGGCTGTGAGTGCATCAATGGACACAGAGTCATACAGTCATAGAGATGTACAGCATGGAAACAGACCCTTTGGTCCAACCCATCCATACCGACCAGATATCCCAACCCAATCTAGTCCCACCTGCCAGCACCCGGCCCATATCCCTCCAAACCCTTCCTATTCATATACCCATCCAAATGCCTCTTAAATGTTGCAATTGCACCAGCCTCCACCACTTCCTCTGGCAGCTCATTCCATACACATACCACCCTCCGCGTGAAAATGTTGCCCCTTAAGTCTCTTTTTATGTCCTTCCCTTCTCATCCTAAACCTATGCCCTCTAGTTCTGGACTCCCAGACCCCAGGGAAAAGACTTAGTCTATTTACCCTATCCATGCCCCTCATAATTTTGTAAACCTCTATCAGGTCACCCCTCAGCCTCCGATGCTGTAGGGAAAACAGCCCCAGCCTGTTCAGCCTCTCCCTATAGCTCAAGTCCTCCAACCCTGGCAATACATCTGCCACTTCTCAGCCCATTGGCCCATCTGGTCCAGATCCTGTTGTAATCTGAGGTAATCCTCTTCGCTGTCCACTACACCTCCAATTTTGGTGTTATTTTCAAACTTACTAACTGTACCTCTTATGCTTGCATCCAAATCATTGAGAAAAAGTAGAGGACCCAGCACCAATCCTTGGGACACTCCACTGGTCACAGGCCTCCAGTCTGAAAAACAACCCTCCACCACCACCCTCTGTCTTCTATCTTTGAGCCAGTTCTGTATCCAAATGGCTAGTTCTCCCTGTATTCTGTGAGATCTAACCTTGCTAATCAGTCTCCCATTGGGAACCTTGTCGAATGCCTATCTGAAGTCCATATAGATCACATCTACCGCTCTGCCCTTATCAATCCTCTTTGTTACTTCCTCAAAAACTCAATCAAGTTTGTGAGACATGATTTCCCTTGCACAAAGCCATGTTGACTATCCCTAATCAGTCCTTGCCTTTCCAAATACATGTCCAGCCTGTCCCTCAGGATTCCCTCCAACAACTTGCCCACCACCGACGTCAGGCTCACTGGTCTACAGTCCTCTGGCTTGTCCTTACCACCCTTCTTAAACAGTGGCACCACGTTTGCCAACCTCCAGTCTTCTGGCACCTCACCTGTGACTATCAATGATACAAATATCTCAGCAAGAGGCCCAGCAATCACTTCCCTAGCCTCCCACAGAGTTCTAGGGTACACCTGATCAGGTCCTGGGGGTTTATCCACCTTTATGTGTTCCAAGACATCCAGCACTTCCTCCTCTGTAATCTGGGCATTTTGTAAGACGTCATCATCTATTTCCCTACAGTCTATATCTTCCATGTCCTTTTCCACAGTAAATACTGATGCAAAATACTCATTTAGTATCTCCCCCATTTTCTGCAGCTCCACACAAAGGCTGCCTTGCTGATCTTTGAGGGGTCCTATTCTCTCCCTCGTTACCCTTTTGTCCTTAATGTATTTGTAAAAACTCTTTGGATTCTCCTTAATTCTATTGTCAGGGAATGAATTAGCAAGCAGTGTCAGCCCTTTAAAGCATTGAATTCAAGATGGTGGAGTAGGCATCCTGATCCTGCGCAGCATATGTGTTAGTAGAGGCACAATATGTGTGTGGAAGGGAGTGAGGAAGAAAGTATGCCCGTGAGGGAGAGAATGAAGGAGTGTGTATGAGTATGAAGGGACTATGAGTATGAAGGGAGTTAGTAAGAGTAAGGTAAAACCAAGGACACTGGCAGATGGACAATGGTTATATGGAGGATGAATGCTAACACATTGAGAGAAGAAAGTGAGTTATTGATGTACTCCTCCAGGAGAGTTAGGACATGTGTGTGTGTGCCTAACCCCCATTGCTTAGCTCCTGCTTCCTCTCGCTATGTTTCGACTTGTCCCGGAAATTGAGAGGAACTATTTTTTCACTGACTCTTGTGCAATCATGACATATCTTGAATATCTGGCAGTTTGTGAAAGCTGTGAGATATCAATTTGAATCTTGCAGCAGTGCTAAGTATGGCAGATGAGGTGAAACATATGAATTTAGATATGAATGTGATTGATAAATATTGTTGGAATGTTTGGGCATGTGGAATGCTGGAATGTGGTGCTTTGAGTAATGGCTAACGCAAGTGGTGCATTTAGTAGAGTATGGCAAATAAAACTGAATTCACTGACGTCAACCTTTCTTTTGAGGTCATGAAATGACGACTGACATCGATTGACCTTATATTTGTTGGGCCTTCTGCTCTCAAATGGATACATAACATTTCTCCTCTGATAAGAAATCCAATGCACTTTTGAAAAACATTGGAGTGCATTCTTTTCCTTTCTGTGCCCTTTCTCACTGTTACGAGAACAGATTTCACTTTTGTATGACACCCAGCATCTGTAATACACCCACTCCCCCCCCACCATTTCAGAATTTCAGATTTGCTTTATATAGTGCAATGAGGTTGGAATTTTGGACCCTCTCCTGATATGTGTTGCCAGTGAGCCATGTCTTTAGCTCTGGTTGCATGCAGAACTCATTATAATTATAGATTGCACCATGTTCAGCACTATTCACAACTCCTCAGATTCTGAAGCAGTCAATTTCTAAATATAGCAAGACCCGGACAGGCTCAGACTTATCAGTGGCATGAAACACTCACAAATATCAGGTATCGACCATTTCCAGCAAGTGAGAATCTTAAATCCGGTGGAATAATCATTGCTGTATCCAATACCATCAATATCTTGGGGGTTACCATGAGCCAGAAACTGAACTGAACAAGACCTTTAAATATTGTGAATACAAGAGCAGGTTAGAAGCTAGGAACTCTGAGATGGGAAATGCACCTGCCAGAACCTGTCCATTTTCTGGATTAGTGGTGCTGGAAGAGCACAGCAGTTCAGGCAGCATCCAAGGAGCTTCGAAATCGACGTTTCGGGCAAAAGCCCTTCATCATTTAGCCAACAAAGAGACAGGCATAACTGGGGCCCATATGTGTGCCCATGGCTACCCCTTTGGTCTGGAGGAAGTGGGAGGATTCAAAGGAGAAATTGTTAAGGGTGAGGAGCTCTTCCTCCGCTACATTGATGACTGCATTGGCGCCACCTCGTGCTCCCGCGAGGAGGTTGAGCAATTCATCAACTTCACCAACACATTCCACCCTGACCTTAAATTTACCTGGACCATCTCTGACACCTCCCTCCCCATCCTGGACCTTTCCATCTCCATTAATGACGACCGACTTGACACTGACATTTTTTACAAACCCACCAACTCCCACAGCTACCTGGATTACACCTCTTTTTGAAGCTCTAAAAAATTCAAAAATGATAGTTAATTAAGACTAAACCAGGATTTTTAGTCCCTAGGTTCTGTAGAGGAGGAAAGGACACAATTTCTCCCTTTAAAATGAAATTCTCTATCACTGAGTCTGAATTTCAACAAAGTGAAGGGAAGAGGTGAATAGAATTCTTTGAGAAGCTTGAGGAGCTCCTACTATAATGGTATTTATGTTGAAGAGAACAAAGTGAGTTTGACAGTTACTGAACAAAATTCTAAAGTCACTTGTTTAACCGAATTGTCTATTTTTGGTATTTGTATATGGACTAAGAAAATTTTAATTGGCTGGAGATTGTTATAGCCTTTAAAATTGTATGCAAAGCAAGGAAGTAGCTTGAGTAAAGTGAGCTTGTTGATTTAACCTGCTGATGTTTCATTAGCTCCATATTGGCTGGTTCTGCAAAAATATATTTAAGGTAGCAAGAGATTGGGTATGAAGAGCAAAAGGAAATGATGATCCTGAACTTTTCACACCCTATCAACAATTGAATTGTGTATTCTATTATATCCATGTGATGTTTCAGCTTTTAAATTAAAAAAAAATAATAAAACCAAGAACAGCACAAGCTGGAAATCTGAAACGAGCAGAAATTGCTGGAGAAATTCAGCAAGTCGGACAGCTGACTCCTCTGTGGAGAGGAAGCCGAGTTAATGTTTCAGATTTGGTGATCTTTCTTTAGAACTAGTTGCATGTAGGAACGGACTTGTCCTACCTGCCTATCTCTTTTTCCACCTATCCACTCCATCCTCTCCTCCCTGACCTATCACTCTCATCCCCTCCCCCACTCACCTATTGTACTCTTTGCTACTTTCTCCCCACCCCCACCCTCCTCTAGCTTATCTCTCCACGCTTCAGGCTCACTGCCTTTATTCCTGTTGAAGGGCTTTTGCCCGAAACATCGATTTCGAAGCTCCTTGGATGCTGCCTGAACTGCTGTGCTCTTCCAGCACCACTTACTTCAGAATCTGGTTTCCAGCATCTGCAGTCATTGTTTTTATTTCTTAGAACCTGTCCATTGTCTACAAGGCATATGTCAGGAATGTAATGGAATACTCTCTACCTGCCTGGATGAGTGCAGCTTCAACAACATTCAAGAAGCCCAACACCATCCAGGACAAAGCAGACTGTTGATAGGCACACTATCCAACACCATAAACATTCACTCCCCCTACTACTGAAACAGAATGGCAGCAGTGGGTAGTATCACTGTTGCTGGATCAAAATCCAAGTACTCATTACCAGCATTTTGGGTATCCCTACACCACAAGGACTGCATTGGTCCATGAAGGCCACTCACCACCAACTTCTCAAGTGTAATGAAGGGTGTGCTGGCCTGGCCACTTGCACCCACATACTGTGAATGACTAGAAGAAACTAGTAACCAATACAAAGTTGACATGCTGCTTTTCAATCAATGCACCAGGTTAATTGTGCATCACGATACTTGTGTCTGTTTTGTGAATTGTTCACTTTAGCACTTATTCAGTTCACCAGTATTTGAGAATTAAAGACCATTATCTATATTTTGCAATCCTTTTTTTGTCATTATGCATTTATTTTGCTATTACCTCACGAGTTAAAGCAAGGGTTTGGCCAATTAGTGCAAAAAGGAGTAGGTCTTGTGGAACCAAAAAATCATAACTGAGATACTAGATATAGTCCTTTGCATTTATCTTCACTAAAACAGAGTATACAGCCCATGTCTCTGTAAAGGATGAGGCATTAGTGACATTGAACAAAACAAAAATACATGAGAGGGATTTACTTTAAAGGTAGGCAGTATATATGTCGAAGGGTTACCTTGCCCAAATAAGATTTATCTTAGCTTACTGAAGTAAGGGTGAAAATCCTGGAGGTCTGAATATAATCTTAAAATCCTCCTTTCGATGTTGGGGTGGTGATAGAAAACAAAAGGTTTGCAAATGTTAGTGCCTTCTGTATAAAAGTAGACTTGTGTAAACCTGGCTGGTACAGGAAAGCAACTTAATATCAGGCCTGCAGAAAATCAAAGAGATCATAATCTAATATAAAATTAATTGACAACAGAAAAATATGCATAAATTGATGAAATTCAACATGGATTTGTTGAAGGCCAATTTTATTTGACTAATCTGATTGAGTAATTTGATAAAGTAATGGCAAGTGTTGCTCGGGGTAATGTGGATGATGCTATTTGTCAGGATCTCAAAAGGTGTTTAACAAACTAACACCTAATATGTTTTTGTTTATAATATTGACACCCACAGATTAAAGGAAAGGTGACAATGTGAATATAAAATTAGAGAAGCTGAAATTAATTGTCAATGATTGCTTGTCAAAACTTGTGTCAAAAGTGCAGCCTGGGACAACAATGAGAGCTGGTCCTCTTTTTGATATATATTAGCGACTTCAATTTGGGTATACAGGACATCATTTTAAAGTTTGTCGATGGCACAACACTAGAAAATGTGGTAAATAGCAATGCGAATGGTAACAGGACATAAACAAAGCTGTGAATTGGGCAGACATGTGGCAGACGTGATTTAACACAGAGATGCTGCTAAATTTTACACTTGGTCGAAAGAATAAAGAGAGGAGATATGAAATAAATAGTCTGCTTTTAAAGAGGGTCCAGAAGCAGAGAGACTCAGTGGTGTGTATGTACAAATATTTGAAGGAGACAGGATAAATTGACAGGGTACTGAAATTAATAGTGGGGTAGTGCACAAAAGCAAAGAAAATAGATTAGATTCCCCACAGTGTGGAGACAGACCCTTTGGCCCAACCAGTCCACACTGAGCCTCTGAAGAGTAACCCAACCAGACCCATTTCCTTCTGACTAATGCACCTAATATTATGGGCATGAAAGCATGGCAAATTCACCTGACCTGCACATCTTTGGATTGTGGGAGGAAATCCGGAGCATCCAGAAAAAACCCATGCAGTCACAGGGAGAATGTGCAAACTCTACACAGACAGTCACCCGAGGCTGGAATAAATCACAGGTCCCTGGTACTGTGAAGCAGCAGTGCTAACCACTGAGCCACCATGCTGCCCTAAAGAGGCTGTGTTCAAATTTATAAAGTAACTTTAAGGCACCCGCTGGTATATCATTCAATTCTATATAATAGATATTAGGAAGGATGTCAAAGCCTTAGAAAGGGGACAGAAGAGATTGATTGAGACTGGAGAAGCTGGAACTGTTATCCTTAGAATGGAAAGAGCTAATAGGAGACTTCCAAGGTGTTCAAAATCATTCAGAATTTTGATATTGTAAATAAAGATAAACTACTTCCAGTGGCAGAACTACTAACCAGGACACACATTTAGATGATTGAGAAAAGAATTCAAGGTGACATGACGAAACAATCATGAGTAGGTATGATTTGGAATGCACTGCCTGCAAGAGTAGTGGAATCAGAGTCAATGATATTTTTAGAATGGAATTGGATAAATCCAATTGTAGGGCTGTGAAAGAGTGAGCTCAATTGGACAGCTTTGCCAAAAGGCTGGCACAGAAATGATGGGATGAATGGTCTGTTCCTATGCTGTAATCCATGATTGTAGCAAACTCCTCATCTATATCATTTATTGCTCAAATATATAGGATCCAATTAATTTCCTTGCTACATGCTGCATGGTTTCTTTTAAAGCTTAAATGCTAGCATTTACAATGCAATAAACTAAAGATAATAACACTTTAAAACTGTCTATATTTGTGAAAATTTACAAATTACAATTCAAATCATGATAAATTCCAAAATAAGTGAAATCTTAACATCTCAAGCTGAATTCCTCACAAGAGAATATTCTTGTTAAAGTTAACAGTCTATTTAGGACAAACAGTTATTTCCTTATCAGAAATTTATGTTTAAAAAGTGTTTGGACATAAGACAGATACATAGTTTAACCTAGCCTTATAGAGACTAGGTTGAGGTCATGCAGACCAACATTTTAGGAAAGATTTTCTGGCATGCAGCTAGTCACTGTTACCCTATTATTAGATTGCAGTCACTAGACTATGTTAGGTACATGGTATATAAAATGCAGTTATAGAAATTGAAACATCACACTAGTCATTATAGGTCAGTACTATGCTATAGTAGCAGTCACAATGTTTGTATAATGAAGCAGCCCATACTAGATAATATACAGATGTAGGTGGCATGTAGCAAATAATGTTCATACCTCATATATGTCGCCTTGGACGACTGTCTGTGTGGAGTTTGCACACTCCCCCTGTGTCTGCGTGAGTTTCCTCCGGGTGCTTCCGGTTTCCTTCCACAATCCAAAGATGCACAGGTCAGGTGAATTGGCCATGTTAAATTGTCCATGGTGTTGGGTGCATTAGTCAGGGTTAAATGTAGAGGATTGGGTTGGGTGGGTTGCCCTTTGGGGGTCGGTGTGGACTTGTTGGGCCAAAGGGCCTGTTTCGATACTGTAGGGAATCTAATCTATATATCCAAGTAATGACCCTCATAAAAAGAAAATGCCAATCTCTCATGGATCTTCAACGGTATTAACAGCACAAAAGCTGCCACTAAATTAACTCTGGCATCTTAAGGGTTGCTAGAGTCGAGAAGTTGAATGTTACTGACCGTATTAACAACAGTAGGGAAGAGACTAGGTGTTCTGCCATGTTTTCTGAGAATGTACAACAATGCTGATCCAGCTAGCAATACACACATCCCATGAATGTGTAAAAAGTAATGTGACATGACGATTTGTCACCATCTTCTCAGAAAAATTAGGGAAGGGCAATACATCTAGTCTTCATCATATTTGAGAGCAGGGAGGCCGTATCTGCAAATTTTGGTGATTGATATTCCATTGGAATACTGAAAGAATACCACTCCTTAAGCTATTGTAGCCTATATCTAGTAAAAAAAATCTTTGTCACTATTTCCTCCCACCTGTTTCATTTCGGTAATTAAAAATCAATATTTCAATTACACAAGAAAATAACAAGAGTTGAAAGTAGGCATTTGAAATTTCAAAAATAAAAACAATACTCTCCAAAAACTCTTTGGTAAGGATAAAAATTAAAGTAATCATGGAATTAATAACACTCTTTATGACAATTTATTTCACACTGTTCTCACCTTTTTTACATGAAATTCCTAATTTGTATCCAAATATAAAATTATAGCTGAACACATTGAAATATTTCCCAGAACATTTTTTTTAAAAAGCATTGAATTACTTTACAGGCAATGCCTGATTTCCTCACGTCTATAGTTTATAATTAGAAGCTTTCTAACATCTATTTCTTTTCCAGTAATTGTAGGAACTGGAGGTATCACTATAGACAATGATAATACTAATATCCAAGATTCTTAAAATCCAAACATGATCAAAATCTGAACAGAGGTTCCATTTCAGAAAATGAGTTTCCTACTACAAATCTTTACCATCATTAACAGCTTCCGTTTCTACCTCTTTCGAATTGCTTCACTCCACTCCTGCCTCAGCTCATCTGCTAGTGAAACCTTAAACAATGTTTTTCTTACTGTTGGAGTGACTATTCCAATGCATTACTAGCCAGCCTTTTAAACTTTCCCCTCTATAAACTTAATGACATTTAATACTGCACCCTAACTCATACAAAGCTCCAAATATCCATCACTCTGTGTTAAAGAGTTTCCCAGCTTAGCGGTGTATTGTTTTCAAATATCTCTATAGATTTTTCATCTCACCTCTGTAATCTTCTAACATATAATGCTTTTCAATTTCTTTGACCCTCTAATTCTAGCCTCTTGAGCATCCCAAATTTGATTGCTCCATAATTCAGCCAGTTGAGACCTTAGCTATGGAATTGTCAATATAAATCTTTCTATCTCTCCAGTTCATTGCCTTTCATTAAGACACTCCTTACAGTCTACCACTTCAATCATACTTATATCTCCTACCATGACTTAGTGTGACATTTTGTTTTGTAACACCCCTGAATTGTACTTGGGACATGCCATAATGTTAAAGGTGCTACATGAATGCAAATTACTATATACAATACATCAGAGTGTAATAAATTTATGGCCAAAGTTTTCAGATTATGCATCTATTAAAGCTTTATTTCTGAAAGATATATGAATGTAATGAAAATAATTTTACAAAACTACATACATTATCTAGGATCCTAGCCCTAATATTTTCCCTGTGACATTTTCCTTATGACCTCTTCCTTTAAGCTCAATATTTTAAAGGTATCTAATCTTCCATACCTTTTGCAATAGTAACATTTTTCATTATCTTAAGTTGCTACTATTACAACTAGGTGAGGAGGGGTTAGATAACTCACCTTTTCTCCCACTCCCTATTTGATGATAACACATTTTTACTTTATTATTTAGGGAAAGTATGTTTTGCCAGTATGCTATTCATATTATGAGGCTGTGAAGAATCTACTCAGACTGATTTCCTGAAGTGAAGCAAAGAACAAGGTCAATTTATGAAACTACTTCAAAGCTAAGTAATGCAACAGCCTTCTTACAATCTCAGAGATTTGCCTAGGCCTGCACATACACAAGTATAATTGGCAGGTTATGAGGATAAATGTGCAATGATTTTTCAGTCCATGAAAGTTAGAGTAAAGCAATATAAGGTTAGTTGTTCCTTGACTGGTCTTAATGTGATGAGTTCAACTCTGTAGCCATTTAATTCAGCTATTCCCCTGGATACAGTTGTATGTAACAGATTTACAAACTTTAAAACATTTCGGTTTGCAATTGGTTTTCTCTCAGGGATGTTTGTCAGCCTTGCAGAATCATTTCTAAAGAGAGAAAGTGAGAGAAACAAGTTTATCAGCCTGTCTTCAGTTCAGCATTGTCTCTCTCTCGCTTCATAAGGTGCCCTTTAACTTCTCTGCTTATTTGTATATTCCAGTGATTCTATTAGTTCATACTTCAAAACAGGTAATTGCACTTAATTTTTCATTGCAGAAACAATTGAAAGGTTTCAGGGTGGTTCAAATCATTAGGAAATGGAATCTTTCACACTCCCTATACGTTTAATTATCTGTTTTCATCCTACTTGGTGCAATTAAAAATTATGTAATTTTCAATAGCCAGTCTGACTGGCAGTCTCTTTATGACCAAACATAATTGCCTAGAGAGCATCTCCGTTTTGTTTTAAAATATAGTCAGGAAAATTAAATTAATATCTTTAAAAAGAAATGCATCCTATAATGCAGTTTATAAACATGTTTTCTCATTACTAATGACATTATTAATTCAAAACATGATTTATTTAACTTTAGGAAAAATAAAGGCAAGCAGTGTGCTTTGAAGGCAACAACTACAATTTCTGCCAAAGTATGAACTATACCTAACCTTAGCAATGCATTCAAGTCATACAAGTATCTATAAAACAGTTTTGACGAAAAGTCACTGGATTCATAATGTTAACTCTGCTTTCTTCCCAGAGATGCTGCCAGACCTGCTGACTGTTGCCAGCAATTTCTGTTTTTGGTTTCTGCAAAACAGAGTTTTGCTCTGAAAAAGAAACATCAACTTGATTTCTTCTCCAAAAATGCAGCCAAACTTTTGGGTTTACCAACACTTTCTGTTTTTATTTCAGATTTCTACATCTACTGTATTTGGCTTTTATTTCTCTGCAAGGACACTTACCCTGTTCTCTTTCCCATGTTCTTAAACAATAATCTTCTGTTGATATTCCATCATTTCAGACCCCATGATTACTAGCAACACTTCATTTTTATTTATTCCTAATTTGAAATACATCAATCAAATTGCAGTCACAGAGGCATGGATATGTATGGCACAGAAACAGACCTTTCAGTCCAACACATTCATGCTGACCAGACATCCTTCATGAATCTAATCCCATTTGCAAGCATTTGGCCCAAATCCTACCTATTCATTGACCCATCCAGATGCCTTTTAAATGTTGTAATTGTGCCAGCCTCCACAATTTCCTCTGGCAGCTCATTCCTTATATGCACCACCCTATGCATGAAAGTGTTGTCCCTTAGGGTCAAATCTTTCCCATCTCATGTAAAACCTATGCTCTCTAGTTTTGCACTCCCCTTCCCTGGAGAAAAAACCTTGACTACTCACCCTGTCCATGCCCCTCATGATTTTATGTACTTCTATAAGGTCACCCCTCACCCTCTAATGCTCCAGGGATGATAGCCACAGCCTATTCAGCCTCTCCCTGTAGCTCAAACACTCTAATCCTGGCAACATCCTTGTAAATCTTTGCTGAACCCTTTCAAGTTCAACAACATCCTTCTTATAGCACACAGTACTCCAAAAGTGACCTAACCAATGTCCTGTACAGCCACAACATGACCTTCCAACTTGTATACCTAATGCACTGACCAATAAAGGCAAGCATACCAAATGCTTTCTTCACTCCACTTTCAGGGAATGATGAACCTGCACTCCAAAGTCCCTTTGTTTGGCAACACTCCCCAGGACCTTACCATTAAGTGTATAAGTCCTTCCCTGACTTGCCCTATCAAAATGTAGCACCTCACATTTACCTAGAAGTTACTCCACCTGCCACTCCTCAGCCTATCATCCCATCTGATCAAGGTCCCAAATTATTCTATAATATCTTCTATTTTTGTGAAATGCTGTCATTTTACTCATTAAGAACCAAGGATATTAAGAAATTGTGGAAAAATGTAAGATTGTGCTTAATTATACCCAAATAAATCAATTGAAAGTAATGGCAGTGCATTATAAGTACTTTTAAATGACCAGTTCAGATGTATTATAGCACATCTCTGCAGGTATGGTGAAAAAGCAGGTAGGACTTACACCCAAGCCTTCTGGTGCAGATGCACGGCCACTATCACTGCATCACAAAAGCCTGTTTTCATGGTTTTAAATCAACCCGTTCAGGTATGTTATGTCGCAAGTCTGGGGCAGCTAGGACTTAACCGTCTATCCCAGAGGTAGGGACACTACCAGTGCACCACAAGAGCCTTTGGCAGCACACTGCACTGGATGAGATTACCGACTCTCCCTTACAACCTCCCCCTAAGCTGAGGAATGGTGACCCTCAGGTTAAACCTTCACAGGTTGTCTCTCCCTCTCTAATGAGAGAGCAGCCCTATGGCCTGGTAGGACTATTTTGACTTTACTTTTACTATAATGTCCTGACACATGCTTTGAAGCTCTCTTATGGCAACTCATTCCGAGATTATGTGAAGTGTGATAGAACGTTGTGCATCTGAAGTAAAGATTGCAGAAAATATACTGATCTTAATTTTGGTCTGTTTTCTTGTAGATTTAGCACAGATTATAGCTTCCAAGTTAACAGTTGCGTTTATCGAAACTAATACTTTTGAGTTCTTGTACAAAAGTTTGAAATCGGCTTCCGCCCCATTATCCTGTCATTTCATAAACAGGCCTCAGTCAGAGTGCACATGCGCACGAAGGTGAACCCATCCATAGATTTAGAATTGACTGCAGGCAACAAAACTGCAGAGGGGCGACGAATGAGGTTTTAGAGACTGCTTGGATAGAGTTTGGGAATCTCTGAAGAACTGTAAGAACGGAAGCGCGGCTTTCAATTCTTAAAATACAACTTTAAAAATCACAAAACACCAGGTTATAATCCAACAGGTTGACAGTATTTGGAAGCTAGCGTTTCCAAATAAACCTGTTGGACTATAACCTGGTGTTGTGTGATTTTTAACTTTGACCATCCCAGTCCAACACCGGCACCTCCAAATCATAAAATACAACGAATCGCTTTCTGAACTTGGCTAATGCCACATTTCCAACCAATCCTACATAATTTCACCACTTACTTTGCAGTTCGATATCACTGATGGAAATCCCGACGAATTCACTTCTCGAAATTCCGGTTGAAGCATTTGGAGACTCCGCGGGTTTAAATACTGTCCGGCATTTTATGCCCAGGAAGAACAATCAATTGTTGGGTGACCTTAGCCAATAGGTTTATCCCCATCCTAGTCCTGCTGAACTTCCACTTCCAAGAGCCAGCTCCAAAGACTCCACTTACATTGTAGTCTCTAAAATGGAGAAAACTATTTGTAATCCCCGCACCAACTGACTCCTCCACTTCATCAGGAGACAGTTTTCCCTTGATTTCTCGAAATAATCTCACGCGGAGTGAACACGTTGACGGAAACACAATTGAAAAGCAATAAATGTATGCATGTCTTGTCACCGACAGCACTTTTGCAATGGAATATTAATTCTCTAATTTTTTAGTAATGTGAAGGGTAAAGACTTGCATCTTGTAACGGGAAAGGAGGTTCTCGGATCGGTTATCGAATGCGCTTAATCATGAAATGTTGTGTGGACTCCTGATTGAAGAACCATGGGAAATGTTACTGCGAAGTTTATGTGCTGCTTAGAGGAACGTAATAATGCAGAGGGTGAGTGGCAGTTCTCTGAAACCTGTTTAGATTGTGCCTAAAGGGCAGTCATTCTAACTCGACATCAATCATTATGTGGAAAGATTAATGTCACTCTATTTCGGACACTATCGCCTCAAAGGATCGATGCTAGGAGCAGACACAAAGCAGGACGTTGTACAGTTTGGGATTAGCTTTTGCAATTAAATTATCTGAAAGTTCAGTCACTTCGACAGCTGCAGTTCAAATAGCGAGTAAACGCTTATAAATACTTGCCAAGAATATTAAACCTCTCTCTTTCATTGTATAAGAAAGCCATCAATAAATTCCATCACTTAATGCATTTATAAGGCAATCATTGATGTTTTAACTTCACGAGTAAATCCTAACATTTGTCCGATTGTTGTGGATTTTTCCTAACTAAATTGAAAGCTTCCCGTTGGATTAGCTCTTGATAGACATCCGAAAATCACAGGCTCGATATGTGCTTCTGTAAATTGTCTGTTTAGTTTCTCTCGCCCTGAATAAATAGAAACAGGATTATAAGGGTGATAAAAGCGGTTTTTCTCCAGGCAGCGACATGCTGACGCCGTCCCTGTTTACTCCATTAGCTCCATTACCACTGACAGTGAGATCCCTACTGCCGATTGGCATCGGGGCAACAGACAATGTCCACGACCAACAGCTCCCCACATCTAGACTACAGTTTAAAATATCCTTTACTCTCTATTAGTCACGTTTCCACCCACCCACCCCGCCTCAAGAATAACGATGCGTGTAACTAACTAACGGTAACAAAAGCAAAATAATCTGTTTGAGAAGAAGGGCCAATTGGAAATTACAGTGCTGGGCAGCATAGCTGAGTCATTTGTAAAACACTTAATGGGCCCTTTGGGGCTCTTCCATTCATAATAGCCGAGTTCTGAGGGTTGTCATAATCACAGCAAAGAGCACAGCCTCAAAAAAATTAAGTTCAGCGTCTGACAAATCTGCCCTGTGTAATTTATCATTTACTTAAAATTATATACTGTGAAAACTGACACAAGGAGCTAAATAAAGTGGGGTTTGGGGGTGTAAGAAGCTCAAGTACATCAGAATTTCTCACAGCAAACAAAAATCAGTCGAATCATGTTTCTGAATCATATTGAGATCAGTGAAGGTCCTTTGGCCATTCCTATTAGTGATAACATCAATGATTGCAAAGCAGTTACCATGAACCGACCTGCACATCCCCCAGAAATCCGCACCACGCAAAATACTCATGAGTAAGCATTTCAAAACATCCTGCCATGTCTTACAGAAAATAACAGCAATAAAACCCGTATTTATTTCCACCAGTGACTCGTGTTTAATTGACATTAAGGTTTTATTGCTGCTCCCCACGACCAATAAACGCCTCCAGCATCAGAGCGAAACAGCGGTCGTGTGGGTTTTGTTTGGATCTGCATTGTAAGTACCAAATAAAACATCTCGGTTATTTTAATAATCATCGCAGCAAGTGTAAGTCACTGGTGAAATATTGTGTAAATCGCTGGTGAAATGTCTTAAAGATTGCTATAAAGGCGGCTCTTTATTAATTTAAATCTAGTTTAAATTTATGTGTCGCCGACATCTTCATCACAGAGTTCGTCCGGTTGCCCGTGATGTGCATTTTTCTGGTGGTATCTGACTGTGGCTGGCCTTTGACTTCCTGTTGTAAACTGGACTCAGGCAGCGAAGGATGTGAGCCAGTATCAGTCAAATACTTAAGTTAAAAATCACACAACACCAGGTTATAGTCCAACTGGTTTAATTGGAAGCTCCGAAAGCTAGTGCTTCCATTAAACCTGTTGGACTATAACCTGGTGTTGTGTGATTTTTAACTTTGTACACCGGCATCTCCAAATCATGACTACCGATTGAATACCGCCAGAATCGACCATACAATAATCACCTGAATGGCGCCTTATCACGTCCAAAGAGCTAAAAATGCCGAAACATATTTGGGATTAAGACGACTGAGATGGAAATTGAACTTCCATCACGTAATGTAGAGCTGCCTCAAACTTCCTTGCGAATCCTAGACATTGCAATTTCGTGAAAGTGCTCTTATTTGCGAAAAATTGTGGACATTTAAACATGACTTTATCAATGAAATAAAGCTCCATTGAGTCGGTTTCACAATTGAATGAACACACTGCTTTTATTAGAGATTCAAACCTTACAAAAATATTTCTGTCAGTGACAATTTCAAGAGGTTACTTTTTTTTTCCCAAAAGACATATCAGAACCGGTTTTGACACTGGGACCAGAGTTACGCCTGTTTAATGAGTCAGGTCACCGAAGGTACACATCTGAACGGCGTTCGAGTTTTGCAATCAAACACATCCAAGCGTTCGTTATGAACAGACGGAAGTTCTAAAAGAATTAAAATACCATAATAAATAAAACGACGAGTTCCTCGATTTATTTTGCAGAAACGTCTTACCATTCCCAGGAAATTCATGCTTCTTAAGTTAGTTCTACGTTGAAAATTGCTGGCATTGTCGGCAGCTGTCTCTCACTCTTATCCGCAATCCTTACCAAGTTCGGATTCCATGCAAAGAACCTTGCAGAGCCGAGACTCCGGGGGTTTGGTGAGCCTGAGACTGCGCTGCCGAGTAATTCCCGTTGCCAACATTAAAATTCATGCCCATGTTGACGAAGGAACTGGCAGAAGCGGTCTGCTGCATTGTAGCCACGCTGGAATACATGCAGCTGTAGTCTCCGTCACAGGTACCAGTGCTGTAGTTGGGATAAGTGGGGTAAATACTGTAGCTGTACGGCGCCACGCTGACATTATACGGTGAACTGTAAGAAGGGGACGCTCCAAGGCAAGGTTTCCCGTCCCTTACCAGCACAGGCACAGCAACCCGGCGAGGAGCTGGGGGCGCTGCTCCCAATTCCAAGTGTTTATCCTGACGCTGCCGCTTGCATTTGTACCTGCGGTTCTGGAACCAGATCTTGACCTGCGTCGATGTCAGTTTCAACACATTTGCTAGATGATCTCTTTCTGGGGCGGACAGGTACCTTTGCTGCTTAAAGCGTCTCTCCAGCTCATAGACCTGAGCCTGAGAGAACAGCACTCTCGGTTTGCGGCGAGCTCTCCTCCCAGAACCTGCAGCAGCATCGCTCCTCCTGGCTTCGCGTGTCGCCTTTTTATCCATCGACTTTCGTTCTAGATTACAACACACACAAGGACGTTAAAGATCAGGCCGGATTTAAAACAAAAACCCAAGGAAGTGCCGATGCTGTAAACCAGACACGAAAATAAAAACAGAGAAGCTGCTGGAAAAGCTCAGCTAGTCTGGCAGCATCTGTTGCAGAGAACTGAAAGTTTCGGGTCCAGTGACCCTTCCTCAGAACTGAGGCTGCCGGACCTGCCAAGCTTTTCCAGTAACTTCTGTTTCAGTTAAAGATTACACCGGGGAACGGGCGTTTTAAACCCGCGCCGTTGTCGGTGTTTAAAATGGAGTTTACTGCTCTCGTTTGAAACTCAGTTTAAAGCTTGCTGGCGTTATGGCTTGTTATAGAGAACCCCCCCCCCCCCCCCAATCTGCGGGCTCCTGGTTTTAAAAATTTGCATCATTTACTCAGATTGTTTTGTATTTCGGTGCTCACTGAACAACAGTAAAATCAAACCACTTCGCTAAGCTCCAGCTAATCTCGGGGTCTGGTTGATGAAGTTTTCATGAAAATATACAACATTTGCGCTACATCTGTACATTCCTCACACCCTAGCTCATTTTAATAAACTAGAGACGGTCAAACACTATTCGAGTATTCAGGAACTCACATCACGATTGACCATATATTGTCGACATCTTTCTCTGTACACACTAAATGATCGAATTGTAACCGGATTGATGCTGTTCCATCGCTTCACTGGGTTCTATAAGTGCCCCTCCCCAGTACACAGCTCTAGTACTGCACATATTCCTGTACTGTACACGTCCCCAGTACTGTACACGCTCCTATTCTTGTCGACATCTCCAGTACGGATCCCCAGCACTGTACATATCCCCACTACACATCCTCAGTCCTGTGCACACCCCTAGTATACATCTCCAATACTGTATAGACCCTAGTGCTGTAAACAAGCCGGTACATATGTCCAGTATGCATTCACAGTACTATTCACATCCCTGTACTGTACACATTCCCAATGCTGTATACATCCCATATTGTATACATCCCAGAGCTGGTGACATCTCTGTACTGTACACGTCCCTGTATTGTACACATTCTCTGTAATGTATACATCCCTGTGTTATACACATTTCCTGTATTGTACACATTCTTTATAATGTACACATCCTTGCATTTTACGCATTCCCTGTAATGTACACATCCCTGTATTGTACACCTCCCTGCATTCACACATTTCCTGTATTGTACACATCCCTATACTGTACACATTCCAATATTGTACATTTCTTGACCTGTAATCTTCTTCCCGACCTCTCCGCCCCCACCCCACTCCGTCCTATCATCCTCACCTTAACCTCCTTCCACCTATCGCATTCCCAATGCCCCTCCCCCAAGTCCCTTCTCCCAACTTTTATCTTAGCCTGCTTGGCACACCCTCCTCATTCCTGAAAAAGGGCTTATGCCCCGAAACGCCAATTCTCCTGCTCCTTGGATGCTGCCTGACCTGCTGCGCTTTTCCAGCAACACATTTTTCAGCTCTGATCTCCAGCATCTGCAGTCCTCACTTTCTCCTTGTACATATCCTTGTACTGTATACATGCCGAATACATACATTCAGTCATATACGCACACATACTGCGCGCAAAAGCAGTTTGGGCTGGAAGAGTAACATTACAAGGACTTTCAGACCGGATACATACAGCTACATCGATTCCAAATAAGACATGCGATAAATTACCCGCTCAATGGACCCCAAATCCGGTCATTTTAATAATCATTGCGACAAGTATAAGTCACTGGTGAAATATTGTGTAAATCGCTGGTGAAATGTTTTAAAGATTTCTGCAAGGGCGACCTTTTTTTAGTAATTTAATCTAGTTTATTATTCGATGTCAGTTAGTCAGATTCAAAACCACCAATGTAAGTGTCTCTAGGCATCGATTAGCTGGTTTGTTTTCTCCAGCTCTTTCCATTGTCAATAATCGCAATTTTTAATGTGCTTTAACTCTTTCCAATGCCGGCTTTAACGCTCGGGTAAACTACGTGAAGTGAGTTTCTGTTCACTGATAATCACTTGTGGGCCATTCGCCCACCTGTCAGTGTATTTACCTGGGCTGTTGCTATGAATGGCGATCTCCATCCGTGGCTCGCCGCAGTTCGGGTTATCAGTCACACTCACACGGGCTGGAAATGCTGCATTGCTCTTCTGGACAGGAGGTTTGATCAGCTCATTGCCAAGATCCGGGAACACAGTGTATTTGGGTTGATACGCTTGCTCCAACATACAAGAGGAAGGCAGGACATCCGAAGTTGCGCCCGCATGATCTAGGATCCAATGCTTTTCATGGCGATGTTCCAGGTTTAAAATATCCTTGACAGAGAATGGGGTGCTCGAAGCTGCGGAGCTTGGAAGCATCTCGGGGTAACTCCTGGGCGGGTACAATGTTTCTAAAGTGTTAGGAGAACCGGTGAGCAAACCCAGCCCGACATCACTGTTTCAATGACGCAAATTTGAATGGGCTTTACTCCGTTAAGGGGTGACTGACGTTAACAGAGGCAGAGCTTGAAATCTTCCAGTTACATCGAGAGATTTCTATTGGCCAGGAGCCTTTTATCCTGGGCGATGGGTAGAGGCCAGATTTCCTTTTGAAGAATGCAATTGGGAAAAGATTTCTTCAAAGCCCTATAGTATTGCCTTTCCCTGGACACACTGAAATGATACATTTGCCATTTATCCGTTTCTGCAACGTTCTTTATAAATAAAATCCGTTTGATGATGTTGTAAACAAGGGCAATTATTCAGCAAAAGCGCCCGGCACTAGCCATCTATTACAATGAGAATAAACAGTTCAAGCCGACGAACGCACATAATTCATTTCACAGGCGCTTCGAGGAGTTCCAAAATTCGGTAAATATTTGTCCGATAAATATCGTAGAACTCACCTCAGCGGTAAGACGGATGAGCTGCGATTTTCAAAGGGGAAAGGCCATCGCGATTCTCGCAGAATTTCCACTTGGGATTTCCTTCAGGGACATTGAAAAGGACGCGAAATTAATAGAATGAATGTTGTTTTTCACTCGAGATTGCGTTTTTTTTCACATTGAGAGACTTCACGATGATTTCACCGTTTGTCCCGTTCCTCAGTCTGAAGATTGTAGCCAACGCATTGCCTTTCACGAACACAGACGTCAGTACATTCCCTGCTGAGTTAGATTGCGGCTCCAAATGCAACAGCAGGTCCCGCGATCCCTCCCGTACGCTTTAAGAGATCCGTGCCATCGAAAAGGATTTATCTAATCTTGAGAAGGTGCTGGCACTTTTAAATGGGCTGCCTCACTGTGGGAACTTCAAGAGTCAATTGAAGGATGTTCTCAGATGAAGAGCAGGGGGTTTAAATTTGTCTGCAATCTCCACTCATCTCGGAAAGGGGGGAAGGAGAGACTCGCTCTAATAGGCTCTAAGTGCTGTAGTTTGGCCCAAGCAAAAAAAATCATAAAAAAGATACTGATACATTAAAGATGTCTGTTTATTTCTGTACTTAGAACTGAAGAGGTTTTAATAAGCTCTCCTCAGTGTGTTCCAATTTGAAGAATGATAACTATAGTAATAAATTTCTCCGCAGAGGGAAAATAACGTTTTGGCAGAATTTTGGCAAATACCACAAATTAAAATTGCACACTGAATTTCATTCAGCGAATGGCACACAGGCAACACTGCTGATGACTGGTGTCATTAATGCGGGAGATGAGCGGTCATTAAAGGAGCGAGCCGCTGTTTTAATGGTTGATTTTGTTACAGATAGTGTTCCGGTGGGTCACAAGGCGTGATAAGTGCTGCCCTGCAGTCTCTCCCTCAGTCAATTAACATTTTGAAAAGGAAGTTGTCGCGCTGCGTGTCTGCCTTTCTATCTGAGTAATTAAAAGCTAGTTAGTTTCAGAGAGGAAAGAACGAAAACCATGTACCCCCGCCGTGGTCACATCGCTTTCAGCCGCTGACCTCTGCTTAATAATGCAAAGTTGAGGGAATTTCGTAAAGGTACGAGAGGACAAAGAATATTAAAATGATTTTGACAGAAGTTCATAGTGGAACTACAATCTAGCTACAGAGCGCTGAGTTTGCGTCTGTTGGATTAATCGTGGTTTGAAATGCCCAGGTTCCAGATTGTACTATAGCTGCCAGCGCATGACCTGCCTCTCTCTGGGGTTTGTGACTGCAATGAGGATGAGATTTTGGACATTTGCTCTAATAGCTAATACGGCCACAAATCAAACCAAGGAATGGGACAAACTATTGCAGTTGCAGGTTTAAAACCCTTTGATTTGTGTTTTTGTTTCTCTAATCCTCAATAACCCTCTATTCCTCATTCATTACTCAAAGTATACGCATTTCACCGAGACTCGCGTGATTTAATTTTTGGAGATATGCGATTATAAAAATTCACAAATAAAAAAACAAAGGCACGTGGAGAAAATGCAATGGTGTAGAGGGCATCCTCATAATGTGGGTTACTTGACGCTGTATTACTCTGGAATTATTATTGAATGCAAAACCTGCGACTGAGATCAAACCGAATCTTGTCCGCCAAAATCATCTCTCTGTACAATTTTGTTTGTCTGGTATGAAACTACCGACATATTCAACGATTCATCCGTGAAATGTTTGGTCATGTTATTAAGATCTTTCGTATTACTCCGTTTGTTGTGTCCACCGTTAGAACCAGGTATTCTAAGAGTGCAATTTCTATTAAACAAACGGTGAGACTTGCTATTTACCACGAGGGTTTTGTTTTCCGGAAAATAACGTTGCGAGTTGACACTAATGTTACAGGCTATCTGATAAAGAGTTTTGTTTTAGACTGACGAAGCCTCCATCTCGATTGAGGTGAAGTAATTGCCAATCTTTACCAAACCATAGTTGATGTTGACTCTTTTCCTCTGATGTCTTACGCATAATAAGTAAAGCAAAACCAAACTTCGTCAGGTTCGGCGGCAGTTTCTCCTTGAGTTCATGAGCAGTGATATTGATAAATAAAATCCAAGAGCACCCGATAAAAAACACATTATCAGCTAAGCATTAATGCCTTTATCAAACAGATAGCGAGGCTTCGGCTTCAATTAAAATTCCTTTGACAAAAGTACTGACTGTGCTCAATGATAAACTGCGGCAGTTTGCTGATGGCGAGAGTGCAGTGTGGAGCTCTCGGCGGCCTCGCTGTTGGGAATAGCTCACTCGCGTGCAGGAGTCTGCCCAGGAAGAAAGACAGACAAACGATAAGGCTGGGACAGCCAGAGGCCGACGAACCGGCCCTGTCCAAAGCAACAAGCAGTGACCCTCTCCTGCACCGTCAACAACAAATAGGCACACACCAAACAAAAGCAATGAGACTTCACAACTTGTCGCCGGAACATGATGAGCGAACGCGACAGCATAGCCCCCTTTCCCTTTGACTTCTGCAGGCGAAAGAGTGGTGCTGCGGACCACGGAGAGTTGTCAGGAGAACAGAGTGGGTCAGTCCTAACATAGAAACTGGCTTCCAGTGGCGGAGCGTTTGGGGCTGATGGATGCTGGTTGATTTTGCCCAAGAGTTGATCTACTCCCAACACAGGCACCTCTTTCTCCGAAAGTAAACACATGCCCAAATGTTATTTCGCTGTTTCATTTCAAGAAGATTAATAACAATCCAGATCGCCTTCTCGCTTATTAAAAACAGATCTGAAAAAGTTTGTGTCGGTATTATCGCCTGTTCCAAAATCACTAAAATGTGCACGCTCTAAAATCCATCTCGTATTGTTTATACAGAACTTTAAAATGACAATTCTCAATCAACAATTTTTTTTAAAAACGATTTTTGAAATTGAAGTGTTTTACTTAGCCCTAATCTGGCCACTGAGGGAAGTGAGCGTTCGACATATCCTTCCCCATGTTAATTTGTTACAAAATAGCTTATCTAGAAAAGAAATGTCGAACTAAATATGTGACTAAATCGGGAAATATTAAAAATAATGCGCATTTTGGAAGCCGTTTCTATATAGTTTACTGTCACAGCTGATATTCCAAACAGTGTATCGTAATTTATACACGTCCACAAAAGTTGTTTTTGAAATTAGCTGAATGTGGGACATTGAGTTTTTAATTAGTTTTAAAACACACGGACTGTACCGGATTTAACGTCTCAAATATGATACAAACATTTGACTTAGAGCAACATAAATGAAAGCCCCCATTGACCATATAAATTACTGCTAGTAAGAAGTTTGTTCGGTTGGTTCTAGGGGTGGCTGACAATGTCAATATGTGAGAAGATTTTACTACTTTATCAGTCACATCTCCAAGCTGGCCCCCATGTTCGGTTGCGCTCTGGGACGCATCTATTTCATGCGGCTGAGATAGGAGAGAGGAAGTCGCCACAAGCATTAAGTGTCGGGCTATTTCTTTTCCGCCCTCTTTAGCTACTGTCAGTCAACATTTCAGAGCCAGCAGCTAATCACTGACCCGGCCATCAACATTTTCCCAGCAGCTGCTAGCTGGATGGCCTCCCGTGCGTTCAGTTCAATCAGCATAACTCACTCAAACATAGGCGAAAGGAAGCTCTCTGGGTTTCACAGCAGTCCAAATGCAGTAGTGACTCATGAGAGCGAATCATGTCCTGTGCTGGACAACTGGACATTGAAGTCATTTTACATCTGCTGGGCGTTTGTTTTTAAACCGGGCGCTCTGAACAAAAAAAATACTGAAGTTGACGCAGACACTCAGAGAAGTACCTCTCACCGTGCTGTAATTGTAAAGACGGGGATCACTTTAGGACCGTTTATTATGGTGAGCTCTTCCATAGTGCAAGCTTTTACATAGGATATTCTGCACTGAAACAGGCCATTCGGCCCAACCCGTCGATACCAGAGTTTAAACCAACTGTAGCCCCCTTCCTCTTCAAAATCTGTCAGTGTAGCCCTCCTATTCCGTTCTCTCTCATCCACTTGAGCCGCTTACTTTCAATCATCTCCGTACCATTCACTTGTGTGATACTGAGTTCCACAACTTCACTAGCCTGGGTGAACAGTCGCTTAAACATATGCGTGTGATATTAATACAACCTATTCCGCACCCATTAAATGCACTTATGATTTCTATGGTAAAATTAGATCCCAAGACGCATATCGTACATTTCAGAAGGGTTGTTATTTATTGAACTCAGTAACTAACATAAATTGATATAGATCAAATGTTAATACAGAACATAGGGCTCATTTAAAAGACTTTGGGGTGCAGTGGTAGTATCCCTAAGTCTGTACCAGGGAGGCATGTGTTCAAGCCCTACTTACTCCGAGGTAGGTCATTAGGCGACGGAATATGTTGGTCACAAACATGTATCGGACTCACTCGTGTGTGAATGTGCTTTTGGATAATCTGCTGCATGGAAATGGCCGAGCTTAATAAAAACAGTAAAACGTGCATTTGGGAATATAAAATAACTCAACCATTTTGTTACTGCATTGAGACGAAATATGTTAATGCTTTTGGTAAAAGCAGACATTTCTGAGATGACACCAGAACTAAAGGCGGTACTTGTTTCATTAAAATATTGACATTGAAGGAGTTTGCAGCTGCACAGAACGAGCTGTAAATCTGGAAAAGGGGGGGGGGGGGAGGGGGGCAGGGAGGGAGGAACTCAAACATCACAATTACTGGAGAAATGGTACAGAGCAAATTTCTGCAACTGCTGATTAACAAGTGCCTATGCCCTGATGGATTTCATCCTAGTATCGTGGGATACGGCGATACGGTGGCACAGTGGTTAGCACTGCTGCCTCACAAAACCAGGGTTCCCAGAGTCGATTCCAGCCTCGAGCAACTGTCTTGTGGAGTTTGCACCTTCTCCCCGTGTCTGCGTGGGTTTCCTCCCACAGTCCAAAGATGTGCAGGTTATGTGAATTGGCCATGCTAAATTGCCCGCATTGTTAGGTGAAGGGGTAAATGTAGGGGAACGGGTCTGAGTGGGTTGCTCTTCGGCGGGTTGGTGTGGACTTGTTGGGCCGAACGGCCTGTTTCCGCACTGTAAGTAATCTAATCTTAAAAGAAGCTGCTCGAGAGATAGTTGGTACTTTGGTTTTAATTTCCAAAGCTCCCTAGGTTCAGGGAAGAATAAAAAAAATAAATTCAACTCCTTTATCCAAAAAACGAAAGAGGCTGAAGAAAGGAACCTACGGACTTTTAGAGTGACATGTGGCATGGGCAAAATATTGTTGAAGAAGCTAAAGCATGACACTTCGAAAAGTTCGAGGCAATCAGGCAGAGTTAACAAAAGAAAATAGAACGGGAAATCGTATTTCTACTGGAATTCATGGAAGAAGTGCCATTCACTTGTATAAAGGGGAACTGATGGATGTACTGAACTTCAGATTTCCAGAAGGACTTTGGACATAAAATGAGGGAAGTTATGCTTCAGTTCTACAGGGCATTGATGGGATAACATCTGGATTATGAAATGCAGTATTTGTCGCCTTATTTAAGAACGAATGTAAATGCATTGGAAGCAGGCAAGGCTTGTATCCACTGGACTTTCGAAGAGTAAGAGGTGTATTGGTTGAAACATAAGATTGTGAGATGACAGAGGGGATGAGGAAAGGGGGTTTCCCCTTGTGGGATAATCTTGAGCTTGGGGTCACTGTTTAAAAATAAGGGTTCACAATTTCAGGTAGAGTGTTTTAACAAATGTCACAGAGTGTGTTTGCAGTTCCCTTCCTCAAAAGGAGGAGGGTGAAAGATAACTGGAGGTATGCGAGAAAGGGAAGTGATTGAATCAGTAATCATCTGATTGAACTGATGGAACAAGCTGAAGAGGCCGAGTGGCCTATTCCTGATCCTAAGTAATATGTATGTACTTGTGAATGCACGCACTTCATATTTATTTTTAATTGTTGGAATCGCGGAACAATGTTTTGTGCTGTTCAAAGTGAGATAATGTGATAGTAATTTGTGTAGTACCAGAGCACTTTTTAGCATCAATCACTCCCAGCCCATAGTATTATTATAACAAAACGACGAGCACATTTTTACTGATGAGATACACAGTGGAAAATAAATTGAAACAGTTGCTATGTTGTCTTTGTCTGCATTTGTCTCATCCCCAAACCGCCACCCCCTACACACACACCATAATTCATCTTTTTAATGGTAAAATTAATCTAGCTAATTGTTTTCTTTCTGAAAAAAGATTCATCTATCGCCTCTTGAGTCTCACCTCTCCAATTGTGAGTGACTCTCAACCACGCTCAAGGTCTAGAATTTGAGTCTCTGAAACGATGCATATCTGAGAATTTTAAAAATCACACAACTTCAGGTTATAGTCCAACAGGTTTAATTGGAAGCACTAGCTTTCGGAGGGCTGATGATGGAGGAGCGGCGCTCCGAAAGCTAGTGCTTTCAATTAAACCTGTTGGACTATAACCTGGTGTTGTGTGATTTTTAACTTTTTGTACACCCCAGTCCAACACCAGCATCTCCAAATCATATCTGAGAATTGATCAAGTAATCGATAGACAACTCAAGCTGCATGTCCATGTTCTGGTTCAGAATTGCCACCACTACACAAGTTAACCTGTCCAGAGTAGAAGCTAATTTGAATTTAAAGAATCACAAACTATATAAGTTATAATAGATAGTAAACGTACAGTTGTACAGTTGTACAGAATAAATTCCATTAAAATGTGACATACGGAGAGGGAAATAACATATTTAATGATGTCCGGAGACAAGCAGTCTAACATGTGACAGTGGTGGGCTATATGCTTGAAATGCGTTTGTAGTCAGTTTTGCTAAAATACAAAAAGAATGTCTTTAGTGTTGAAAGTGACATCTTTTCTCACCTTTGGCAATCTGTGTTGGCACCATTGCTAGCTGACTTGAGGGGCAATCGGGCTACGCCAGTATATCCGAAATGAATTCAATGCTTCTTGTTTCTGTCTTCCATACGAGTTATAATCCATGCGGAAATTTGAGTGCACCCACATAGGAAACATTGATCTGGGTTGTATTTGAAAAGGAAACCCATTAATTCCAAATATTCTCACTGTCGAAACAATTCTCTTCAACAGAGTCGTTCTGTTTACAGGAAAATCGACTACATTGGTTAAAAATAAAGTGTGGAATCCATCAAACAGAAGATTAATGAGTCTAGCGGTTAGAGAGCGATCTTTAAGTATTACTATTTCCAAGGTGTTGGATGAATATCGGTAAACAAGGAGATTAGTGACTAACTTTTATTTTATTAAAAAGAAACGTTGCTTTTGGTGAGGTACTAATGAGCAGAAGACATGACAGCACCGACGAAGACTTTTGAACACTTCGCTTCGGACAGATAAGTCTTTCAAAAGTTATTATCCCCAAGAGCTTTATAACGCGTACTCGCATTTAGGGCACTATCGATGTAGCAGCTCTCAGTGATACAAGTCACCACCACTTTAATATCAATCTCTTCACACTTGACTTGCCCCGCGTAAAGCTCGGACCTGCAAGAAAGTGCGCTCGTTAGCAATAGCCTGTGAAAAGTCTGTCAACACTTATCTTTATGAACCGATTAAATAATTAATTATTGTCTATGTATTTAGATAAACGTATTCACGGTTGATTGAATTGTGCACTTAAAATAGAAACGATACCAAACGGCACACACTGATTTTAGTCGTTCTATAACAATCTAAAAACGTGACAGTTGACACCACAAAACACAGTGGCAGGACTGAAAATATACTCATGGGATAAAAGCGTCTCTGGCTACCTTTATTCTCAGCTATCTTCCCCCCAAAATCCCGCCCCCCATTTATCTCTCCACCCCCGAGGCTCACAGTCCTCATTCCTGATGAAGGGCTTTTGCCCGAAACTTCAATTCTCCTGCTCCTCGGATGCTGCCTGACCTGCTGTGCTTTTCCAGCACCACACTTTCGACTCTGATCTCCAGTCCTCACTTTCTCCCAGCCTTTATTGCCCATCCCTAAGTGCCCAGAGGGGAGATAACAGTCACGTTGTTGTGAGTCTGGCCTCACATAGAGGGTGGATCAGGCAAGGACGGTAGATTTCCTTCCTTAAAGGACGTACAGTGACCAAGGCAATTCTAATCCTATTTGCTAATATGATGTAATTGTAGTTGATAATTAAAAGAAAATTATCCAAAGATTAAACGCAATGTGGAAGCATTATTAATAATTTATCAAAACAACTTTACGATATTTTTAACTTGGATATTAAGTTGCCTGTGCGTAACAGAATGGTCAGTGATTACTTTGTGGTTGGGTTTTTAGTAGCAGTGAGAACGAGACAAATTAGAAATGTAATAGCGGGGGCGGGTCAAGTGGTGAGTGGGGAAGCCTGCCTCATTCCACCCTCAGATATGGGAAAGTTCCCGGAAGGAACTGGGAAGGCTTGTTTGAGGAAGACATTCCCAACACGCTGCTTTCTGAGGCCCTCAGTCTCATCTCGCAGTCATTGGCACATGGTGAGTTAGACATGCAGGGGATAACTGTGTGCTGCGGTGGCCCCCAGAATAATTTTCTCGAAGGCAATCTGTACTGATTTAAGTGACCCAGTCTCAGGATGGAAGGAATTTACTGATAGTAAGGCCCTTCCTTTACTGCTGACTAGCCTCCTCCTAGACCCTTATCTTCTATCATCATTCACCTCTAGCATGGGATCCAACAATGATAAAAGCAAATTACTTCGGATGCTGGAATCTGAAACCAAAAGAGAAAATGTTGGAAAGTCTCAGCAGGTCTGGCAGCATCTGTAAGGAGAGAAAAGAGCTGATGTTTCGAGTCTAACTGACCCATCTCCTTACAGATGCTGCCAGACCTGCTGAGATTTTCCAGCGTTTTCTCCTTTGGATCCAACAATGATCCTCAGCTTCAGGCCATATTTACTTCACCCACAATATTTGCATTCAATCGGGCTGCTGACCTCCAATTGGCTGGATACTCAGTGGGTGGGACTTCAGTGCCCAGCGTCCCTCATGCTGTGAAGAGACCTGCTACTGGCCTGTCAAGAGGAATGTGGTGCAGTGGGACATCTCAAAAAGAAGCAACATTGAATGTTTGTTGACACTCCAACTGACAGCTGAAACCTTTGCTACCTCCACTAGATTCTGTCCCATGTTTCTGCACCCCCTAGAAAAAGATTTTTAAAAATCTAAACCTCACTTATTGAAGAAGAGCAGGGCATTTCACCCCTCCTGATTAATATTATTGCATTTTAAACAAAAGCAGAAAATTACTAGAGAACCTCAGAAGCATCAGTGGGAATGAAGCAGAATCAATGTTTTAACTCCAGTGACTCTTCATCAGAACAGTTAAGAGAGAGGAAAAAGCAGCATTTATGCTCTGGGAAGAGCGTGCAGCAGGTCAGCATCACTGTGAAGCAGGCTGGGAGCAGCGGGCAACAAATCAGTTTCTTCCCACAGTCCAAAGATGGATATGTTGAGTGGTTTGGCCATTTTAAATTGCCCGTAGTACCTTGGGTTGTGTGAGTTAGGCGGCTTAGTCGTAGGAGATGCAGGATTACAGGGAATAAGGTGAGTGGTGGGATGGATGTAGGTGTGATGCTCTTTGGAGGGTTGATATGGGCTTGATGGGCAGAATGGCCTGCTTCCGCACTGTAGGGACTCTATGATTCTATGGTTCTGAGGAAGGGTCACCAGATGCAAAACATTAACTTGATTTCTCTTCACAGATGCTGCCAGGCCTGCCGAGCTTTTCCAGCAATTTCTGTTTTAGTTTCTGATTTACAGGATTTGCAGTTCTTTCAGTTTCTCCCATTCTCTGCTGCAGCTGAAGTTCAGATGGGTGAAGGGGAGAGTTGAGTGGATAGGTGGAGACCGAGCACACAGAAAGGGATAGGTAAGCAAGGAGATAGGCAGGAGGCAGGAAGAATACAGTAATCCAGGCAGCATCAGCAGGTGGAGAAGCCGACTTCTCCATCTCTGATGCTTCCTGGCTTGCTATATTGTTCCCTCCTCCTGCCTGTCTACTTTGGATTTCAGCATCAGCAGTTTTTTTGTCTCTGGGTAAACAAGGAGATAATCGATAACAGGCCAGGACAGAAGAGAAGTTGACTAAGTGGTAATGAACAGCTAAGAGCTATGATGCTGCCAAACCACTGAGCTTCTCCAGGAATTTATATTTTTGTTTCAGATCTCCAGCATCTCTCATTCTTTGTTTTGTTATCACGTTAGTTTGTGGGACATTGCTGCCCATCATTTAGTTGCTGGATTTCTTCCATTGCAGTAGTGGCTGCAATTCATTGACTGAAAACTGTTTTACGATGTTTAATGTTATGAAGGGTACTACATAATTGTAATTTTCTACTGTTTGCTTTAATATATTTTAACAGTGGTCCCCTTTCATTGCGCAATGACTCATTGTCAGTATGTCAGTATGCCTTTAACAGAGATGTTTTGGATTTTAGACTGCAGCATAGCATGTGACCCTGAGGATATAAATGTCTAATTCTCTATCCTACCTTGGATCACTGGGCAGTACTAGAAGTAGGCTTCTCTGTTGTAACATAATAGCTTAATGTTAGCCCAGGCATCTATGTGCTTGAGAAATGTAACATCCATAGAATAGAATCCCTACAGAGTGGAAATAAGCCCTTTGGCCCAACAAGTCCACACTGACCCACCTAGTCCCAACCCATGACCCAGCATTTCCCATGGCTAATGCACCTAAACAGTCCTGAACGCTACGGGCAATTTAGCATGGCCTATCCACTTAACCTGCACATCTTTGGACTGTGGGAGGAAACCCACGCAGATATGTGGAGAATTGCAAACTACACACAGACAGTTGCCTAAGGGTGGAATTGAACCTAGTTCACTGGTGCTGTGATGCAGTAGTGCTAACCAATGAGCTATTGTGCCACCTTATTCTCGTGTCATTCTAAACATTGATATGCTTATGACCTGTTGTCAGTTTGATCTTTTCTCTACAGGAACATGGAATTTAAGAACAGGAGTAGGCTATTCAGTCCTTCCAGCCTGCTCTATTAGTCAATAGATGTGGTTGATGGGGAGTGATCTCAACTCCACCTTCAATTGTGCATAATAATTAGTTATAATAAATGTTTATTCCTAGCTGAACAGGTCTGTATATAAAACATTGACTACCAGGAAAACAGAGCAAATTTATTTTTGATTAGAATACAAAGGTTTTTTTTCTGTTGGTGGTGGCAATGGCCTAGTAGCATTATTGCTAGACTGTTAATCCAGAGAACCAGATAACGTTCAGGGTCCTGTGTTCAAATCCTCCTGCAGCAGAAGGTGGAATTTGAATTTAATAAATATCTGGGATTAAGAGTCTAATGATGACAGTGAATCCATTGGTGATTATTCAACAAACCTATCTGGTCCCTTAGGGAAGGAAATTGCCATCCCTATCTGATCTGCCTGACATGTGACTCCAGACCTATGGTAGTGTGGTTGACTCTTAATTGCCTTTGGGCAATTAGGGATGTGCAATAAATACTGCCTAGCTAGTGACATCATCACCTTTTGAATGAATAAAACAAAACAAATTGCTAAAGTTGCCTTATTTAAGAATACTAAGGTGCACTCTTGAACTGAAACACAAAGCAGTGCAGTACAGAAAGTTAGAAGGTTAGAATGCTTAGTTACTGACAGCTCATACATTAATAGCAGTTTCTTGTTATAGTGCCTTTGTTTTTAAAGATGGAACAAAATCATAATTGAATTGACACAAAGTCAGAAACACACATGTTAAGGTAGTGCAGTGTGTTGCTTTTAAAGAAGAATCATGGATAGCAGAAACATCATTATAGATTGGACATCCAATAATACCTTTGCAGAATTACAACTATTCAAACAACATATTCAGCTCTATTTCACAGCCAACAAAAGTCAATCCAAAGAAAAGAGCTCTAAAAGTTTTGCTTGCTATTGACAAGGATGGGCTTACAGAGTTATTACATCTAGTCTTTCCATGAATGATAATAAAGATCCAAAAAAGATCTCAAAGGTTCTTGAAGACCAGTTCAAGGTAAGAATTAAATTTGGGATTAACAGACTCCACTTCATGCTGCACAGACATCAAGCACACAAACCTACTGACCACCATTTGTCAGAAGCATATGTAGCAAAGGACATGACTAAGACATTTCTGAAGAAGAGCTGTCAGAAGGGCTCATTGAGTTAGTCATCACTGCACACCAATTAAGTTTAAGAAGGATCTTTTGGGCACCAGTATTGACCATATCGTTGATGTATTAATTGAGAATGGAGGCAAGATATGAAGTCATAGTTGCAGGCCCACAACAATTATATTCTTTGGGTGCAGCCAACACCATTGTTACATTCAGAAAAGTATGTAAAATCATAAACATTTTAACAGATGTGGTTTGTTGCACCTGTGAAAAATCTTCTCAGCTTTTCTAGATACCTGTGAAGCATATCACACCGAGGCATATCTGAGTATGCATGCGAAGGAAATCTGCTTCCAAAGGCCAAGCTGGATCCCAGAATAAAACATAGATGACCAACAAAATGGAACAACACCACAACAATGATAGCAAAGACATACTAAGAAGCTACATAAGCACAAACACACAATCTAGGGTCTAAGTTAATCAAGTGAAAGGCTAATTTCATAAGATGACAATGTTTTCAATATTGTTAGTCTCGTCCACTGTGCTAATGGTATAAGGCAATCTGATGTTTCTACAATCATTAATATCATATGTGTTGAAAAGATAGGGCAACACACTAGAAGCTAAAAGAGTAATGGGAGTTTGTGCCAACATATTACCACTATTCATTCTGAAAGACATATACTACTGCCTACAGGAGAACATCTCAAAGCATATAATTAATCACCAATTCCAAACAATGGCAAATACACAAACTCTTCTTGGCTTCCTGAGTTCTTATGCCTGGCGGATACCAATGGTGTAGCCGTGGCAGGGCTATCAATCTCTACAGATCTCGGTATAGTCACCATTCATGGGACTGAGGCCACATTGTGACAGACCATATATGATGCAATAATATATACCACTGATTTCAAACATATTTACCTGGAAGATTTGACTCTATCTGCAATTTTACGTCTGATACAGTATTGCTTCTTAAAGATGGCATAACCTTCTTGACTGATCTTCCAAGGAAGTACATTATGCACATCCATGAGAAGCTTCACACAGAACAGAATGAGAGAGAGTAACATGATATCATTTGAATGGTTGCCCACAATGTAGATTGGTGTCACTCCATCATCTTGTTTTAAAGAAGGTTTTGGGTGTAATCCTTCTTCAGGACTGGGCTGTGTGTAAAGAGAGCTGCAGATTAAACGGCAGAGCTGGGGTTGAGGGAGGGGTGGGGCAGGGTGGTGAGGTGGGGATAGGTGAATACAGGTAGAGGTTCTCCCACTCCCCTTCCAGATACCAATTCCTCCCATTGCCCAACCAAGTCATACCTTCTACCTGTCTTCACCTATCCCCACCTCACCACCCTGCCCTGCCACCCCCTTTTTCTGCAACTCCTCTTACACCCACCCCAAATCCTGAAGAAGGTTTACACCTGAAATGTTGACTTCTCCACCTCCTGATGCTGCCGAGCTTGCTGCGTTCTTCCAGCCTCCTGCTTGTCTACCTTGGATTTCAGCATCTGCAGTCTTTTTTTGTCTCTAACCAAGAAAGCAGCATCAAGTTGTTAAAAAAGTACAAGTAGACAATCATCAGATCCGGATAAGTTGTCAAACCTCCAAAACAATACATTGATATTTTATCTTCTCCAGTCTAATTCTACAGGCCTGAGATAGAATCATAGTCATAGAGATGTACAGCATGGAAACAGACCCTTCGGTCCAACTCGTCCATGCCAACCAGATATCCCAACCCATTCTAGTTCAACCTGCCAGCACCTGGCCCATATCCCTCCAAACCCTTCCTATTCATATACCCATCCAAATGCCTTTTAAATGTTACAAATGTATCAGCCTCCACCATTTCCTCTGACAGCTCATTCTATACACGTACCACCCTCTGCATGAAAAGGTTGCCCCTTAGGTCTCTTTGATATATGAATTCAAACAGCAAAGGCAGTAACAGTGCAGGTTCATTGTTCTGTCTCTTGCCACAGTTGGGAAAGTTCTATGATGATGAAATAATTCAGGATGTTCCTCCTCTAAGCTCTCAGATCCATTTGCTTCTATTGATTTTAAATAATCCACTGTTGTGACATAAAATTTGAATCCTGAGCTAATTGTATATCTTTCCACATATTGTAATTAATTGAATTAGCTTCCCCACTGTAATTATTGCTGGTATCCTCCCAAAGGCATTGCTTTAGTGAATATTGTTAAAAAGATTCATAATTGTTAAAAGGTACAGATTCATGTTCCTGGTTTTTAGACATGGATCTTGCATGATGCATTCAGACTCTGCTGAACATGTCTTCCAAAGCTGGTATTCAAATTCAAATTGTTGGTTTAATTATAGTTGGTATTCCCCCTCCACCTGATATGTGTAACATGTCTGGCAACACTGTTGGCCTTTACTCCCAGAACAGTCTTTTCAACAAAGCTATGTTAAAATTTCAAACTATCTAATATATCTCACAACAAGACTCCCAGAACCCCACATATTTGTTTCTTTAAGAGATACTAATCCATCTTGAACCCTTAATGAACTCTTATCAGGCCAAGAGCCACACTTTGGTTATGGTCCAGCTTGTGGTAATATTGGGTAAGTCAGATCCCAGGCTGAAACCTGGCTGAATAGATCATACATATCTTTTTTCAGTTGGTTAGTCACTGAACATATTCATATGTGTTTTTTGATGCACTTTTAATACAAGAACACAAATTCATTACACCAAGGAAAAAAAATCAACATTTTATATATATGCAAGTCAATTTGAAAAGATGGCAAAACATTTCCTAGCTATATTCTCTCAGTTACTTGATCCTTGAGTAATATTATTCCTATCATAACTCCTTAATTTTTCATTTACTTGACTTTTTCATGTTTTCCTTCTTAAGCTGCTGGTAGAGTTTTAAGGTTTCGTATCAGTTCGATGTCCTGGATTCTTTGCCAGATCTGCAAATCAAGAGATGCATACAAGCACCCATAGCCTGGAGGTTCTATGGCCGCAATCTTTCCAGCTCCTTAACAATGTGGGCAATGAGAAACTATAGAAATATTGGAAAAAAGAGATTTGCGATATCAAGAAAAAAATTTGATTTTCTACACAAGATTTTAATGGCAAGATGAGAGTCTCACTGGTATCTGGAGAGGGGTTCATTGTCATTTATTAAGATCTCATTATAACCTATTCTCACCAAATTTATTTGCAATTTATTGTTCGCTCATGTGATGGAAAGAAAGTAGATGATAACAACTCCCAATATCAAAGTTTGAGCAAGAATGTGGTAGCTCCAGCTCACTGCCCACTCCTCCATGTTTCAACCCTGGACAGCGTTCCCCAACATCTCGGGGCATGTTCCATTGACATCCTTCATCCACAGAAGTTGGCATCAAAAACTCACCAGCCACACCACATTATCATGGCATGTCTCCACCTGACTCATAATACAGTTTACCACTTCACTTCACTTTGGAGTGCTCCAACAAGTTTCATTACAATGTTGCTGCCAGGGCATTTTGCGCATGGGGACAGGATTTATCTTATGCATCAGAACAGGTGAAATTTCTGAGATCGTAGCTTACCAACTCAGCACTCACTCAGACTTTGCCAGCATAGCTGGATTCTCCCAGGTGCAGGGTGACATAGACTACTAAACACAGGTTACATTGAGAGTGCTGTATAATTAGATGGCAGACTTTGTCAATATGAAAGACTTCAAATTGGTAAATGTAAAAGTCACCTCTAATCAAAAGCACTACATCTTGGACGTCTGCACCAAACATCCCAAAAATTGTCATGCGGCCGGAATCCCTGATAACCTTTGGCTTCATGTTGCATTCCAAAAGCTGGATGTCCTGAAAGGATGGCTGGTGGTTACACTCTGCAACCATGACTGATAACTTCATTCCACAAAATCCTGGCTGAGGATGGATATAAATACAGTGCAGCCCATTATTCTACCAGGGGCAGGGTGGAAAAGACACTAGTTCTCTTGAAGATGATATTCCAAGGTCTTTAGGGTTGCGGGTTCAGGGTGGGGGGCTGGAAGTGGACTGCTTGCAGTACACTTCAGAGAGAGTATGTCACACAATCCTTGCATTTCATGCCCTCCACAACTGAAGCAAAAGGGGTTGTGATTGACACTGAAGAGCTAGAAGAGTGACAGCTGTCTTCCAACAAGGAAGGTGAAGATCTTGAGCACAAGAAACATTACCTTCATCATGATACAGCAATGCAGCTTCTGGCACAACAAGCCAGACAGAACATAACTGATACCCACATCCAATAGATGTGTATTCATTGAGGTCATCATTTGTTGATGGTAACTTTATTATTGTTTGAAAGACAAGCAGCCCTTGTTTCATTCCAAAAGCAAATGCAATTTCGTTTTTTTTCCTTTGCTTTTCCTGTTGTTCAATGAAAGTTAACACTTTCAGCTGTTTGAAGGTTTTTCCAGATGTGATACTCCCACACTGAACATTGACAAGGCGTCATGCTATGCAGGGCATTCGAGAGAAAGTAACATTTCTTCAGACAGAGTAACAAGTATGGTATTAAGGATAGGTAACTTCCTTCTAGCATAGATGTTACTATGACAGTCAGTCAGGGAGGTGTTGATGTAAAATAATAGGACATTTCTGTATTTGCAATGAAGTGTCACCTATGCCACCTACATGCTGTCAGAAGTTTTTCTTTTTCATCTTCCTTCCTCTACATGCATTGTGAAGAGGTATTTGTTACTAGCAGTGTTTGACTTCTATTCGAAAGAGATGACTGGTGGTGGTTTAATTTAAGGATCACCATGCCTCAGATGAGGGAAAATGTTGAGAAGGAGAATCCTCAGCTGGCTTGGGGATTGAACCCATCCATGATGTTGGTGTCATTCTGCATCACAAACCAGCCATCTAAGCTAATTGAATCCCAAGGCATTAGCTATGGCACTGGAGGCACAAACCCAGATAGTCCAAGTAGCTGCAAGCACTTCTGCTGGTCATAAGTGCAAAATAGTGTGACAGAGACACCATGGAGGGCTAGAGCATGCACAATGTGGGTAGCAGTGGAGAACTGTGTGAAGTAATTCACTAGAGCTCACAGAGAGAAACCCTCCATGAAACTCCCTAGAACTAGCACTTTGCAGACTTTTCTAAAACTCAGCCCTATAAACCTAACAAACTACCCTGCTACTGAGATCAAAACTGCTCTTCTCAACTGAAAACATGATTCATCTACTGAGATAAAACTGAAATCAGTTTCTCCTGAATCCAACTCCAATTAACCAATGCTCCTGATTATTAGTTTGCCTGTGTATCATAAATTCAGCAGTATAAGCATTTCATCAATTAACATGGTAAGTATCTGACCGAACATTTAATATTGACATGCTTTCTTTGGAAATCATGTAGATAGGTCACTTTTCCAAATAACTTTATGGCCTTTAAAAAAACAGAACTGATGTCAAAACCAATCTCCCTCTATTTTAAAACTCCAGATTCCTTATTAATATATATTATCAACTTTTATCACAGTACATCACATCAACACTATTGCCCTCATCAACTCTTCTGTATTACCGCTTCAGAGATTACTAACGGGTTTGTGAAACACAATTTGGCTTGAACACATCCATCCTGAGTTTCCTTACTTAGCTCAAATTTGCTCAAGTAACTATTAGTTCTGTCCTGAATTATTTTTATAGAAGCTTAACTACCAGCAATGTAAACTGACTGATCTGTAACGATTAAAATTGCAATATTGAGGTCCTGTTGACCATGCTAAAAGGTTAATTGTTAGAAAGATATGATCATATTATGTGTTTTTATTTAACAGCTAAAGCATTGGAGATGAGACATCTGCAATCCTTGCAGTAAGGTCAGTCCAGAGCAATATACTTATTTTCACAGTTACAACTAAATTCATTTAAGATCATGGGTAAACCCTGAAATCTTTCAGATTTGAGAAAGAAGGTTAAATGAGCTGCCTTGAATTGAATTGAATTTATTGTCACGTGCACCGAGGCGCAGTGAAAAGCTTTGTCTTGCGAACAATACAGGCAGATCACAGAGTTAAATAGCATAGATAAGTAAATAATAGGTAACAGCAGCAAAAATAAAAACAACCAAAAATATGAGGAATACTTAACCTAACTCTTTTTGAGGACATCCCAGAGTTTGCCGCCTTATTATGGAGGTGTTTGCAGCCTGGAGAAATCCTCTAGTGTCAACTTATCTGTGGTTTTTAGTTTGATTAGATTCCCTGCAGTGCAGAAACAGTCCCTTCAGCCCAACCAGTCTACACCAACCCTCCAAAGAGTAACCCACCCAGACCCATTTCCCTCTGACTAAAGCACCTAACGCTATGGGCAATTTAGCGTGGCCAATTCACCTGACCTGCACATATTTGAACTGTGGGAGGAAACCGGAGCACCCAGAGGAAACCCACACAGACACGGGGAGAATGTGCAAACTCCACACAGACAGTCGCCCGAGGCTGGAATTGACTCTGGGACCCTGGTTCTGTGAGGCAGCAGTGCTAACCACTGAGCCACCATGCTGTTCTTGTATTTTGTGTGTGGATGCGGCTCATTGATGCAAGAAAGCCAAAATAAATAACAGTCAGGCTTGCACTGTGAGCATGGAAAAATCTAACTTCATCAGTTGCAGTGAGGAGTGTAGGTCAGTCTTAATTTTAGTTGAATTTCATAAAACAATGTAGGCTGGAAGATTGCCTAGTTTGTAACTTGTGGAAGAATCGATAGTGATCTTCTCAGAGCCTTGTGACAAAGAAAGCAATCAGCAGAATTAACTGTAAAGCATCAAGAAGGCAACGAGAACATAGGATTGAACCATCCACAGCCAAAAGACAGTAAAGGAAAGTATTACCTTTGGGAATACATGGATCTGAGAGAAATTAGTTTCCAGAGACCTGTGAAATACATTTGTGTCCCAGCAGTAGTAAATAACTCTAAGTTGCAATTAAAGATCCTTGAGGGAAATAAAAAGTAAAACTGAGAGCATAGCATACATATTAAGTTAGTAGTGCCTGTTTAATTGTACAAGTATCCGTGATAATTATATATGATAAAGTTAGTTTATGTTTAAAAACATGAAATCCTATGGCATTGGTTAAAATGAGGCGTTCAGATTTCTAATGAATTATTATTAGTCCCAAACAAAATTGCAATTCCCAACACCGAATTAGAGATGAAAAGTCATACAAAGTAACTCAAGTTGAAAGTTGGGGAGAGGAGAATATTTAAAATGAAACTGAGAAAGGATATAGCCATAGGGACCCAGATAATTGTCTCTGTACATATAGGGATCCAGATAATTGTCTCTGTACATATAGGGATCCAGATAATTCTCTCTGTACATATAGGGACCCAGATAATTGTCTCTGTACATATAGGGACCCAGATAATTGTCTCTGTACATATTGAAAAGGAGATAGGACCGAGGTAATTGAGACATTATTATGTATAAATTCATTAGAAATGGGAATGGTGTTAGATGACTGGTGGATCACTAATGTAATTCTTCTATTTAAAAAGCAGAGTAGAACAAGTCCAACATTATACCAATTAGCATAACTTCCCCCATTCCTCCCTCCACTGGACCTGAAAATTCCCCTGCCCTTCCCAACACTCTTAGCTGGCACCTCATTTTTACATGGCAAGCTAGCCACCTGGCATTTTACCTCCCTGCACCCTGTGGCAGCCTACCTCCCAGCACCCTAACTTCACACTTGCACTTTTCAGGAGCTGTCAAAGAGTCTGTTTACATTGCTAGACCTTTACATTACATGGGTGGCATGGTGACTCAGTGGTTAGCACTGCTGCCACACAGTGCCAGGGACCTGGGTCCGATTCCACCCTTGGGCGACTGTCTGTCTTTGCACTTTCTCCCCACACCTTTGTGAATTTTCTCTGGATGCTTTGGTTTACTCCCACAATCCAAAGATGTGCATGTTAAGTGGATTGGCTATGCTAAATTATCCATTGTGTCCAGGGATGTGCAGGGGTTAAGTGGATTATCCATGGGAAATGCAGGATTACAGAGATAGGGTAAGGATGGTGGATCTGAGTGGGATGCTCTTTGGAGGGTCAGTGTGGATTTGATGGGCTGAATGGCCTGCTTCAACACTGCAGGGATTCTATGATTCTGTGATTACCGCAAATGATGCCTGTGGAAAAGAGGTTGCGGTTTTCTGTCTTCCCAACTGTTGCAAGGGATCTGTCAAAATGGAAGTACAACTCGATATTTCTGACAGAGCCATGATTAGAATCTCCTGTCAGAAATGTCGAGCTCTTTCTTTTTGGTAAACAAGATTGGAGAGGTAATCTATTTGTGATTGCCACTCTTCAGAAAATCCAGCCCTTAAAAAAATTTAAGAAACCGATTTTGCTTTGTCCACACAGAAAGGTGGAATTATATCTTCAAATAGAGACTAAATGGTGGGAAAGGTTTGGTATATCAGTGACAAGTGTTTGTTGTACTTTTTGTCTTTGGAAATTCAGCTTTGCATTCTTCGCATTCTTGCAGATGATGGACTTCTCCAGTTTTTCTACAGAGAGCAACTGTGAAGGAAAATTGACACATTCTAAGCAGGAATGCAGGTTCTGTACAAGAAGGAGCAGTTTTGTACCTAAATGCAATATTAGGTACAAAATCCTATACGTGGTAAATATGTGCATTCTGAAAGCAGCTTTTGTTTTAGTATATTATATATTATAAGATACCTGTTCCCAAAAATAGAAATAATGATGACAGTTTTGTACCTAAATGCAATATTTGCATCTTTCCTGGAATAGACCTGATTAATGTAGAAAGTGAGGACTGCAGATGCTGGAGATAAGAGATCGTGCAGCTGGAAAAGCACAGCAGGTCAGGCATCATCCGAGGAGCAGGAGAATCGAAGTTTCAGGCAAGAGATGAAAATCCCTCAACAATTTTTTATTGCAACTTATTTGCTACCGCTGGGACACACAAATGCTGTGCATTTCCAGCACCACACTCTAGAACTGCATAATGTCTACTGAGATTACTGTCAATCAACAATTAGCAATTGTAACAAGCAAACTGAAAATTCTTTTCTTATATGTAATTCATGCATCATTCTACCATCATCAGTCCTTTATATTCAATATTGTACATGGATTTATGTCACAGTCACCACCAATAATTTACTCATTTCAATAACATGCTAAATAAAGTGGCACTGGATATGATGCAAAATTATTAAAAATAGGGCATTAACAAAACATGAGAATAATCCATTCTGATTGAGGCTCCAATGGTCCTTCTATACCAATCACGTCTGAAAGTTCATCTGGAATTATTAACTTGCAACTTATGCAACCTTGAACAGCCTTCTCACAAAACAGAAAGGTCATAATGCATTTTCCTAAGATAACATTTTAAACAGGCTAATCTATTTGTGACTTTTTAAAAGGTTTTTCAGGTGATTGCTGATCTTGGGAAAGAATTTCAAACATTGGAGAAATTGCAGAAATCACTTCTAACATGGTCCAAATGCTTTAATGTTGGACTGAATCTTATATTTGTTTTAGCAAGTGAGGCCTGACTGGTTTTCTCATTCTAATTTACCAACTCGCTTCATTAATTAGCTAACCCCATCAAGGTGTCTCTCATATCCAAGTTCCACCCCACGAAAAAGGTGACCATGAAACTTACTGGGTTAACAACAAAACTAAACTGTTTCATGCATGACCTTCAGGAAGGGAACCTGCCACTAAGTGTGAAGCAACTTAAGACATTAAGCTCAATGAGAGGTAGCAGAAGGACAAAGGAGATGGACTTCATCAATCTGTAACATAACTAGAATGTCGACAGAACTTTGCAAATCCACAAACATACCATCTGGAACAAGCTGGTGCATGGGGAGATCAACATTTCGATGACCACATGCTAGCAAGTTCACCAGCAAATGCAGTGGTTGGATTTTGGTAGTTGTTAATCACATCCAGGACTGAACCATAGTCACTCTGACAGTTGGGCCTTACTTCTGCTGGCAAAACTCTTAATATCAAACTACTGGCCCTACATTTGCAGCTGCAAAGATTTTGCCTGGACACAGGTCCAGGTGAACAGCTGCCATCTTGGCTCATGAGGGGAGCACAGTGCAGATACAACCACCTTGTGTCTCTTTCTTAAAAAAAAAGGTGCTACTTTGGCAGTTTTCCAATTTTCTGGGAATTTTCCAGAATCTAATGGAAGATTACTACCACTATCTCTACTATCTCTGTAGTTACCTCTTTTAATATCCTAGCATGCATTTCATCAGATCAATGGGACTTAGTCCCAATAGTTTCCCTAGCAATTTTCTCCAGTTATTTCCTCTCCTCCTTTTGCCCCTTGATTTTTTATTAATTTTGGGATCCTATTAGTATCTTTTACTGTGAAGACTGATGCAAATTATTTCTTCAACAGTTCTGACATTTCCTGGCTCTCCATTATTATTTCCCTTGCCTCAATCTGTAATGGGCCGATGTTAACTGTGGACTTTCTCTTCCTTTTCATAAACTTAAGTTCTTGCTGTATTGCTATGACTTGCAAGTTTATCTTCAAAGGTTATTTTGTCCTTCTTTATTGCATTTTTGTCATCTTTTGTTAATTTTAAAACTTTACCAATCCTCTGGCTTTCCACTTATCTTTGCCTCATTGCAAGCTTCTTTCAATATGATGCTACCTTTAACTTCCCTGGTTTACCAAAGTTGGATTATCCCCTTCCAAGAATTCTTATTTCACACAGGGAAAGAGCTTGCTGTGAGCCATGAACTGTTTTCTTAAACATCTGCCATTTTTTTCCTATGTCCTTGCTGCTACATCCTTTCTCCAGTCCAATCCAATCAGCTCAGCCCTCATTCCTTTGTAATTACCCTTATTTCAGTTTCACACGGGTGTAACCAAACCAAGTTCTTCCCTCCAAAACAGCATGCTAATTTCAGCTCCTAGGGCAGCTTTTATTCTGATTGAGCCAGACTCTTCACATATCACCAGATCCAAAATAGCCTGATCTCTGATTAGATCCACAACTTATTATTCTAGGAAACTGTCTCGAATACACTGTATGAATTCTTCCTCATGGCTTCCTCTGCTAATATAACTGTCCCAAACCTGCATGAAGATTAAAATCACCCATAACTAATGTAGTGCCTTTTAAAGGCTGCCCTCATTATCTCCTGATTTATTTACTGTCCTTTGACATTGCTACTGTTAGGGAGCCTACAGGTTACTCTTAATAGTGTGGTCAACCCCTTTTTATTTCTTACCTTCACCAATATAGATTGCATACCTTCTCTCATTTCTTGCTATCTTATTTAATCTATCCTGTGCCAACAAAGCTAACCCATAGCCCTTTCCTTCCTGCATGTCATTTCAAAAAGTCACGTAGCCCTGAATATTTAGTTTCTAGTTTTGATCTCCCTTCAGCCATGTCTCTTTAGTAGCTATAAGATTGTACCTATTTTCCTTTATATGAGTCAGTAATTGATTGGTGTTGCTCCAAATATTATCCACATTCAAGAATAGAGCTATTAATTTTGCCATTTTATCATTTGTACCCCTTTGACTATTTACTGATATTTTTGTTATGTTTGTGCACTCTGTCCCTTGCTGCCTGACCCTGGGCATCATAGTTCCCCTGTAATGCTGTTATGTTCTCTTGCTTTGTAAGCCTATGTTTCCCTCCTTCTAAGTCCCAAACAGCATACAAGAATCTAATTACTGCAGGACAATTGCAGGGGTCCAATATCTTCATTTGTAACTTGCTGGGTCCACACACCTGCCTCGCCTGCAGAAACACCTTCCTGTACCTGATGACAGATCAGAGACCAATTTGAATTCCCTAACATGAAGAGAGTGACCTCCCTCTGAAGTAAAAAAGTCCAGGTGATTTTCCCTTAACTCAGGCAACACCATCCAGGACACACTCGATGGTCACCATTCACAGGCACACTGTGTCCATAGGCATCAGATTCCAATGTATGCAAGCCTCTAAACATTCTCATGGCACATCTACAATCCACTTAAAGGACACTTTTGCACTCCAATGTTGTACCTTGGGCTGCACTGACAACTTTCATTGTAATGTTCAACAAGGCCATTGTGTTCACAGGGGCATGTAACCAGGTCGCGGACCAGACCAGGTTGTATCTCTGGCTTCTTTTTTTGCTCTCATACCCCTCATTTACTCTGATCCTACCTGGATAATCACAGCATTCTTGCCCTGCATTACCTTTCTTTGCCTTTTTGCACTTTTGCATGAAGCAAAGTCGAGTAAAATTGCTGACAACAATGCCTCCTTCCCCAATGAGCTCAATGCATTTTACGCTCATTTTGAACTGAAGGTCAGTGAAATGATGTCATCTGCTTGACAGCCTCAGATGCACCTGTACCCACAGTCACTGCCTCTAAAATAAGCTCAGCTTTCTTGAGGGAGAACTCAGTGACTGGCCCAGTTGGCAGTCAGACCCTGTGTTGACCAGCTGGCAGGGGTATTCTCTCCTTACTATAATGCTTGAAGAACAACACTATTATCCTGGTGCCAAAGAAAATATCAGGCAATGTACCTTAATGACCACCTCCCCGTAGCTCTGTCATCCATCATTATGAAGGGCTTCAAGTGGTTAGTAATGGTTAATATCAACTCCAGCCTCCCAGCTTTGATCCACTACAATTTACATACTGTCACAATAGGTGCAAGGTAGACAGCATCTTCCTGACACGACACTCATCCATGGAACACCTGGATAACAAGGGTGTCTACGTTAGACTCCTACTTTTTTTACTTTAGCTCTGCCTTCAACATAATTCGTCTCCAAACTTTGAGACCTATGACTCTGTTCCCCTCTCTGCAACTGGATCTTCAACTTCCTGACCCACAGACTGCAATCAGTAAAATAGGCAACAATATCTCTTCCACAATAGACCTCAACACCAGTGCCCCGCAAGTCTGTGTGCTCAGCCCCTTACTATATTCCCTGGACAGTCATGACTTTGTGACCAAATTTAGCTCTAAGTTCATTTACAAATTTACTGGCAACACCACCATAGTCTAATCTCAAACAATGACAAGACAGAATATAGGAAGGAGTTAGGCAGCCTCATAGCAAGGTGTAAAGATAACAGTCTCTTCCTCAATATTAGCAAAATGAAGGAGCTGGTCATCGACTTCAGGAAGCATTGTGGAGGACGCGCCCCTGTCTGTATCAATGATGCTGATGTGGAGGTGGCCAAGAGCTTCAAGTTACTAGGAGTTGTGTCACCAACGATCTATCCTAGTCGATCTACTACAGCCAAGAAAGCACAGCAATACCTCTACTTGCTCAGAAGGTTAAGGAAATTTGGCATGTCGATAATAACTCTTAACAATTTTTACAGATGCACAATAGAAAGCATCCTATCCAGTTGCAACACAGTTTGGTACGGCAACTGCTCTGCCCAAGACCCTAAGAAATTACAGAAAATGGTGAACACAACCCAGTCCACCACAGAAACCAGCCTTCCAGCCATTGACTACACCTCCTGCTACCTCAGAAAAGCAGCCAACATGATCAAAGACCCCTCTTATCCTTGTTATACTCTCTTCCACTGCCAAAGTAGCACCTTTTTTAAAGAAGGAGACACAAAACTCAGGTAACTATAGGTCAGTTAGCTTAACATGCGTTTTTGGGAAAATATTAGAGTCCATTTTAAAGAATGTAATAGCACAGCATTTGGGATTACGTAATGTGATCATAAGATTCCACCCTTTTTTTGGACTTGTAATTGTTCAAAAGCAAGGAACATTTTTAGACAGCTTTTCTCTCCCTTGAAAGTTGCTAATTGATATCCCTGATATTACACAGAGCTTTTAAAATGAAACAGTCTCAAGGTGCATGAAAGGGTTTGTCAGTAATGAATGGGTAGAATTTAATCTTCATTTGAAAGGCTTACATTCTGTCTTTAATTTTACATATCCTTATGAAATTTAATGCTGATATTCATCATGAGAATCACCTACGTAAATTTGTCACACTATCATCATTCCTTTTGTCAGTGGTCATGCTGCAGCACTTCCACTAGAGGGAGAGTGTAATTACAAAATGACAAGTTTACGTGGACAGTTTCATTAGAGTTAAAAATCACACAACACCAGGTTGTAGTCCAACAGGTTTAATTGGAAGCACTAACTTTCAGAGTGCTGCTCCTTCATCAGGTGGTTGTGGAGTACACAATTGTAACACACAGAATTCATAACAAAAGTTTACAGTGTGATGTAACTTAAATTATACATGAAAAATACCTTGATTGGTTGTTAAATCTCTAATCTGTTAGAATGACCATACTAGTTTCACTTCTTTCATATGTAAATCGCAAAACGTTTTTTTAAAAGTTACATTCTCAAGTGAACTTTAATAATATGGTATAGGAAATTTCAATGGAAAGTATTATCATGTAGAAATAGCATTTTTATTAAATAATCTAATCATCTAGGTTTTTCAAAAGCATTACATCTCAACAGTAGTTAACCATTTTTCTTAAATAAAAAATTAAATAAAAAACTGCAGATGCTGTAAATCAGAAACAAAAACAGAAATTGCTAGAATAGTTCAGCAGGTCAAGCAGCATCTGTGGAAAGAAATCAGAGTTAATGCTTTGGGACCAGTGACCCTTCTTCAAAACTTCTTCAGAACTTCAGAACTGTTCTACAGAAGGTTCACTGGACTCAAAGTGTTAAATCTGATTTCTCTCCATAGATATTGCCAAACCTGCTGAGCTTTTCCAGCAATTTCTGTTTTTGTAGTCATTCTCCTTTATTCTTTAACTTGTACATTTGTTGCCCAATAAATTGCTAAATGCATGAAGTGAAGACAGCACAGCTGGGGCATCAAGGCATCAGGGACTTTAATGAACAGGGGAATCAACAATCTGTCTCCATTTCCAATGGATTGAGAATCATGCAGAGGAATGATGGAGAAAGGAATTAGGAAATGGAGTCAAATCAGATACACAGCAAAATAGGGGAGACAACACAAACAATATTATGAGAAAGAAGAGACAAATGAAAAAGTATTTTCACTGAGAAGGAGAAGTACAGTAACATTCAAATGTTCTCAAACAACCTCTTGTATCAGCAAAGGCTTGACAGCAAAACCATTTCTTGTTGTGGGAAAGTAATGATAGATTCAGTTGTAGGACCATAAAAGGGAGCAATTGATCATTTGGAAAATATCTATATTAAAATAAAATCTTATTTTATATCTTCAATACCATACAATAAAATTGTTTTGGTAATTTGGTCCAATTTAGCTCCGATTAGTGTTAATTATTTGCAAATGCCATTATATGCATATGCAAAAGTAAGTATAAACTATGTGTCACTATGAGTCATAATGAATCACTATGAGCAAAATCAAAATCTAGAGAAAGCAACAATCTTGGGAAAGAGGAAGGTGAAAATGGAAATGGCCAAAGGTCTAAAATGACCATCATTGTGGGTACAGCAACTGTTCAAAAAACAAATTGTTCAAGTAATATTACTATAATTTCATATTTAACATTGAATATAAAATGTACTTGTGGTTTAGGCCATATTAGAAAGAATTTTTATCGGTAAAGATTAGTTTGCGCCAAAAACTATTGGAAAACTACTGGGTCTATAACAGTACCTAACTATGTAAACACTAGCTTTAATACATTAAGCACTATAACATTGGATGATTAAATTTACTTTTTTTTAACATATGATGCATTTTAATAAATTAATCATAGCGGTAATAACTAAAGACCTTAACAGGATTGATTGGAAGGAAAGATTGAAGGTTTGTGTATTTTGAAGATATCTTGACAGCTTTTGGATTGAAATGCTGCGTCGAGCTGACCCAGTACAAAAGATTAAACAGGAAAGTTCCATTACGTGGTTCATGACCTCCTGCAGTGTAAATAGCTGTAACTGCAGCACATTTTAAAGATTCATTTCCTTTGCTTAACCATACAGATTAGCCTTTAGCATTTGTTCATTTACTCCTGCAAGAATCAGTTGTGTTTTGTTTCACTTCTGTTCAGAAAAGCAATAATTTCAAGGGGTGTGGTGATACCTTCAACCTCTTTGTGGTTTACTGGCAGCTAATTTGCTAAATAAAGAAAGGGTAGATACTGCACCTGTTATCAATAATAAATACAGAACTGCAAACGCATTTGTTTGTGACAAATTGCTATTCATTTTAAATGTCTCCTGTTCTGGTTGGTGATTTATTTTGTACCGTCTTTTCCAACAGCTTTTTTCTGTTACAAGCAAGTTAATAGGATGTGTAACAATGTCATCAGCACTTAGAAAAAAACTCACTAGCCCAAACACCTCATAAAGTGTAACTGCAGGGTAAGCAGTTTGATGAACTCACAGACATTTGTACACAGTCTGGGCAGACTGCAGCAGCCTTATTTGGAATGTCTCTGAGAAATGTGACCGAAGTACTATAAACTGTTAACACTTCCAAATGATTCAGTACAACATCCTGCAAGGTTTCCCTAAACAAGCAGAATAAAATTACCATCTGGAATACAAAGCAAAAATAAGTTTCTGGAAGGTTAAATGAATATTTTCGATGAAGTATTATCCATACGATGTAAATACTGAATTATAAAATATACACTGTGGCTGAATTATATGGTTCCTGAAAATATTTGTGACCAAATCACCAAGGATGATCAGCACATGCACTAAGGCTGTGAATTTATCAACATTTCACTCTGGTAATACATATAAAGTTCAAAATTGCTTTGACATTTAAATAGCTGAATATGTGACTCATTATCAAGACATCTTTCTGCTCACCACGTTAATGGATAAATTATAATTAAGCATATTTTATCCTTTTCTGCAGAAAGTTGGGTGATAAGTCTTTGGAACTTCCTTCTTTGGAGAAGGTGGAACCTGGGTCATTGAATATTTTTAAGGCAAAAGTAGATGAATTCTTGACAAACAAGGTAGTCAAAGTTTATTGGAGGCAAATAGGAACGTAGAATTGAAGTCACAATCACATCAGTTATGATCTTGATCAATGATGGATAAGGCCTAATAAGCCAAATGGCCCCTCCTAATTCATATTTTTGTATCTTGATTAAAAAACATGAGTTTTGGTAAACTATAATTGTAGAAGATTAAGAATTCAACACTGCTCTAATACTGAATTGAGAATTAAATTAAATGAACTTTATGATTTAAGTTCAAATCTTTGAAATCTTCCAAATCTGTACCCATCTTTTCAACAATTCTATGTTTGTAATCTTCTGATTAATTTTCAACCCTTGCCACAATGTCAAAACAAGCCTTACCAAAGTAACAAATGGCATCCTAGGTGACTGTGATGAAGGTAAACTATTCCTCTTAGTCCTTCTTGACCAGGCCAGCTTCCTTCCAAACCTCTTTCGTCTTCTAGCTTAGAGGACTGGCTTCCCTGGTTTCATTTTTATATACCTAATTTTATCTACCTATCAGATTAGATTCCCTCCAGTATGGAAACAGGCCCTTCGGCCCAACAAGTCCATATCGACCCTCCAAAGAGTAACCCACCCAGACCCATTTCCCTACCCAGTATTTACCTCTGTTTAATGCACCTACCACTATGGGCAAGTGAGCATAGCCAATTCACCTGACCTGCACATCTTTGGATTGTGGGAGGAAACCAGAGCACCTGGAGGAAACCCACACAAACAGTCGCCTTAGGCAGGAATCAAACCCAGGTCCCTGGTGCTGTGAGGCTGCAGTGCTAATCACTGAGCCACTATACTGCTGTGGCTTCTGTACTGACTCTTCCACTATTTTGTCCGGTGACCTGTAACAATTGATCCTTAGGCTCCTCCAATTTCTCATCCACATGCTGTTTCTGAGTGACAGGATCAGAAAACCCAATGCTAGGTTCTGAATTTACACTGGATATATCCAGCTGTATGTTATTACACCCCCACCCCATCAGCTCCACCATTGACTCTGATAAATGGCTATGCTTGCTCAACATTCAGATTTGGATGAAGAGGAATTTCCTCCAATTAACTAGGAAAACCATTGTCTTCCATCCCTGCCACAAGTTGTGTTCATGATAGATTTCATCTCTCTCCCTGCATATGTTTGAGGCTGATCCAAATCCTTCAAAGCTTTATCATCATATTGGACAATAAGATAAACTTGTAACCACAAAGCTGTTCATCACCAAGACTACCTAATTCCACTTCTGTAAACATTGCCTGTCTCCTTTCATTCTCAATGCAGCATCCATTCATCTATTGCTGGAATCCTCAACCTTGCCTTTGTTACCTAAGATTCGATGATTCCAATACTCTCTTGGTCAGCCTTCATCTTCCATCCTCCGTTAACTTAAACTCATGCTAAACATTCTTGCTCACATCTTAACTTGCATTTCAGTCACTCATTAGCCTGTGATCATTGATCTAGATTGGCTTCTGGTGGAATCATCAACAAAGTTAGAAGATGACCTTTAAGAAATCACATCCCACAAGTTCATAAGATAAAAAGTGGGACCTGGCTTTTGATCCACAAGGAGAGAATTCCCTAAAAGGTCAATCCATGACTCATTGAAAGTCTATAATTTCAACCAAATAATGGAACAAATGCAATTTTTTATAAGGTACTTTAACCTCTGAATACAAAGGAAAAGGTTGTTCTTCTTGTTGTTGCAACTTTAGAGTCTTTCAGATTACTGAGTTAGAAGTCGTAAATAGAGTGAAAGAAACCGATAAACTATTCCTGCAAGTCAAGAATATTGGTTTCTGTAAGCGACCAAGTCAACTTGGGTGAAGCATCTTTTCTGTTTGAAGAGATAGAACATGTAGAAATTGAAGGAAGAATCAACTTAGCAAAATTGGGAGAGGCAATTGCTAAGAGTGGGCCTCGTGCTGAAAGTCAGCTTGACGATTCTCAGAAGCAAAATGGTTTTCAATGAACACTGGATGTTACAACTGAGTAAAACAGGGAGAAGTGATCCCTTAGGAAGCTGGGAGTAATTTTACAGGAGTTCCAGTAATTGAGTGAATTCTTCCCAGTCCTTGTACAACGTTAGAAATGCAAAAATGTAAAATTTGCAAAACATGGCAAAAATGCTAAAATGAGATTTGCGGCATTGAGAAACCAAAATGAGATTTTCCATCCTGGGTTGTAACATTGAGACAAGAATCCTGCCATTGAACATTAAGAAGCCTAATTAAATGTACTAACATTTCATTATTACCTAACTACACCTCGTTTACATGTAGTTTGCTACTTTCCTAAAAACAGGAGGGAAATTGGATGGCAACAATTCCCAACATGAATGTCAGAATAGGAACCTGGCAGCCGAAACTCAAAGACATCTTCTCCAGGCATCCACCTTGGCCAACATTCTCCAACACCTCAAGGCATGCTCTATAGCTATGAAACATCTACAGCATCCATTCATGACTTCCCCCATCACCATTGACACATTTGAGACATTCTTTCAATCGAGTTCAGGACTTCACCATCATATAACATTGATGAAGGTCTCACCAGAAACCAATCTAGATCAGTAATCACAAGACTGATGATTGAATGAGATACAATTTCACATTTCAATGTTGCTGCCTGGCCACCTGGTGAGCAGGCCAGATGCACATCTCATGTATCAGAACAAGGTGTAGCTTAGGTGTTAGCTTGCCTTATTAGTGCTCCCTCATTTTGTGCAATGTGGATGCTCACAGTATCACTGCCTTACCTTTCAGCTCTGATTGATCGTTCGGCAGTTTTTTTTCATGTTTGACAACAATGAATCAGTCAAGAGGAACTATGGTCAGTCAGAGGCTGTTCCTTCATCAGTCAGGAAACGTGTGAGTGACTAAGTAGGAAAAGCAGAGGGTAAGAAGGATTAGTGGTGTGGGGGATGGGATGGGTTCGAGACATTGAGGCAAGATAGTGCATGCAATAGCAAAAGCCTTGTTGGAGGGTGGCTGCAGTAGTGAGGCTAGAGTAAATGTGAGGTAGCAGAGAGAATATTATGGCACTTACCCTTAACAAAGCACAGATGCTCATTCACAGATGCTCATTCACAGATGCTCATTTGATTGCTTCAGCATTTCTAGAACGAGAGGACCTATCTATGGATCAAAAACAGAAATTGCTGGAAGAACTCAGCAGCTCTGGCAGAATCTGTGGAGAGAAAGCAGAGTTATTGCTTCTGGTTCAGTGACCCTTTTTCAGAGTTCACCCTTCTTCTGATGTGCATTCTTCTAGAGCATGGACCTTGAGCTGGCTGGCTAGTTCAGACATTGTGACATTGTGCATAGTTGAGGTTTCAATTTGTTGCCTGCAGTGTAAACACAAAAGGTCTGAGCACCTGTGAATATTTCATTGCTGCTGAGCGCAATATAGCACAAACATAGAAACGTGAAGGTGTGATGTATGTCGGATTAACCACTGTGTGCAGAAACTAATAGAGATTATCCATACTGTAGTTTAGAGAACTAGTTGCCTACTAAGTAATGTCTAGTGAATGAGTGCAGTGGAATTTGCCAAGAGTTTAAGTGGACAAATTTAATAGAAACTTTTAAAGGTTGATTTAGTTAATTTGATTGCTTCAGCATTTCTAGAACGAAAGGACCTATCTATGGATCAAAAACAGAAATTGCTGGAAGAACTCAGCAGCTCTGGCAGAATCTGTGGAGAGAAAGCAGAGTTATTGCTTCTGGTTCAGTGACCCTTTTTCAGAGTTCACCCTTCTTCAGAATTCTGAACACCCCTGGAGGTGAATCATTTTGAACTAACTATGGAAGAATTTAATATCTAATTAAAAGCACAGCATAACATCTCTCTGATGTGTTTTTTTGGCTGTTCTAAGAATAAGAAGGGGGAGGGTGGCTTAAAATATAAGCTGTCTACAAAGATCATATTTAGTCAATTATGCTTTAATCTTTTCACTACAGTAAGCATCATAAAATGTCATGAAATATTGTCATATCATACTTTCAGCTATTAAGTTTGAATTTATTTTTAAAAGTTAATAGTATCTATCAATATCATAAACAATGTTGCCCTTGTCAAAACCTACCAAGACCCATTGTATAGCATGCATAACCCCTTTTACTTAAATGCAGTGTGAGATGTTACTTTACAACAACCTTTCAAGTGAGAAAACAGCATTTGGTTAGTACTGATGTAGTGCAAAATAATAACTTAATATGTTAGTGAATATAAACCCCTTAGTTTGAAAGGGGTTTTACACATTATGAAAAGCATCAAGATTTGGCAAATATAGACTGGAAGCAGCTATTTGCAGTTATCTACATTTGGAAAGTACAAGTTTTTTTTTAAGTAAATAGTAAGAAGTCAGGGCCAGTGTGTTCCTCTAAGATTGAAGGGCAAAGGTGGCAGGTCCAGAGAATCCTGGATGTCCCAGGATATCGGGAGTTTTGTAAAGGAAAAGAAGGAAGCATACGTCAGGTACTGTGCAATAAAAATAGGGAAGGTCCTTCAAAAGTGTAGAGAATGTAGGGGTTGCTTAAAAAGGAAATTAGGAAGGTAAAGAAGTCCATGAAATATCTTGGTAGATGGGATCAAGAAAACCCAGAGGGCTTTTTATAAGTACAAGTAAGAGGTTTGACAGGGAAAAAGTGGGATCTATTAGAGATCAAAGGGGCAACCTGTGTGTGGAGCCAGCGGACGTGGGTGAGATCTTAATTGAGTACTCCTCATCTGTATTCACAAAGGAGAAAGGTTGTAGCTGGGGATTTCTGATGGGCTTGGGAGGTTCTAAACATATTGTTTTTGTAATTGGAAGCCGATGACCAGTGGTATACCATTAAGTTTGACCCTAGCTGTTTGTTATTTACATTAACAACTTGGATATGAATGCGCAAGGTATAGCTAGTAATCTTGCAGATGACATGAAAATTGATGGTATTGATAAGTGCGAAGTGATACATTTTGGGTAGTCTAATAAAGGGACGACAATGAATGCTAGGTCCCTTGGGTGCACTGAGGAACAAAGTCCTCAGGTGTCTGAAGGTGTCAGCACAGGTAGACACAGTTATGAAGAAGACATATTGGATGCTTTCCTCCATTAGCCGGGCATAAAATATAGGAGCAAGAAAGTTTTGTTACAATTTTATAAAACATTAGTTAGGCTACTGGTGGAACAATGTGTGAATTTTGGTTGCTACACTATTGTGAGGACAAGGGAAACAAAGAGGCTAACATTGAGATCTGAGTGCAGTGTACAAAATTATGAAAGGCGTAGGCAGAGTAGATTGTGAGAACCTCTTCCCCATCACAGATGTGTCTAAGGCCTGAGGGCATAAATCTCATGTGAGGAGCAAGTGGTTTAGAGGAGGTATGAGAAATAATTTCTTTCACTCAGGTTGGTAGAAAGATGGAACATGGTGCCCGAGAGGGTGGTGGAGACAAATAATCTTGCAACATTTAGATGAGCATTTAAAATATCAGGGTTTGGTAGGCTATGGAACAGGTGCAGGTAAATGGGATTAGTGGAGTTTGGTACTATGGTGGGCAAAACAGCCTGTTTCTATGCTGTGTGACTCCATCAAATATATTTTGTAGTCATAGTCTGCAGTATGGTAAATTATACAATTATAGAGATTGCACTGTTCTTGCAAATACAAGAGATTTTTTATGCAAGTGTCTACCTGACTAAAATCATAAGAAATTCAACATTGTAGACCAACAATTCAAATACAGGTTTCTTTCTCTGCCTGTCTACTGCATGAAATCATTTGTATAACCACAAGGTGGCACAATAAATGTAATTATTTCACAGAAATTTCTCATCGTAAGCCAATGTCAGCAAGTATAGAGGTGATGGATAAACAAGATTTCATTTGAATTGGGTTACAGCTGCAGAGTTTTGGATAAACTCAAATTTATGGCAGCTGGAAGACAGGAGAGAGTCAGGAAATTAGGAGGTAACAAATAGGATTTCGGCAGCAGATGAACGTAGGCAGGGCAGAGTTTTACAATGACTTTTGCAGGGGTTGCGCTAGCACTGTCGGGAAAGTTTCAATTAGATTGTCAGGGGAATGGGAACCTGAGAGGGAGCTCAGATTTGAGGGATTTAAAACTGGTAAAAGGAATTAGAGAAGTAAAAAGCAAAAATAAGAGCTAAATGATGCATAGGCAAGCATGAGATAGGATGAGAATAGAGAATAATATTTAAAAAGTAGAATTAAAGATACTATCTGAGTGCATCTAGCATTCACAAAGAGGTTAATGATTTAAATGCACAAACTGGAGTAAATGGGGATGATTTAATTTTGAAACAAAAAGAAACAAAGAACTGTGGATGCTGGAAATGAAAAACAGCAACAGATGTTACTGGGGTAACCCAACACGATTGGCCGCATCTGTGAAGAGAAAGCAGAATTAACATTTTTGGGCCTTCTTCAGGATCACTGATCGTAGCTAGGGAAAGGTGGGTATATATGCTGAAGATGGGGTAGGGGAAGGGGAGGAGTAAACAATAAGTGAAGATTAAGCCCAGAGACAGAGAACAACAGTTGGACAGTCAAAGGGATGGGTAAAGGTCAGCCTGAGGGAATCAATAGCAACAACAGAAATTACTGGGAAAACTGGCAGTATCTGTGGAGAGAAAGCAGAGAAAGCTTTCTGCCAGACCTGTTGAGCTTTCCCAGCAATTTCTGTGACTTAATTTATGTTACTATGACATAGCTACAAGATGACCAACCCTGGGAACTAAACATGAAAGAACATTCAGCATTCAGGAGTGATAGGTGAAACTGAAAAGGAACTTGGTTAGCACTCTTAAGAAGTGACTAAACCAATACATTAATACAAGACAATCTTAGATTGAAGGAGCAAAATGTAGAGTTTGTTAGAACGGAATTGAGAAACAGCAAGGGGCAGCAAACATCAGGTTCTTTTGGATGTAGTATTATTAATGTGATAGGGTTAATTAATTGCCTTGCCGCAAAGGAGCTTTAGCAAGTAGTGACGATAATATGATAAAATTTTGCATTAAGTTTAATTGCAAGGTCGTGTTTTCTGAAATTATGGTCTTAAAACAGAAGAAAATAAATGATGAAGTTCTAAGGGCAGGTTGGTTTTGGTGTATTGGGAAAGTACATTATAAGAATTGTTGGTAGACCAGCAATGGCTAATATTTAAAGAAATTCAGAGGCAGCTCGATTATCTGGCATTCGATTATTCGGATATCGGATTATCTGGCAAGATCACAAGGTCCTGATGCTTGGCTAAACCATGTTATCTGGCATTCAAATATCCGGAATTCGATTAACCGAATAAAATACTACGCGCCCGTGTCCTTCGGATAATCGAAGTTCCTCTGTATATCAAAAACAGATATACATTCCTCCAAAGTAAAAATGTTCAAAGGAAAAAGTAAATCAACCATAGTTAATAGAAGAAGTTAAAGATTGCATTCGACCTAAAAAAACTAGTTTATAAAGTGCCAAAAAAAAGTGGTAAACCTAAGGATTAGGACCAATGGAACACACAGAACCTGCATTAAAACTGTGTATTATTAATTCCCCAGGAAATTGTTTCAAAGCTGAAAGACTCTGTCTTCTTGTGGCAATGATGCAACCTGAGAGACGGTGCAGGTCTCTGCCTGAACTGGGTGCTCTTTAGCCTAAGTGATAGATAACAACTGCTACTGTCACTGTATTCCTAACGTTTTGGAGATTGGAATACCTTACATAAGGTTAATAGAACAGAATGTAGAATATAGTGTTACAGCAACAGAGAAGTTGCAGAGAAAGATCAACTCTAATATATAAGAGATCTGTTTATAAGTCTGATAACAGCAGGGAAGAAGCTTGAATCTGTTGGCATGTGTTTTCAAATTTTTGTATCTTCTGCCAAATGGAAGAGGGCAAAATAGAGCATAACCAGGGAGGGAGAGGTCTTTGATGCTGTTGGCTATTTTTCTGAGGCAGCAGGAAGTATCGACATAGTCAATGGATGGAAGGTTGGTTTTCATGATGGATTAAGTTTTGTTCACGACTCCCTATAATGTTCTGAAGTCTTGGGCAGACAGTTACTGCACCAAGCTGTGATGCATTGGAGGGAATGCTTTCTATGGTGCATCTATAAAATTTGGTATGAGTTGTTGTGGACATGCCAAATTTCCTTAGCTTTCTGAAGATGTAGAAGTGTTGGTGTGCTTTCTTGGCTGTAGGTCAATGTGGATGGATAAGAATAGAATGTTGCTGATAGTTACTGCAAGGAATTTGAAGTTATCAACCACATCCACTTCAGCACTATTGATATAGACAGGAGCCTGTGCTCCATTCCATTGCACAGAAGTTGATGACTAGCTCCTTCATTTTGCTGACATTGAAGGAGAAATTGTTGTCTTAATTAAGTTGGAATTAAGTTGACTTAGGCATCAAAAATAATAACTGCAAAGCCAGCCTTATAAACCCTACAAAGTCCTCATTAGTAACCTCTGGGGAATTGTGCCAAAACTGAAAGATTTGTCCCACAGACTAGTCAAAAAATAACCTGGCATGGTCATTCTCAAAGAATCACACTTTACAATGTTCCAGACATCTGCAACATCATCTCTGGGCATGTCTTGTCCAATCAACAAGACAAACCCCACAGAGTTGGAAGCACAATGGAGTTGCCCTGGGAGTCCATAAATCTAGCCCCACATTCTGTGGAGTCTGATGTGATCTGGCCACATAAAGGCAAAGAAACCTCCTGCTGAGCACCACCAACTGCATCCCTTTCGCTCGTCTAATGACTAAAAACTGCTCCACATGGAAAATCGCTAGAACCAACCACTGAGGATGACAAGGGTACAAAATCTATTCTCATGATTTCAGTATCCAACACCAAAAAGGGCTCAGTAACATCACTACTGCCCAAGTTGACTGAGTCCTAATGAGACTGTGACAAGTAGTGAGAGAACCAACAAAAGGGAAGAATGTCTGGCCTCATTGTCAAACAATCTGCCTGCCTTGGATGCATCTGTCCACAAGAGTATTAGTAGGAGTGACCACCACAGACACACCAGACCTTGTGGAGACAAGGTCATATTTTCATATTGAGAATACCATCTGTGTTGTGTGACAGTATGACCATGCTAAATAGAATGGACTTTGAGCAGATCCAGCAACTCAAAACCAGGTATCCCTAAGGCTTTATGGGCCATCAGCAGAAGCAGAATTGTATTCAACTATAGTATGTAATCTCATGGCCTAGCATTTCTCACACTCTGCTGTTATGTCAAACCAGTAGATTAATCCTGGTTCAATGAAAAGTGCAGGAGGGGGTGCCAGGAGGAGCACCAGGCATACCTAAAAAAAGGTGTCAACCTGATGAAGTTACAATAGAAGATTACATGCATTCCAGACAGTGAAAGCAGTACTCAATAGATATTTGAAGATAGATTCCACAGACAACATATCAGATCTAAGCTCTGCAGTCCTGCTAGATCTATTCATGAATGATGGTGGACAATTAAAAACTCACTGCAGGATGAGGCTCCTCAAACATCCCCATTCTCACTGATGGGGGAGTACAGTACATCAGTGAAACACACAGGCTGAAGTCATTTCAAACATCTTCAGCCAGAAGTCCAAGTAGACCAATCACCTCAACTTTTCTTGAGGATTCCAGCATCACAAACATCAGCTGTCAGCCAATTTGATTCATTTGATTTGGTAACTACCCTGGTGGAATTTTTGATAATTTGCAAATTTCTATTCCCAAATCAATATCTGAAAGGAAATACACTTCTGGTTTGATGTAGAGCTCTTAAATCCGTGTTCTTGTATTGTGTGGATACATGGAGACAAATGAATATCAAGGTACAGGCTTTTGGCAGTAAATGTCCTTGAAACGTCTTGTGCGCCTGCTAGTTGGAGAATTTTAAAAAAGAATTGAATAGGGGAGAATGTACTTTCAAGTAATTTGCAGAAAGTGAGTTTCGACTTTAGATGGAATCTCATGTCTCATTGAAATGGAATCCCCAAGTAAAGACAGACCAAAGTCAGCTCATATAAAACACAGGATGCTGAGGTAAAAAGAATGGACTGCAGATAGAATCAGAGCTTAAACATGTGTTGCTGGAAAAGCGCAGTAGGTCAGGCAACATCAAAGGAACAGGAGAATTGACGTTTCGGGCATAAGCCCTTCTTCAGGAAATTTCAGGTGATTGTGAAAGAGTGGCAACACAATACTAAGTCAGGATGCTGTATGAATTGGAGAGGAATGTGCAACTAGTGCTGATCCAATGTGCCTATTGTCCTTGTCTTTCTAGTTGGTAAAGGTTTAGAAGGATCTGTCTAAGGAGCATTAGTGAGTTGTTATAGTGCATCTTGTAGATGATACAGACTGACGCTACTTTGCACCATTGATGGAAAGGATGAATGCTTAAGGTTGTGAATGAAGTGCCAATTAAGTTAGTTGCTTTGTGCTGAATAGTGTGGAGTTTCTTATTAGCTAATGGAGCAGTATTCATCCAAGTAAATATACAGTATCCAATCACATTCCTGACCTGCTTCTTTATGTGGTGGATCCAGGTCAGTTTCTAGTGAATAGTGAATGCAGGACGTTGATGGTATTGGATTCAGCAATACTCTAAATATCAAGTGGAGATGGTTAGATACTTTCTACTGGAGATGGACGTTTTCTGTAGGTTGTTTACAGTTTTATAGTAGTAGAGGCATTTATTCCCTAAGAACATCACTGAAGTGGCAATGGAGTTTAATTCAGATAAATGCGAGGTGCTGCATTTTGGAAAAGCAAATCTTAGCAGGACTTATACACTTAATGGTAAGGTCTTAGGGAGTGTTGCTGAACAAAGAGACCTTTGAGTGGAGGTTCATAGCTCCTTGAAAGTTGAGTCGCAGGTAAATAGGATAGTAAAGAAGGCGTTTGGTATGCTTTCCTTTATTGGTCAGAATATTGAGTACAGGAGTTGGGAGGTCATGTTGCGGCTGTACAGGACATTGGTAAGGCCACTGTTGGAATATTGCGTGCAGGACATTGTTAGGCCACTTTTGGAATACCGTGTGCAAGTCTTGTCTCCTTCCTATCAGAAGGATGTTATGGAACTTGAAAGGGTTCAGAAAAGATTTACAAGAATGTTGCCAGGGTTGAAGTATTTGAGCTGCAGGGAGAGGCTGAATGGGCTAGGGCTGTTTTCCCTGGAGCACCAGAGGTTGAGGGGTGACCTTATAGAGATTTATAAAATTATGAGGGGCGACCTTATGGAGATTTATAAAATCATGAGGGGCATGTATATGATAAATAAGCAAAGTCTTTTCCCTGGGGTCAAGTGTCCAGAACTAGAGGGCATAGGTTTAGGCTGAGAGGGAAAATATATAAAAGAGACCTAAGGGGCAACTTTTTCACACAGGGGGTGGTACGTGTTTGGAATGAGCTGCCAGAGGAAGTGGTTGAAGTTAGTACAAGTGCAAAACTTAAAAGGCATATGGATGGGTACATGAATAGGACGGCTTTAGAGGGAGATGGGCTGGGTGCTGGAAGATGGGACTAGATTGGGTTGGGATATCTGGTTGGCATGGACGGGTTGGACCGAAGGGTCTGTTTCTATGCTGTACATTTCTTATGACTCTATGACTCTAATTGCTCCAATTTCATTTCTGAAATTTATCATGTAACATGTTATATTTTGAGCTCTGTTTAAATCCTTATTTTCAACCAAAGCAGTTTGAATTAGTGAAGAAAAATTGGCAGTACTTGCACATAATCTTCCTTCATCCTCTCCCTTCAAAGTGTTATGGCAATATGGAAAGCTTTCTATATCAGAGAAGTACCATTTTAGAAAGAAAATATTTCCTTTCAAAGCAAACTGCTTTATCGGGACCTTTAGTTAACTGGAATGGAATAAATTAAATTCTATTTTAATTATATTGCATTCTATGGTTAATGATCAATATTTTGCAATGACCAAATGAGGAGATATGGATCAGCTCCCCTCTTTTTGACCCCCTTGGTGAACTGCAATAAAGATTTTTAATTCTTGTTGGCATGCAGCTATATGTTAACCTTTCAATTAAAAAAATCATAAGTTCAACAATGAAGGAGCCAATTACAAGTTTTTTTTGAGTGAAAGAGGAATTTTATTGCTTACTAACCCTGACAAAACTAATGAAACATGACATCAAACACCCAGAAAAACAGGTATAAAGTTTAAAAATAAGACAGCATAATTTTGCATATTCTGTCCCTACTTCCTTTCCCTTCAAAGTGTTGTGCCTATGGAAATCTTTTCAAGTCAGAGGAAGTACCATTTCGGAAAATATGTCATTTAAAGCATAATTTTTCACTGGGGTCCTTAGTTTAATGGAAATGAATAAGGTTAATGAGCTAAACTGAATAAGCAAAAATAAATTTTGAAATTTCTTGATCATCACAAAATGTTTAATAAATCCTCAGAGTCCTTGAGGTGTTAGGTTTAGCCTGAGTCTATGATTATGTATTTACTAACCTATATTCTCTACTGTAGTGAATTCTTGCTGAATGGACATTTCTCCTATTTGCTTTTCATTAGGCATTGTCTTCCAAGGGCTGAGAGAAAAGTAGAGAGAGAGAGAGAATGAGAGAATGAGAGAGAGAATGAGAGACAGCGAGAAAGAACAAAAGGGACAGAGAAAGGGAGAAAGAGAGAGAGAGAGAGAGAGAGAGAGAAAGAAAGAAAGAACAAAAGAAAGAATATAGGAAAGAAAGAAATTCTGATCATTTCAGTTCTGCCATTATGGATTTAATATTCTTCTGTCTGCTCTGTCCAAAAGCTGTTCCCTCAATTATAGTTAATCTGCATATTTCTGGGTCTGGCTTCATGTTGTCCATCAAGATGGATAATCTGCAGAGAGTTGTTCATCCTACTACGTGAAACTTTCAGAACAGTTTAAATCAAATGGAAAATGCAGATCTGAGTGACTGGTTTCAGTCATTTTGGTGACGTTATTTTCAGTTTTAACTGCTTCTTTATAGTTCATGACCTTGTCTCAACTTGGTCAGGTTATTCTTGTGACCAACATAAATTATGTGTTTTATCTTTTTAAAAAACATTTTAATTCATGAAATATATTACAATCAGGTAATCTAAACTGAAAATTGATTGTCCATTTTTGCCACTATCACAGGAGTTTCACTTATCGCCTTTTGTAACTGCTAAATTTCCTGTGGAAATTGAATTAACGCGATTTACTTTATATATAGAGTCATAGAGTCATAGAAATGTACAGCATGGAAACAGACCCTTCAGTCCAACTCATCCATGCCGACCAGATAGCCCAACCCAATCTAGTCCCACCAGCCAGCACCCAGCCCATATCCCTCCAAACCCTTCCGACTCATATACCCATCCAAATGCCTCTTAAATGTTGCAATTGTACCGGCCTCCACCACTTCCCCTGGCAACTCATTCCATACACGTACCACCCTCTGTGTGAAAAAGTTGCCCCATAGGTTTCTTTTATATCTTTCCCCTCTCACCTTAAACCAATGCCCTTTAGTTCTGGACTCCCCGACCCCAGGGAAAAGACTTTGCCTATTTACCCTATCCTTGCCCCTCATAATTTTGTAAACCTCTATAAGGTCAACTCTTACCTCTTAACATTTTAAAAATATATATATACATCTAAGAAGTTCCACTAAATCTACCAGGTGAGGGTTAAGTAACTGATACTTAATTATAAAAAGGGGAGGTGTGTCAAGGAATTCAGTCAAATTGGAGCTGTGCCTGAGCTGTAGAGGCATGCAGAATGGAGCTAGAGAATCGTCTTGACATTTGGCATCTTTAGAGTAGAAACCTTGCAACTTAGTAACATTGATTGGCCTGATAGCCTAGGTTTACAGGTTTCTTGACGATCTGTGTGATCAATGAATGAATTGTTCTGTGACTAGAAAAAAATGGTTTTCTTTAGGTAAATAAATATCACAGCTGCATAAGTAAACATACTGATTCCACTCCCTGTCTTTGCTTCTGTGGAATGGTAAATATTTATAGATGCTAAATTCAGCTCGGAATTTTTTATGTCGCTTGGTAAGTGGTTGAGAGCAGACAGGGCTTGGAATCAACATTCTCTGAAGTGACCAGTCATTCTGTCAATTCTGAACGTTTCCGGAAATCTCAAATAGTTATGTGAGGTAAGAAAATGAAGTCTTTACTTTGTGGAAGGACATCCAGCTTCAGGTATATGGCTTACCTACTCAGCTCTGCACCTCCAAAACCAGCACAACTTGGTTTGCTTCCATGAATCCAGGATGCACTGCCATCATTTACCTGAGGATGATTGAAGCAAGAGGCAAGGGAACAAAACAAACACAATAAGCTGATTTCCCAAGCTCTACCTAAAGAATCTGGGACACTCTACTTCCCTTCACTTATACCCACATTTTGTCGGTGGAAAATCAAGCGCCGGCACCACAAGTGAATTATTCTTGATAATGCACTTTCAATGAAATACCATAAAGAACTTAGAACACCTAAAGACAGACTAAGCAGTGCTCTGATGCCGGCAGAGTAACTTTGCGCACAGGTCCCTGGGTTGATTGTCCTACAGCTCCAAACACTCTTAGAACACTCTGTGACATAGCCAGAACTGGACCTGTAAATCCAGACTTACGGCTGTTCTGTAAAGCAGCATATTTGTCAACGCACCATAAGCAATAACAGAGCTACTGTTAAACTGTGTTGAGGATCTAAATCACACCTCTTTACAGATATGAACAGGAAAAGATTCGACTCCTGCTTGTGCAATTCTCTGATTTAAAAATAGAACAAATATCCAGATCTTCATGCAGAAAGTGCTCACCTAAACTATGCCAGTTTAGGTGAGGTAAGAAAATGAAGTCTTTACTTTGTGGAATTGGGTGGATGCCAGTTCGACTTGAATGACTTTTATTTCATCCCATTGACCTGCCTGGAAGCAGCAGGGGCCCTGTAAACCAATGTAAATTAGAGGTACCATAGTTGTCAATTTCAACTTTAAAGGTATGCATTTGTTCCATCCACAAATCTGTGTGGGAACAGTTGGTAAGGAAGTTGTTCCAATGGTTACATTCGTTTTTGGTTCTTCATTGTAAAATGCTTGTGAATCTTTACAGCCACACAAACAAAAAAACTATTTGGTAGCACATCAGAAAGTGGCGCACGACGCTTCACAGAGGCATTATAAAACAAAATATACCGAGCCACATTAGATGTTAGGGCAGATGATGGAAAGCTTGGTCTAAGAGGTAGGTTTAAAGGAACACCTGAAAGGAGAACAACTATGTCAGATGCTTTAGCTGTGTTTAAAAATTTTGTAGCCGTTGGAAGCTCCAGGAACTATCTCTGCATGGGGCTTGTATGTAAAGTTTGCTCCTCAGCCTGCCTCTGGGATTTGATGATGAGAAGGAAGAAGAGCAGAAAGATTGCAGAGACCTCTAGCAACTGGAAAAGAAAGGAGACAGTGACCCTTAAAGCATATGAGTACTCAAGAACAGAGCACTTTTTCTCAAGCTAATTGAGCAGTAATGCATTGGATAGTCCTATTTCAGGAATGCAGGCTATAATAGAGGGATGTCACATGTTGAAAGATTAACTGCAACACTGCGCCAACCTTACACTTCAGTGCTGATAGTTCCGAAGGTGACCCTGATCCTAAATTTCTACACTTTTGCATTAATCTAAATGTTAACAGGTTACATGACAAAACATGCCAATTTGTGGTGAATTGTTGTATCAAACCATTCACAAATGCATTCTTTGGCAAGCAAAATACATCAATCACATTTTCCAGTAGCACAGCAAGAAGACAGGGCTCCATGTTTTATCATGACAATATGTTTGTCCAAATTGCTGGAATTAACTGATTAAAATCATGTATCCTTGCATATTCAACAAGAAGAACTTGCAGCATCATCAGAAAGTAAGGTATGCACTCTACACTGATATTTGACAACATACAGAGTATCCAGCCTTGCTGTTTGTAGTTGTCATTCGGCCTTGATCCTATAACAATCTTCAAACAACACTCTCTCCCACCAGGTAATTGGTTACTGCTCAAGATCAAATCTGGAATATTGACAGAAGGTTGTCCACTGCAACGAACATTATTAACTATAACTATTTACAAAAGAAGGTAAGAGAGGACATTCCTGGGACTATATTGACTTTGGTTCCCATACACATGTGATCTGATGCCATCATAACACAGATGCACATGCTCAGTTGATAATAATTGTGTAAAGGTATAGTTAACCTTTACCTCACACCTCCCACAAGAGTTGCCATTCCTACAAACTGTTAAACTCAGAACTATTTACTTATTTATTTAATTTCTACCACCTCCCCCCACTCCCCCCCACCCATTCTCCCCTCTCCCCACACATCCTTCTCCCTCCCTACATCTCCTTCACCTGAGGAATTAAACCCCAGAAGTATGTTCAGCTCTCTTCAGAGGACATAGTGGAAGGGGAGGCTATGGTTTAGGTGGTGTTATTGCTAAATTGTTAATCCAGATACTCAGCCAATGTTTGGGAATCCTGGATCAAATGATGGGATAATGGAATTTGAATACAATAAAAAACATCTAGAGTTAAAAATCAACTGATGACTATGTTGATTGTCTGAAAACCCATCTGGCCCACTAATGTCCTTCAGGGAAGGGTATATGCCATCCTCACCTGGTCGGGCCTATATGTGACTCCAGACCAGCAGTAATGTGGTTGACTCTCCTCTGCCCTCTGAAATGGCCTCGTAAGCCTCTCAGTTGTATCAATTGCTACAAAGTCTCAACAAAGAAATGAAACTGGATGGACCACCTGGTATTCGCCTCGGCACTGGAAAGGACAGAAACAGTCCTGTTGAACCTTTAAAGTCTGCCTTCCTAACAGCTGGGCCAGAGTGCAAAAATTAGGACAGCTCTCTCACAGACTGGTCAAGCAACAGCCTGACATAGACATGCTCATGGAATCATACGTTATAGACAATGCCCAAATACCACCAACATGTTCTCTGGAAATGTCCTGTCCCACCGGCAGGACAGACCCAGCAGAGGCAGCGGCACAATCGTATACAGTCGGGAGGGAGTTACATAGGAATCGTCAACATTGAATCCAGACACCATGAAGTCTCATGGCTCCAGGTTACACATGGGCAAGGAAATCTCCTTCTGGTGACCACGTACCATCCTCCCTCAGCTGATGAATCGGTACTCTTCCATGTTGAACAACACTTGGAGGAAGCACTGAGCATGGCCAAGGCACAAAGTGGGGTAGGGGTTTTCAATGTCTGCCACCAAGAGTGACTGGGCAGCAGTACTACTGATCGAGCTGGTCGGGTCCTAAAGCTGGTAGACTGGGTCTGCAGCAGATGGTGAGCGAACCAACTAGAGAGAAAATATATATACCCCACCTCATCTCTATCAATATACTGGCTGCAGATGCATCTGTCCATGACAGTGTCCACCACACAGTCCTTGTGGAGCAAAGTCCTGCCTTTATCTTCAGAATAAACCTCCATCTGTGTGGCACTATTAAAGTGTTAAATGGGTCAGATTTTGAACAGATCTATCAACTCAAGACGGGCACTTGTGAGACACTGTGGGCCATCAACAACAGCAGTATTGTACTCCAGCACAACCTGTAACCTCATGGCCTGGCATATCCCCCACTCAACCATTACTAACAAGCCAGGGGATCAACCCTGGTTCAATGGTGAGTGCAGGAAGGCACGCCAGCATCAGCATTAGGCATACCTAAAGATGAGGTATCAACCTGGTGAAGCCACCAAACAGGACTATTTGCACTCCAAACAGCAATAGCAGCAAGTGATAGACAGAGTTAAGTGATCCCACAACCAATGGATCAAATCTATGCTCTGCAGTCCTGTCAGATCCAACCATGAATGGTGGTGGATGATTAAACAACCCACTGGAGGAGGAGGTCCCACAAATATCCCAGTCCTCAATAATGGGAGAACACAATAGTGCAAAAGATAAGGCTGAAGCATTCACAACAGTCTTCAGCCAGAAGTGCCAAGTGGATGATCCATCTTGGCCTCCTCCAGAGCATTACAGATGCCAGTTTTCAGACAATTCGATTCACTCCATGTGATGCCAAGAAACAGATGCGGGTACTGGATACCACAAAAGCTATGGGCCCTGACAATATTCCATCAAAAGCACTGTAAGTGTATGCACTAGAACTTCCTAGTCAAGTTCTTCCTGTACAGTTACAACACTGGCATCTACCTGACGACATGGAAAATTGCCCAGGTATGTCCTAAACACAACGAGCAGGACAAATTCAACCCAACCAATTACTGCCTCATCAGTCTACTCTCAATAATCAGTAAATCAGGAAAACATCTTCCATAGTGGTATCAGTAAAATCTGCTCAGTGATGCCCAGTTTAGGTTCTGCCAAGGCAACTCAACTCCTGACCTCATTACAGCCTTGGACAAAACAGCTGAATTCCAGAGGTGAGGTGAGAGTGACATAAAGGTCACATTCGATTGAGTGTGGCATCAAGGAGCCTGGGAACAATTAGAGTCAATGAGTATCAGGAGGCAGATTCTCTGCTGGTTGGAGTCATAACTGACACATAGGAAGATCACTATGTTTATTGGAGGTCATCTCAGCTCCAGGACATCTCTGCAGGCGTTCCTTCAGGTCGTGTTCTCGGCCCAGTCATCTTCAACTACTTCATCAATGAACTTCCCTCCACCATAAGGTCAGAAGTAGCAATGTTCACTGATGATTGTACAATGTTCAACACTATTCACGACTCCTCAGATAGTGAAGCAATCCATGTTCAAATGCAGTAAGACCTGGACAACATCCAGGCTTGGGCTGACAAGTAGCAAGTAATATGCGAGCCACACAAATGCCAGGCTACGGCCATCTCCAATAAGAGACAATCTAACCACTGCCCCTTGACATTCAATGGTATTACCATCTCTGACTTTCCCATTATCAACATCTGGGGCGACCATTGACCAGAAACTCATCTGGATTCACCATGTAAACAGAGTGGCTATAAGAGCAGGTTAGAGGCTAAAAATATTGCAGTGAGTAAGTTTTCACTTGATTCCCCAAAGTCTGTTCATGATCTACAAGGCACAAGTCAGGAGTGTGAAGGAATAATCCCCACTTGCCTGGATGGGTGCAGCTCCAATAACATTTAAGAAGCATGACATCATTCAGGACAAACCACTTGATTGGTACCACATCCACAAGCATCCACTTACTCCAGTTTTGGTGTTCAGGAGCAGCAATGCATACTATGGAGAAGATGCACTGCAAAAATTCACTAAGGACCCTTAAACAGTACCTTCCAAAAGCATGACCACTTCCATCTAAAAGGACAAGGGCAGCAGATGCATGGCAACACAACCACCTTTAAGTTCCCCTCCAAGCCACTCAACATCCTGACTTGGAAATATATTGCCATTCCTTCATTGTTGCGGGGTCAAAATCCTGGAATTTGTTCCCTAAGGACATTATGGGTCAACCCTTAGCATGTGGACTGCACGAGTTCAAGAAGGCAGTCACCACCTCCTTCTCAAGAGCAACTAGGGACAAACAATAAATTTTGGCCATGCCCCATGAGTGAAAAAGAAATGTGCTCTCTTTATCATTTTCTCAGAAGGCAATCACATTGATTTGTGGGATGTTTCTTTTGACAGCTGGTTTCTGGCTGTTGTATTTTCAAAGATCTGAATGTAACAGCAGTGAAGACCAACTTAAGAAAAATTGATTCAACAGAGAATGGCCTAGACTTGAATGGCCACAATGCCTTGAAAAGAAGCTAACAAGCTGAAATTCTCACTCTTGCATTCTTCCACATTGTACTCTGATCGAGGGACCAAACTGGCAAATTAAAAGATCAAGAGCATTCTGAAGTCAATACTGAAGGTGAGGAAATGAGAACTTCCAGCACCTTCTAGAGTAAAAATATCTGTTTCTGTAGGAAATGGGATCACTTGCACATTTACTTCAGCTGTGGTACAGAGAATGAAATTCTGGGATCTCCCCCAGAAAGAACCAATGCACCATCATCAACAGTAGGACTCAAGTAGGCCCAGCAATGCAGACTCAAGTAGGCCCAGCAGTGCAGATTCAAGTAGGCCCAGCAATGCAGACTCAAGTAGGCCCAGCAGCACAGACTGAAGTTTCACTGCCTAGGTAGATAGGAAGGCGTTCTGGTATATAACTCTGCGAGACATTTAGATTCATTATTATTTATTGCATGCTCCATTAATTTGCTCTGCACAGGGGACAACCATTACAGACAGCTGGGGAGGATGTGCAGAAAGAGGAAGAACAGCAGCATGCTCAGGAAATGCAAGCTGTTAACTGCTAGATCTTTCTAGCAGCAAAACATTCAAAAGCATTTGATTGAACCATCTGTCTCCCACGCCACATCAACTGTCTCTGCTACCAGCAGGCACAGCCCTTAAGCTCTCCATGTCAGCACCAAACTCTGCACTAGCACTATTTTGCTTGTTATAGTCAATCACTAGCAATGCACTGAAATTGTGCATTTAAATAAAATGTTGTTAAACCATTAATTTTTCTATAGTGATCTTTTTTTAAAACTTTGTTTTGGAGAAATCATCCACATTGATAAGGCCTGAAGTTGTTCCCCATTGCTAGCTGCCCTTGGAAATGTGATGGTGGGCTGTTTCCTTGAACTACTGATGTCAATGTAGTATAGTTACAAAGTGTAATCCAAAGTGTCAACTGAGTGACGTTGAAGGAACAGCAATATTGTTGAATGTCGGGCTGGTTTGTGGCTTGGAGGGATACAACCTTTCCAGTATAACCATCAGCTGGGACCATAGCACAATGGTCTCATGCAGCCTATGAATTAGGCAAGATGCCAGTTTACGAGCTAGTATCTCCAACGATAAGGATGAAACATGGCATGCCTTCAGAAAGGCAGTCCCTCTTTTCCTGCTCCAATTGGATCTGCTACCTGCGATCAAGAATTGATACCGTAGATCTGGGAGTTAGTGGCAAAAGATGAGTCGGCGGTAGATCAAAGATATACTACTTTGTCATGCCGCAGAGTGGATGAAAAGAGAATACAATAACTACACTTCAAAAGTAGAGCACAGTGTTGTGAGTAGCAAAGTGTTTTGAGGGGCGCTGAGATCATGAAAGACACTATATAAATGTATATTCTAAAAAAAATACTTTCAAGATTACCCATTACTCTTAATTATATCCTCACTATTCAAAGAAAGGTCTACACACTTCTCTTAAATTTTGCTTCTCTGCCTGGCTGATTTTGACAATTTGGATATTTGGTTTGCAATCACATCACAATGAGCAAGGTTGAAACTGACTTGAACCTTTCACATAGAACTCAGGTGCATCGAAACAGAGGAGATCTCTGATCTTGTCTTACTCGTCTTAGCTGAATATGAATTAATGTTCCAAGAGGTGAAAAAGCATTATAATCGGCTTGACAGTCAAATGATACAATTAACCTTTCTGTAAAGAATGCCAGGATATTTTATTCTATTAAAATTTTAAATAAATACAAGTTATTATTATCCATTGCATTGTATTGTCTATGAAACATGAAGAGAGATTTTAAATTGTTTTAAGAGGTATACGTTTTTTTAAATTTTAAAATCAACTTTACTGGTCGAACATATGGCTGCAGGTATAGTTCACTTCTGACCCAGCAGTAACCAGGACAGAGTTGACATCATCCTGTGGGAATGTCACACACTTGCAAGCAAAAGACCAGCAGGCAAGGTGTCTCCCACAGCCAGTTCTGAACAGCTATTGAAACTCACTATGCCTGAAGCAGCACTAACAGTGCCACCTTGATCTCATACATACAAACAAACAAATAGTTCTGACCAGAGGAATAGAAACTCCTCATTAAAATGGAGTTTGACTTCTCCACAGACAATCATCTGACCAATTTCTCTCTAGAGAGTTTAATTGCAATTCCTGGACTGCTTAACTTTAATCTAGTCAGAATCAATTTGCTGTTAACATTGAGACAGCCTGCTAAGAATCTAACTGATGACTCTATCGTTCAACTCTAAACTTAGCTAAGGTTGCCTCAAATCTCCTGCAAAGCCTAATTTCTGGAGAAACCTCATATCCACATGAAAAGTGGATAAACCTCATATTGTTATGCCCTCAACAACACAGAAATGGATTCTGCAAGTTCAGCCAGCTGCAGAAACACTAACTTTCTGGATTCTGATTTTTAAAAGAACCATGAATTTATGTCCATACCGTTGATTCATAATGTTATTCTTAGTTATTCTCAATAGGACTCAAACCACCTCTTATCACCAGCTTGCTATTGACATGCCAGGAGAGGATTTTTGGGTTCCCTTATAAGGTGACTTCCGCCCTGTTGCATACTCTCTCTTTGTAAGCATCACTATCCTCTTTCCCTCTCCTTGATCTATTGTATTTAAACTGGTTCTTACCTGAAGAATTCATCTGACATATATCATCCACTTCAATTTTTTTGGTTCATCATGTTATCTATCTTCCTCATCATCCAGGGAGCTCTGACCTTGCTTTCCCCAGCTTTTGCATACATATGGACATATAAGTATACGAATCAGGAATACAATATCATTTGGCCCTTCAAGTCTGCTCCACCATTCAATAACATTATGGCTGATTGGCCTCAATGTCACTTTCCTGCCAACCCACAATATCTTTTGACTCCCACATTCGACAAGAAGCTATCCTCCTCTTCCTTAAAAATATTTAATCGAACAATATAAAAGATACAGCACAGAAAGATGCCATTCCACGTATCGCATCTATGCTAGCTATCCCCAGTTCGAAGTCCCCACCTCTACTGCTCTCTTGAAAAGACAATTCCTGGTCCACAAATCTCTGAAAGAATATATTACTCTTCATCTCCAATTCAAAGGACTTCTTATTTTCAAACAATGTCCCCTGGTTCTACTTGCTGTCACAGGGAAACATCTTTCAACATCTAGCTTGTCAAATCCCCTCAGGATTTTACATGTTTCACATTAGATCACCTTCCATTCTTTAAACTTTAGTTCATAGACAAGGTCTTATCCCCTGGGATGGGGGAGTCCAGAACTAGAGGGCATAGGTTTAGGGTGAGAGCGGGCAGACTTAAAAGGGTCCTAAGGGGCAATTGTTTCACGGAGAGGGTGGTATATGTATGGAATGAATTGCCAGAGGAGGTGGTGGAGGCTGGTGCAATTACAACATTTAAAAGGCATCTGGATGGGTATCTGAATTGGAAGGGTTTAGCAAGTGTTGGCAAATGGGACTAGATTAAATTAGGATATCTGGTCATCATGTACGATTTGGACCGAAGAGTCTGTTTCTGTGCTGTACATCTCTATGACTCCAATACAAGCTCAAGTAACTTCAAATCAAGTAATAAATCAAACCAAATCAAAACTTGCCCAACCTCCCTTATAAGAAAAAGCCTCATCCTAAGAATTAGTGAAGTGAACCTTTTCTAAATTGCTTTAAAGGCAATGATTTTTTAAAATGAAATAAAGAGACCAAACCTGTATACAATACTCTAGACGTGGTTTCACCAATGCCCTGTACAGCTCTAGTAAAATGTCTCTCGTCTTACATTTTATTTCCGTTGCAATAAATGACAACATTCCATTTGTCTTCCTAATTACATGCTAAGTTTTGGAACATAGCTAGTCTTCCCATGAATTGCCTCCTCAAAGATTACTTATTATTCCATTAGATTTACCTGTAAGTGTTTGAACCATTTTACCCAGCTACATTCCCTCCCATTTTATTGAACTTCGCCACTTCCAATTTAGAAACTCTAGATTGTTTCTTTCTGTTCCGCATCACTCATCTCATTCTTACTATAGGTGGTCGCACTTACCACTTAGCCTACCTTAATCCCCAGCACAAGTTCCAGCAAAGCCCCCTTTCTGGTTAGACAAAGAACATGCTGGTAACGGAAGTTCTTCTGGTCATATTTCATAAATTCCTCCCAAGTCCTCTCATTAACATTATCCTAATTGATACCCTTAATTGGTAAAATCCCTAATGTCATCACGTAATAGTTCTTCTACATATCTGTGATTTCCCTGAAGATTTGTTCAACTACCTCTTTCTCTCCTTCGCTATTTTGAGAATAATAGAGTTCCCAATAGTCCACATTTCCTGTAATTTCTCCATCCACTGCATAGACCTTGGAAGTGAATGTATCAGCACACACCAGCATGCTTTTAGGCGTGCGCAGACCCTTGGAGTGGCTGCATAGTGGGAACATTGCCGCCATTGTGATCATACCTGAAGGGGAAATAGACAAGGAGACAGAAACTATAGTTTTAATAACATGATCGAGCTGGATTGAAGCTGTCAGCAGAAAATGCAGAGCAAGCAGATTGTTGAGTTGTTGATAAATCACAAGATATTTCTTTTAGAGGAACAGTGAATTCCTAATGAAAGACAATGCTCTATTGCTATGGTATAGAAACTGTACATATGTATGAAGTTGACTGGATAATCATGGAACTGTAATAACTCACATTAATCTGTGATTGATAGATATAAATGAACGAAACTATCAACTCGGTTTAATAACTAAGTGGAACTGGTCAAGCAGCTTGTGGCACCATCGCAGATATTTGCAACTACCCTCCACCTCCCCACCCCACCACCGTCTACTTCGTTGAATGAACTAGTAAACAAAGAAACTTAAGTCTCATCTGCAGGAGAAGATGGGATTAAACAACCATTTCATTCATCTTTTTCAACTTAGCTTCTCAACTCTAACCAAGGCAGATTCTGTCTTTGACCCTCAAAGACATTTTCTCCACCCAGCCATTTTCCCTAATCGACACTGCCATCCCACCTCCATTTCAGTTCATTATATCCTTCAATATTAAGCCTCCTGCCCTCACTATTTTAAACTCATATTTCCATTATTGTTAGTGCACTGTAACTCATTCGTGCTTGTAGATCAACAACTTTATTCAGCACACTTTGTGTGTTTACAAATGTGCATTGTAAACCTATTGTTGCATTCGTCATTGACTTTCTTTATATGCTCCTGTATGTTATGCTACTAATTCCTTCACTAGTACTGCCTAACACATTCACTCTATGTACCTTGTTCCGCTTGTGTGCTTTAATACATTGGTGCCCATTCCCCGGCTAATTTATTTTAACCTCTCCTCAGCCACACTAGTGAACCTTCTCACAAGGAAAAGGTCTAAGTCCTATTGAGGTATATTCCTTTTGAACAGGTACATCATGTTCCAATATCCCAAGCATCTGAAACCTTATCTATGCCTTAAGCTATGCATTGATCCTCCCTATCTTCCAATTTCTATTCCACAATTTCATGGTGCTGTAAGTAATCTGCACACATCCTAATTTTAAAATTCTCACCCTAGCCCCTGAAAATCTGTTTATAGAACCTCACTACATGTACCTTTTCATGGGATTAGTACTGTCGTGTACTAGAATTTCTGGCTTACTTCCTTCATTCTCTGCAATATTCTGCATTTTCTTTATGTTATCCTTTACCACGGCACTAAGGAGGTGGCACATCATGTAGGACTCATGATAATGTTACCGAAATGTCTATGTGTCCCTCTGATTATAGGACCCTCTTTACTATTTAAATCAAGTTTGGAAATAAACTAAAATAAAAACAGCAAGTGCAGATCTGGCACCATCTGTGAATGGTGAAAAATAGAGCTTATTATTTCTTTTTAGGTACCTTTTCTCTAGTTATCTGAGGAATTGCTGTATTTGTTGAATCAATCTCTGGTATAGTGAAATTCCATTGCATTAAACTATGATGACAAAAATTTCTGATTATTTCAAAGCCACCAACTGTTCCTGATCACAGCAATATAAATTCCTTAGAACAACTTGTGAATAAACTGAAACTCCTTGCTGGTATTTCCAGATCAGCCAAACATATCTAAGCTGAAAATGTGTTGCTGGAAAAGCGCAGCAGGTCAGGCAGCATCCAAGGAACAGGAGAATTTACGTTTCGGGCATAAGCCCTTCTTCAAACATATCTAAGCCAAACATATATGATTACACTGACTAATCAGAGTTAAAATACACAAGAATGCAAAGTCATAAAGTATTGGGCAAGCCATAATTAAAAACAAGCCCCCCTCCGTGAAAGAACATGCAACATTTGCCAATATGACTAAATATGTAAGAAAGATAAAATTGTTGATTATCGGAGAGAATCTGAACTTGATTCAGTGAATGGAAATCAGTAGAATGTAGCAAAAGGTGGACATCATGAAGGCGATGGAGATTCCATCACCGAATTTGTCAATCATTCAAATGAAAACCAATGCAATGGGTAAATAGTGCCACAATTTCTACTTACGCACTCCATGGCCTTCTGTATTCAATGTTGAGTGCAACAACTTCATACCATGAACTCCCGACCTCCGCAAATCACTTGTTTTCCTTTTATGGCTTTACTTTCAACAGAGCTGACCTATAAGCTGCGGTTAATAGAGTGGATCTATGCTTTTTCTCTTCTCTACAGCCATTACCTTTTGTCTTTCATTCTGTGACAGCTTGAATATCTAATCTCCCTTACCCTCTAACAGATCTTTGCAGAGGGTAACAAGTGGTACTTACTTGGGTTATAGAACATGTCTCCACATCCCTGCAGGAGCCCTTTCGGTTTTCACCAGCCAGTGCAAGTATCCTTGTCCTTTTCTTAAATGGGGGTGGGGGGGTGCAGTGTGTATACCTGGCACCCTCCCCACCTGTGGAGCATCACTCCAACCAGGTGATGGATTCTTCTGCAATGACATAAAGGTCATGAATGAGTAAGACACAAGGGGGTGGCACAACAGTTACTAGCCCATCTGGGTTGAGGTGTTTGAGGGTATGAGGAGGCTGTGAAAAGGCATGTTTGGGTAGTGATGTGGAAGGATGGCAGGGGGAGTGAGAGTTAGTGAAGGAAGGTGTTTCATTCAACAGAGGAGTGTCAGAATGTCAGCACTAGTGGGATTTGTGTGCAGCGACACAGACAAGTGTGAGGTAGCAGAGAGAAAACTGTGGCATTTACCCTCGTAAAGCAGAGAAGGTTATTCACCTTCTTTCTGCACTGCAGCCTAATCCTTCCCAGCCTGGGGATGGTATTGACCATGCTGGCATGGTCTTGTGGCATGTTCACTTCTGCCAGTCCTCCAGAAAGGCGATTCCTTTCTTCTCGACCACCCTGTTCACAAGAACCTCCAGGTTCCTCTCAGGGAAGTGTGGAGCCAGCCACCCCTTCTGCAGTACACTTTGTAAGATGGCCTGGTCGCAAGTGATGTTGGTCTTAGGGAAGACCACCGCTGAGTGGTGGGTTGCTCTGGGAGTGGCATGTTGTAGGATTGGGTGGAAATTGATAATGTTTCTCATCATGATTGTCCCATCACCTCCACGCAGAAGTTAAGGTGACTAGGGCAAGAGGGCGACAGGAAGGCATGTGTACATGGCTGGATGATGACCCGGGAAAGAGTAGAGTCGGTGGGGAACTGTAAAGGAGTAGGTGATGCTGGGAGTTTCAGGGCACATTAATGCTGAGGCTGAAAGCTCCAGGCAGATGACCACTCATTGTCATGCCAATTGTGAAGCACATGGATGGAAAGCAATGTTGAGGAGAATGATTGGGAAAAGGATGAGAAAAGTAACCTGTGAAGGAGGAGGCTGGACCTGAAATGCTCATTAATGTGGCAGGTTTGCTAAGATATGGCAAGAAAACCTATTTGGCCTCACGGTGAGAATCACTGCAGCAAACTCGATATGACTTGTACTTTACTAACAAGCCATAGCATTCAGCCTGTTAATACTATGTCGCTCTCCACAAACGCTGCCAAACATGATAAGTGTCTCCAGTATTTTAATTCCATCTGTCACTTGCTGTTTTTTCACACCAAGAACTTTGTTTGACTGTGCCTTTTCAATTTTTTTGTACTGGACCCAATTATGTTTGCTGTTTCATAGCTGTTGGCCTATTTTTAGTTTTATCGACTAGCTTCACATTTCACTGGAACAAGACTGCTGCTTTTGTCCTTACTGAACTGAACAAAAACTCTAAGTTATAAAAAAAGTCCTGAATGCATTGTAGAAAACATACTAATATTAACTCTCCAGGAGGGACTGCATAATAAAACAAAATCAAGCATTATCATCCTGGTCCTGTATTTTCTTTTCTGATTTGGGCTGTACATTGTTTCCTCCATTTGCTATTCATGATGGAGTGATCTGTATGGTGGAAGAGTTTATTTCTGGCTGTCCAACCAGATCAACAAGACTGGTTTATGATGTATTTTATTCACTCATGGAATGTGGGCATCACTAACATTTATTGCCTATCCCTAGCTGCCCTTTGAGAAAGTCGTGGTGAGCTGCCTTCTTGAAGCCAGTGGTGAATTGTAACAGCTTGGCTAGGGTGCAGCATGTTCTAGAGCAAAAGTCTTCAGTACTATTGCCAGAAAGTTATCAGGGCCCATAGCCATCACAGTATCCAGTGTGTCCAAGTATTTGCTGATGTAGATTCATAGAGATGTACAGCATGGAAACAGACCCTTCGGTCCAACCTGTCCATGCCAACCAGATATCCCAACCCAATCTAGTCCCACCTGCCAGCTCCAAACCCTTGCATCCATGATGCTGAGGATCTCTGCTGGAGGCCGAGATGGACCTTTTTAAATTCATTCATGGGATGTGGGTGTCACTGGCTGGGTCAGCCTTTATTAATCATCCCTAGTTGTCCTTGTGAAGGCATTGGTGAGCTGTCTTCATGAATTATTGCAATCCATGTACTGTTGGTAGAACCACAATGCCCTTAGGGAACGAATTCCAGGATTTGACAGAATAACAGTGAATGTATGGCAATATATTTCCAAATCTGGGTGTGAGTGTCTTGGAGGTGGATCTGCAGTTGGTGGTGTTCCCATTATCTGCTGCCCTTGTCCTTTGAGATGAAAGTGATCATGGATTTGAGAGGTGCTGTCTAAGGAGTTTTGGTGAATCTCTGCCATGCATCTTGCAGATAGTACACACTGCTGCTCCTGCATGGTGGTGGTAGAGGAGTAGATGTTTATGGTTATGGTGCCAATCAAGTGGGCTGCTTTGTCCTGAATGGTGTTGAGTTTCTTGAGTTCTACTCGACCTGAGTCCATCTAGGCAAGTGAAGAGTTTTCCATCATACTCCTGACTTGTGTTTTGTATATGGCAGACAGCATGTGGGGAGTTAGGTGAATTATTCACTGCAATGTTCTCTGACCTGCTCTTGTCACCACTATATTTATATGGGTAACTCAGTTGGGTTTCTGGTCAACGATAACCCCTAGGAGGTTGATAATGGATGATCCAGTGATGGTGATGCCATTGAGTGTCAAGGGACAATAGTTACATGATCTTTTATTGAAGATGGTCATTACCTGGCATTTGTAGAGCACTTGTACTTGTAAGTCCACACCTAGATCTTGTCAAGGTCTTGCTGCATTTGATTGTGCACTGTTTCTGTATCTGAAGTGTCCTGAATGGTGCTGAACATTGTGCAATCATCAGTGGACATCTCCACTTCTGACCTTATGATGGAAGGAAGGTCACTGATGAAGCAGCTAAAGACGGTTTGGTAGAAGACCTTATTCCAACAACCATAACCATTTTTTGTTATGCATGGTATGACTCCAGCTAGCTGAGAGTTTTCCCTCAGACTCAGTCTAGCAGTAATGCCCTTTAGGGACTGATCAACTTGATCAGTTGTGCTGCTACCGAGCCACTGTTGGTGGTGGACATTGAAATCCCCCATTGAACCCCACCCAGAGCACATGCATTTGGCGCTTCTGGCTGAAGATTGTTGTTAATGCGTACAAGTTATAATTAAGTGTCCTTGACAAGCTATTTAGTTAAATCCTCAATAACAGCTTCACATTGATTGAAAATTCAGTAAATAGTTCATCATACCTTCAAAATGTGCAAAACTGTGCTCATTAAAATCCTTTGCCCATCCCTTTGTTCATCAACCAATAGATTCAAAACTATTAAACCTCCTAGATACCATTCTCCCAAGAAAGGAAAAGATTGTACCTGAAGAAAAGACTGAGATTTATTCACACCATGTATTAAATATTCATGAATTCTGCAACATTCTCAAAGAGACCTACACACACAACACTTTGGAAAGGAAATCAGTATACACATTGCTTGTTGCACAAGTTGGCACTCACACAAACCACAGGATTGCTGTGAAAGGAAAACTGTAAAATATTATATCGGTGCAACCATGGTGTTATTTCAAGTTGGGGCCTTCATATATTGTTGAGTCAAATTACCATGTTCAATCTATAGGGGCAGTTATTGATGTGGTTATTGACTACTCAACATGTCTGATTTCTCAACATCCCTCACCTAGGGCACACATTTTTTTCAAATTACGTAAACACTAATTTATTAAGTTAACAACAAGGTATTTCATTCGACACAGATAATCATCTAGGTATCCTTAATACCCACAAACTGTATTATTTAAACTCAGGAGAGACTAGATAAAGTAAGACATTGAGGGTTTAAGGGAATTCAGGCAAAATATTTTCATCTACAAAGGTGAATTAAACTCTTAATGAAGGTGAACAAAGCAGACAGCACAATGGATTCTGGAGACAAATTAACTCAGTGTCTGAAAGCGAATGAATATTGAAAATTCAGATAGACAATACTGGTCTTTTGGCTATTATAGCCTCATATTATTCTTCCAGAATATGTTGCAAACTCTTGTGTGTATCATTTAAAATATAATGGATCACAAAACACATTTTTTGATGACACACAATGTGACTTTAAAAAAAAACTTCCCTGGGATATGGCACAGCCATTGTTTACTACTTATCCATGATTGCCCTCAAGATGATGACAGTGAAGCATTTTCAAATGGCTAAAGTCTATGCGATGTGGGTATGCCCACTAAGCTGTTATGTATGGAATTCCATCATTTTGACAGAATAACTATGAAAAAATTCCAATATATTTCCAAGTCAGGTTGATATGTGACTTGGAAGTTGTTGTGCGCGGATGTTGCCTTTCAAAAGAATTTACCTATGAGAGGACCCCATTCACTATGTGTACACAATGCTGAAGCTCTGCCTGGCAGATAATACAGAAGTCAGTTGGTTTGCTGTAATGTCTGCTTTATAATTTACAACTTTTACTGTTTTGAGTAAACTAATCCATAGGCTTAATCATTCTCTGAAAAGTGTTTGTTTGACCATTGTCATTAACATGATGGAGGAGGACCTAGAAATGTTGTGGTTGCATTTATCTTAGGAGAATCCTAAGTAGTAGAAAGCACAGCTTTGGAAGGGGCTGTTAAAAGGCTTGACAAATTGCAGATAGTGCATATTCATTAATAGGGCTTTTCTGTGAGTGCAGGTTTAAGGTTATGAATGTGTTACCAATTCCACACGCTGCTTTGGTCAGCATGGTCTGAGCTTCTTGAGTGGTTGTTGGAGGCTACACTCATCCAGGCAAATGGAAATCCACCACATTCCTAACTTTTGTCTTGTGGATGATGGAAGGGTTTTGGAGAGTCATGGGCTGTAGAACATCTCATCATTGTGTTTCCAGTGAAACCAACATATTAATGTGGTCAGTGCAGTTAAGTTTCTGCTCAATGATGACTCCAAGATGTTGATAGAGGTATGTGCAGAATTTGAAATTGAATATCAAGTGGGTTAGACTGAGGTGGTCATTGCTGAGCACAAAATGTTACTTGCTTCTTTTCAACTCAAGTTTGAATACTTTTCAGATCTTACTGCATATGGACACAGATTACTTCAATATGGGAGATGCTACAGATGGATCATGTAATATTCCCAATTGGAACTGCCAAATTTGTGTTACAGTCGGCTCAGGGACCTTTATTTGCTTAATGTTTAAAATCCCAGGGAATTAAGGGAATAAAATGACAAGATTTCAGAACTTTGAACCGAAAAAGCAACTTTCCTATACAAATTTAGAAAGGTAAAATAATCTTCAGTATATACAACTCTTACTCTAACATTCAGAATTAACATGAGGTAAATGTGTGTTAACAGAAGGTGTGGTCAAACACCCCACAGAGCCCATCAAATAACATATGCAGACAAGACAGAAGGATTTCTCATCAAACTGTCAAAGTGTCAGTGACACCGTGGGTCACCAAATCTCATCAAAACTTTGCACTCCTCTCAAAGCACATCAAATCATTATTTGTGAAGATTTAGATTCTGAACTTCCTCAAAAAAATGTTCATGTTTTGACAGTTCAATCTCTTTTCTCAAGATCACATTCACCAGATTCATGAAATTCCTCACAAGCACCTAATGACTGACATTATTTTTAACAGCTTTTTAAACAAACAGCTAGCTTCACAGAGCTGGTACTGGCCATGGATTTCTCTTAAGTCCCACACCCAGGTTTCTTGCTCTTCTTTTCCAGCTGTGCTGACTGACCCCATGCATTGCATCCATCTGAACTCCAACATCAAATCTCCGACACAATTCTAACTCTCCAGCTGCTCAGAACAGAGTACTCCTGTGTAGGGACCATCATTTGCATCAAGTCCATGGAGCCAACTAACAGTAGAGTCACCTTCTTTGAATCTGTCATTAACAAAATGATTGCTGTTCACCCTTTAACTTATTTGAAGGATCCCTTAAAACAAGAGCATCCCAGCCGTGCTCCTACGCAAAAATGTAATGCAGCAATCAACATTGCAATCTCCCCAGGTACTAGCTTCCACCACACATAAGGACATAAAATATTGTGCAATCATCAGTGAGCATTCTCACTCTGATCTTATAATGGAAAGATTCTCCACAATAGCTTTGGGGTGGCATGGTGGCTCAGTGGTTAGCACTGCTGCCTCACAGCACCAGGGTCCCAGGCTCGATTCCAACCTTGGGTGACTGCTGTGTGGAGTTTGCACATTTTCCCTGTGTCTGCGTGGGTTTCCTCCCACAGGCCAAAGATGTGTGGGTCAGGTGAATTGGCTATGCTGAATTGCCCATAGTGTTAGGTGCATTATATAATGGAAAGATTCTCCACAATAGCTTTGGGGTGGCATGGTGGCTCAGTGGTTAGCACTGCTGCCTCACAGCACCAGGGTCTGGGTGGGTTACTCTTCGGAGGGTCGGTGTGGAGTGGTTGGGCCGAAGGGCCTGTTTCCACACTGTAGGAAATCTAATGTAATCTAATAGTGGTTGAGATTATTGACTTTACAGTATCAACAGCACTGATAGAGATGATTGGCCACCAACTGCCACAACCATCTTCTTGGGAGACATGTTTACAGCCAGTGAAAAGTTTCTCTCACTTCCATTGGCTTCTATGTTACCTGGATTTTATGATGCTACACATTCAAACCTTGCCTTCATCTAAGGCAATCTCACTTAGCTCTGGAATTTAGCTTTTGTCTACATTTGAACAAATGCTGTAATGAAGTCTGGATCAGAGTGGTCTTAATCTAAAAAACTACTGATAAGCAAGTGCTGCTTGATTAACATTTGATGTTCTCCTCCCATCACTTCAATGATGTTAGAGAGTAGACTACTGAGATTATAACTGGTTGGCTTTGTGAAAAGAACATACACAATTTTCTATTTTGTCAGCTATATGTCATTGTTGCAGCTATACTGGAACTGTTTAACTAGAGTCCTGGTTGTGTCTGGAACACAGTCCTGCAATACTACATTTAAACTTTAATACAGATTTGTGAAGATTCAGAGGCTGAATAGCAAAAATGGAGAATGAACCTCTAATGGAATCCCTTATGCTTAAATACAGTAAAGCATAGTTGTCACATTTTATCACCAGAATCTGATCTAACACATCACTGCATTTGGCCACCAATACATTAAATTGGAACCATTTAGAGTTCTGTTTGGCTACCTTACAGATTATATGACTAAACTATTTCATAGAAGATGGGGCTTTTTAAGGTTTTAAAATAGTTAAAACACAGAAGTGTCAAACACAATAGATAAATAGGTTTATTAGAGAAAGCAGGTTTAAAAGTATTTGGATAAACTGCTGAAAATTATGTTGGAAGATTTTGCATACAAGCTCTGTTTTACTTTTAAACAAGAAACATTAAGTAGCTGGCATAAGCAATGCAATCAAATACAAGCTCGCTTAGCATTTCCCATATTTAGCATGCTACGAGTATTTACGTGAAAAAAACCTCTAAGGAGTTTTGCAAACTTCAAGTTTGGTCAAAAGTGGTGCTTTTACTTTAAGATATTGCAACTTCTTGGGGAAACACTGTTACATGCATCACAGTTACAAAGTAGATTCACTTAGTCGATACCAATCAGCCCCCATCAATAAACATTTGGCACTGCTCACTGACCTTCATCTCAAATTGGGCATGCGAGACTGAAACATTTAATACAGTTGGGCACTGAATGTTCCTGTCCCAGCCAAATATTAATTTGCATCAAGGATCAAAAGAGATGCTATATTACTTGGAATCCTACACATCTGATGGTTAGTGACAGCTTATAAAAGTAGTAGCGCTTTGTTGGAAGGTCTCAAATGAGAAAAGGTACCTTGAAAATATGTGCAAGTAAAAATATATTGATTTCATCATTTGTCAAGAGGCAATTATATTGGTTAATGATCTAATTCCCGGTGAATCAATTGGTGTACTACCACCAATTTCAAATCAAAAAGGTCAAGAAGATTATTGTCTTACCCATTTATGTGTTCTCAGTCAGAAATCTATAATTGGGCTATACCAAAAAAAGACAATATTAATAAAAACACCAGACTTCCTATTACTGATTATATAATAGTGGCAGCTGAAATTGATTATTTGAGAACATTAAGATCACAGTGCTCTCATTCCTATTCATAACCCAATGGCTTTCCACCGCAGGCAATTAGAAATTAGGATCTTGATTAATACAAGTGGCCAAAGTAGCCAGTACTTGTAAAGGGAGACTAATGAAATAATTCTTGGAGGAAGAAAAAGACAACTCAAGGGCTACAGCAGGATTTCAAAAGCTGACACTCAACTAATCATATCAGAGTGAGTCCATTTCTGAAAAGTGAAGAATACAACTGACTAAAGGGGTCATATGATTTTGTTCACTAATTGTAAATAGTTTAGTTTTCAATAATTTGCTGGACCTATTCATTGTTTAATAAAAGGTCCCTTATAGATAGGGAATGTTACAGTTTTGCATGCAGAATCAAAAATATGCCTTAGCGATTGAAGGGACATTAAGTTGCAGAAACAATTGAGTTACGAGGCATACATTCTGCAATAATTGACCTGATCACATTAACACAAAATCAATGAGCACTATAACCAGCTTCAACTCATGTTTACTACATATAAGCAGCATACTGCATTCTCACCACACCCTCCTTAGTTGGTTTGGATACCACCCAAAAAGGAAATAATGATTGGCAGAGGAAATATTTCAGAACAAAAATCATATGACAACAATCATACAGAGAATAGGCTACTAGCGTGGAAAGAATACTAACCCTTTCCAAAGCTCTACTGAAGTACATGATAAGAAAGATGATAAATTGAGACCAAATGTGCACACTAAGCCTTTTTTCATATGAACTCTGGTCAAGGTGAATAAAAAGCAGTTTCAGATGATGAAATAAGACACTGCACTCAATGGCTCAAACTCAAAGAAAAGGAGAAAATGAAATAACATTGCAACCAGAAACAGAGTTGTAACAAGGAAATAAAAACAAATGCAATTAAATAGTTTTAATAAAAAGGTACATGCGCAAAAAAAATCATTGTACAACTATTTACATCTTTTCCAGCTCGATATATATATATATATACAAAATTAGTGATTAGCACAGAATAGTCAAAGGAACTATTTGTTTACAGATAGAGCTTTTACAGGAAGAAAATCAATTTTACACAGTGATTGAGACTTCATTTTTAAGTTTCTCACTCACTCCAAGGAAGATTGATATTTTTCAGTAAATAATTAACAATCAAGTGTTATCTGACAGGAATATTCTGATTATCCAGTTGAGAAATTGTCTTTAAAACACTATTACACTTTATACTGTGTATTATTCTTTACAGTTTCCTTGCTAAAAGACTGAATTTTTGTTTAATATCAGAACTATTGTGTACAACAGCTATGGTTAACAGAAACTGAAAGAACTGTGGATGCTGTAAATCAGAAACAAAAACAGAAATTGCTGGAAAAGCTCAGCAGGTCTGACAACATCTATGAAGAGAAATCAGAGTTAACATTTCTGATCCGGTGACCCTTCCTCTGTTCTGAGGAAAGGTCACTGGACCCGAAATGCTAACTCCGATTTCTCTTCACAGATGCTGCCAGACTTGCTGAGCTTTTCCAGCAATGATCAATGTCAGATTTGGGGAATAAGATGACTAAAAGGTGCTGTAATATACCAGTATTTTGTCAATCAAGCCACTAGTAGCACCAAACTGTACATTTACCAACAAATGTAGAAATCTATGAATAATTACGGAAATCTGTGCACAGGTTTATCAGTTTTCTGGTTCCAGTATTCACCTCTAGATGTAAGGTTGTCTAATCCAAGGCTTCTCCCTCTTCTACTGACCCTCTCAGGCTTCACAGTAGATTCTGGTGTTCGATGTTTACCGAGTAATGTTGCTTTCTCAGATATTCTGCAGGAATCATCTTGAATCATTCTCCTTAAAATACCAAGCTTTGGACCAAATCGAGTTTGTATACTTCTTCTTATGGTATCAGCAATATTAGTATCACAGTCAAATAGCACCTTTACAAATTCCAAGTATGCCCTGTTTGAAAATAAAACCCCAGTTTTACATTAATATGTAATCCCCTTTTCTTTGAAATCCTATCAAAATGTTCAGTCTTTTTCAGTAGATATAAAACAGTCACTGGAGCTGACAGGGGACTTGACTGCCAGCTGCAGAGCCAGTGAGAGCCTCATGTTGTTTTTTTTCAGGATGACCTGCTGAATTAAGTGCCAATTAAACAAGCAACTGGACAGTACTGAGTATAACCCAAGATCAAGGACACTGGAGACAAAAGTCCTAGATATTTAAAGCTGCCAGCCTCCTCATTACTCAGAGTACTGGGACATAGTGGGTACTGTTGGCAGTACCCACTATGTACCCACTATAGTGGGTTCGAGAGTCAGGACCTCAGGAAGTGTGGGTTGCAAGAGTAGGCAGTGGCTCCACTTGCCTTTGCTGAGTGCCTCAATGAGGAACCAAGAGCCTTTGAATAAGGAATCCCTCATACCAGAGAAATCCAACAAGTTTACTTTTTGGATTTCACCCACCAATGGATGAACATAAACTAAAAACTTAGGGAAAATGCAGGAATGGTGGGGTCTCAACCAGTTTACGTTTGACCTGACTAAAATGCTCCCCTCATACCAAAGTCACCACAAGAGGAAATTCTACTGAAAGGGCAGGACCTTCAGATTGCAGAGATGATGATCTTGGAGCAGGAAGGGCATGTGGTTAGGTGGGATGGTGATGGACTGAGACTTCGCCACATTTTCACATCCACCACAATCAGGTCCATGGTGGGCAGTGCCATGGTTGACCTTACCATCCAGTTATAAATCAAAGCTCTTAAGTGGCCAATTAAGGATCACTTAAGGGCCTCTCACTGAGCTGCGAGTAGGCCTGTCACCATGGCCAGCTGACTAACCCATGCTTGGCACCTGGGTGGGTATAGGGAAGGATGATCATCTCCATGATCAAAGATAATCAGTGCCTAAACAAGGGACTGTATATAAGACAGGGGTTGCCAGCTGGGAGCTTCTGATTTTTGCTTCTGACTTTCCCCCTCCCATGGCATGTCCTCACATGACAGGACTGAGTGTTAGAGGAACAAAAACAAGTCAATTCTCAAATCTGCTTAATTAAAACTTTTTTAGTCCAAATATGAAATTTCAAAATACATTACTCCCCTTCTCTACTTTTGCTAGTGCTGTCAGACAGTACACAAGCAAATCTTAGCAGAACTTATACACTTAATGGTAAGGTCCTAGAGAGTGCTGTTGAACAAAGAGATCTTGGAGCGCAGGTTCAAAGCTCCTTTAAAGTGGAGTTGCAGGTAGATAGGATAGTGAAGAAGGTGTTTGGTATGCTTTCCTTTATTGGTCAGAGTATTGAGTACAGGAGTTGGCAAGTCATGTTGCGGCTGTACAGGACATTGATAAGGCCACTTTTAAAATATTGCATGCAATTCTGGTCTTCTTCCTATCAGAAGGATGTTGTGAAACTTGAAAGGGTTCAGAAAAGATTTACGAGGACGTAGCCAGTTTGGAGGATTTGAGCTATAGGGAGAGGTTGAATAGGCTGGGGCTGTTTTCCCTGGAGTGTCAGAGGCTGAGGGGTGACCTTATAGGGGTTTATAAAATTATGAGGGACATGGATAGGATAAATAGACAAGGTCTTTTCCCTGGGGTTGGGGAGTCCAGAACTGGAGGGCTTAGGTTTAGAGTGAGAGGGGAAAGATTTAATAAAGGCAACTTTTTCACGCAGAGGGTCGTACGTATATGGAATGAGCTGCCAGTGGAAATGGTGGAGGCTAGTACAATTGCAACATTTAAAAGGCATCTGGATGGGTATATGAATAGGAAGGGTTTGGAAAGATAAAGGCCAGGTGGTGGCAGGCGGGACTAGATTGGGTTGCGATATCTGGTCGGAATGAATGAGATGAACCGAAGGGTCTGTTTCCATGCTGTACATCTCTATGACTATGATTCTATGGCCTTTGCAGTAAAATGTTTCCTGCAAAATGTAGACTAAACTAATCAAAAGCAATGGTGACAAAAAATGGGAAAAATCTCGCCAAGCAATACCATCAAAACAAAATTCAACATTGTAAGTGACTTTACAAACACAAAATTAAAGTTTAACTGCAAGAAAATCTAATGTAATACTACTAATACAAAAAGCATAATTAGGCTCCTTGTGCCCTGGTGATGTTTACAGTTTTACCACCTACTTCAACAATAATATATTGAAAAACTAAAAAACAAAGCCAGACAACCCAATGTATACCCACCTATTTGATAACATATTGTGTAGATCAATCATTTCTGCAAAAGCATCGACGTTATCATTTGCTACAGCACAGATATCATTTTTCTGGTAACAAGCCTCCTGCAATTCAGAAAGAATCTCCTGTATTGCAGGACATCTTCGAATACTACAGCTGAATCTGGATTTAATTCCAACTGCATTGCATTTCAGGAAATCTTTGATAAATTGCTTTCCCTAGAAGGGGACATAAAAATAGTTAGAACAGGCACACCAAATTCTATAACAACAAAATAAATCAATGCACTTTCTACTGTTTGAATGACTGTTGCTGTTCCACAAGCAGATATTCCTGATAGATTGTGTTGGTTTTTTTTTTCGATGCAGTTCACCCCAAATTGGCAAATCTTGCTCAAGAGGAGAATTGAGAGAGCAAGTTTCCACAATCTTGACATTGCCCACTCGAGATTTAATTAATCATCATTGCAAATTTGGATTTCATTAAGCCGCTTTTTTGGTACAAAGGTATGAGGAAGTGTCACACCTCCTTGGGGTAGCAGATTGGAAATCAAACTCTGCTGGTCCTTGAGTCATCACAGAATTTAACAAGTCTAATCAAAGTACATGAAGTCCCCAATTTACTCATTGGATAGATCCAGATTAACAAAAAAAGTGGACCAGGTTCTACACTCGGCAGTAACTACAAGTTATTACAAATAAAAATTCTATATACAGGCAAACAACTATGATCTGTTGCCATATAATTCTACTAGTTAAAATTCTAATCTGTTCTAAAAATCTAATACACACCAAAAATAGCAGATATCTGCTTTATAAGTGGAAGGAAAAAATCTGAGGAAGCAGTTTAGTACACTCAGTCCACAGGGTTCGCTAGATATTCGTGTTCTTTGCATGGATGCTCTAGTCTTCAATCTCCAGGTTCCTTTTATTTCTTCAGGAGGCAGAGGTGATTGATACATTACGTGCAAAGTCTTTTAGTAACTAGTTTAAAAGCCAAAGCTTACAGCTACCGGCAAAGGAAAATAAACTGGCTTTCTTCAGATTTTAGGTACTTTTACTGCAGACAGTGTGAAAGAGAGAGCAAGTGAAAGAGAGAGAGGGTGAAAGAAAGAGTAGGCGTGAAAGATAGAGTGTGAGAAAAAGTAAGAGTGAGAATGAAAGTGAAACAGAGAGAGAGAGAAAAAAAGAATGAGAGAATATGAGAGACCGAGAGAGAACATGGAAGAGAGAGTGAAAGACACAGAAAGTGAAAGATAGAGTGTGAACGAGAGAGAGAGTGAAGGAAAGCAAGAGTGAAAGAGAGTGAAAGAGAGAGAAAATGTGAAAGTAAACAAAAAAGAGGGTGAGGATGAAAGCGAGTGTGAGAAGGAGAGGGTGTTTGAGAAGGAGAGAGTGAAGGATGAAAAAGATTGTGTGAGAAAGATTGTGTGAAAATGAGATTATGTGAGAATGAGATGGTGTGAGAAAGAGAGAGATGTAGGAAAGTGTATGTGTGAGACAGGGTGAAAGACAGAGGGATGAACGAGAGAAATAGTGAAAGAAAGAGAGAGAGAGAGACCGATCAAGAAAATAAGCAAGTGAAGGACAAAGAGGGATTTGAAATCAAGGGTGAGAATTTTAAAATCAGGACACTGATTATCTAGATGTCAATGTAGACCAGCAAGCACAGGGATGAAAGACAATCATGATTTGCTACAAGTTAAGAAAATAGCAAAGTTTTGCTTGACCTCAAATTTAAAGGATGTAGAATACAAGACTCCAGCCAGAAGCACACTGGAATGCAAGGGATCCTTGATTATTCGAATACCAATTATCCGAAGGAGATCTCGAGGTCCCGATACAAACATTATATCAAAGACATGTTTCCAACAGTGATTGCATCGTTTGTTACAGTGATTAAACAGGCACCATCTCCAAATGACTGACCTCGCGCCCTCTCTCCCTCCCCACACTTTCCCTGGAGTTCTACAGAGGGGTGTATCCTAACCTCCTCCTCACCCCCCGCGCCCCACTTCCCAGGAATAATCTCTCCAGCCGGTCAAAACGTTGTGGCTGTGTCTGTGTGTGCGCTATTTGGAGACTTACCCAACAAAAACAGCTGCAGCAACAGCAGTCTTATTGTTGGTGTGCAGTTCAGATGCCCCGGGGGGTTTTCGGACAGGGGGGTGGGGTTGGACCAGGTTGGGGGGCGGTGGGGCAGGTTTGGACTGCGTTGGGGGCAATGCTGGATGGGGTTGAGGGGGCGGTGCTGGGGGCAGGGCCTCGTGCGCTGTGTGCTGCTGCAGTCTCCTTAACTGGGAGCAGACTTTAATAACTCCAAGTGCAATTTTCCGAATAATCAATTATCCAAACGAAATATCCGTTCAGATAATCGAGTTTCCACTGTAATTGAGTCCAGAGGCAAACATGGCAAGTAAGTTTGCTTCAAGAGCAGATGAGCTGAGACAGGGATAAAATGAAGTTGTAATCGAACTGGAAATAGATGGTCGGAGTGATGCTACCAATAATGAAATCTGAAGCTCATTTTAGGATCAGTTCTAACAGCACGAGTGTGAACAGATTGATTTAATCTCAGACTGTTGCCAGGGATATCAGTGGAGCTGACAACTAGCACACTGAATTGGAAGTAAGGACTAAAAGCAATTGCTTCAGAGAGGTAGGGTAGGGTGTCAGTTTTGTACATATGAAAACCAGCATTGTCACCAAAGGTTGCCTGTAAACGAGAAATGGAGGGGTCAAAGCTAAATCCCTGGGAGTTCCCAGTAGTAAGGGCATGGCTGCAGGAAAAAAAGCCACTGCAAGTGAATCTCTAGTTATGGAGAGCTACTCTAGAATAAAAACAACAAATGCTGGAGATCACAGCGGGTCAGACAGCATTCATGGAGAGAGAGCAAGCTAACATTTTTTGTTATTTCAGTACAGATTCAAGGATGTGCAGTTAATTGTTCCTACTCTAGAATGAAACCAACGTTCAACAAACCTATGCTGCTAAACCACAGCAGAGACACTTTGGAGGGCACACCAGTTTAAAATGCTCATTTTGTAAAGCCCATTTACAGCTTTTTAAATTAATAACAGTTGTTTTATCAAATTTTGTTTAAAATAGTTATAAAAACTTCCCGATTACTGCCCTGTGAAAGTTTCTTTTTTGTAAATATGAAGTGAATTTGAGTAGAAACTGGAGCAAAAATTCTCAAAAAAACTAATATAGCTTGGCAAAACAAAAATCAAGGTGATAGAAACCCCAAATTCTTAGAGACAGAATGCATAAGATATAAATATAGACCGTTGACCCGTTTAAAAGTAAATGTGCTCATCTCAAAGGAAGAAAAATAAACTTGCATTTTTGAAGGCTTGTTGTTTACAATAAAAAGTTGGGGTCAGGACGAGAAGGAGGAAAGACAAGGTCTATTTTGATTCACAGCATGGATAAACTAAAGAACAGGATGACAATGTAATCCATGATTCCCCAGACAGCAAGGTGTCAAATTCAGCCTTAGATCAACATACCCTTCTAAACACTAATCACTTCCCCAAATGGGGGCAGGACAGAATTTTAAAGACACCCAAAATGTTTGTCTCACTACATTCCTCTGACAATGTTGCTATAGGCTGCAATGGATTCAAAGATAGGAAATGCAAAATCTGCTTGAAGGTAATCTCAATGCTACTTACTGCATTTCAATAGAATTCATTTTGCGGAGAGTCTTATGTGAGCATTTCTGGCTCCCTTCTACTCTGAAACAAGACTTCCTCTCACACAATCAACCTAGGAGGTTACACATCTACACAACTCCCAGTAACTAGCAACTCAACAAAAATCATGGAATGGCTGTAACATAGAGAGAAGTAATTCAGCCCATTTAGTTGTGCCAGCTCCCAGCAAAAACAACCTGTCTAGACACCACCCCACTCTATTTATGCAGAAAAATAACAGATGCTGCAAATCTGAAATAGAAAGCAGAGTATGCTGGAAATACTTAGCATGAGTGGCAGTACCTGTGGAGTAAGAAACAGTTCATGCTTCAGATCTTTTTCGGAACCACTTAAACAGCACCTTTGCCATAATGGAACTGTTCCCAAATGTCACGTAAGATATTAGAAGAGATGACTGAAAGCTTGGTCACAGCATTAGTTTCCAAGGAGAGTCTTAAGGTGGGGGGGTTGGGAGTGTCGGTTTCAAAGATTTAGGAATAACATTTCTGTTTTGCGCCTAGAAAACTGAAGGCATAGCACCAATAGTTGAATGATCAAAATCCCAGCGGAAGGAGGGGGTGGCAAAACAGAGCAGGGATTTGACAACTACTGTAGGTCAATGATGGCTGAATTGAACTTGGTGAGATTAGGATTCAGGCAGCAGTGTTATCTCTTTTTCATTGGTTAGTTTGGATGATGGAGGTTAGCCAAGACAGCACTGCAATAGTCAAGTACAGAGGAAATAAAGGCATAAAAGACCATTTCAGCACTAGATGATCTGAGGCAGCAGTATCGTTGGGAGATAATAATAGAGATAAAAGTGGACAGCCTTGGCAATGGAACCAATGAGTTGGAACCTTACCTTGACCAAAACAACACAGATGTCTGAATCAACCTCTCACAATATCCAGGAAGAGTAAATGGAATTGATTATTTATGCAAGGACAAAAGACCATTACTTCAGTTTTCCTAAAACTTAATTGAAGGTAATTCCTGTTTATTTAATACTGGTCTTCAGACTAGTATTGTGACCAACAACTCTATGTTCTGATGTTCTCCAACTAAAGGAACATTTCTGTACCAAGACATTCACTTTGTTATCACAGCCATGGCCTCCTCTTTTTGCACACCAAATATTTGCTTGCTCCATGCAAACATATTCCAATGAGTGCCTCATAAATGCAAGATATTAAGTTGATCAGAAGTGATGAAAAGGAAAAAATATTTAACTAAGCCATACAGCCTGGATTACAAATTAGTACACTCTGTTAATTACTTGAATGAACAGACTGAGTGTTGTTACGATCCCAGACCAGACAAGATCATCAAATTGTGTTGCATATGGTTAGGGACCAATAACCTTTATTTTTAAGGTTACAAAATGGTAAGATCCAGGGGACTTACTGAGCCACAAGATTTCATTGTTTTGAAGAAACAATAATAAAATTTACTATGCAACGTTAGAACAGTAATACAATCTATAATACATGTACAGGCAGCCCCTGGATTATGACCGGGTTCCATTCCTGAGTTTGTTCATAAGTCGATTTGTAGGCAAGTCGGAACAAAATGCAGGACAACATAAAGCAGTCATTTGTAAGTACAGGAAATGTTTGTGTGTCAGATATTTAAAATGACACCCTTGTATGAAATCATAAGCATAAGTGTATGCAAGTCAGGTAAATCTGTATAACTGTACAACTGATTGCTAAATTGAGATCATTTTGTAAACAGGGTAATATCCTGTGATCAAATAAACCAAAGCGCATATGCTTAAATGGATTTCGGCAAAGCATTCAAAAAGGTTCTGCATGCAGACTGGTTTGTAAGGTTAGGTCACATGGGATCCAGGGGGAGCTAGCCAATTGGATACAAAATTGGCATGAAGGTAAGAGACAGAGGATGTTGGTAGGCATTGTTTTTACGACTGGAAGCTTGTGATCAGTGGTGTGCCACAAAAATCAGTGCTGGGTCCACAGCCTTTCCCCATTTATATAAATGATTTGGATGTGAATATAGGAGGCGTGGATAGGAAGTTTGCAGATGACACCAAAATAGATGGTGAAGTGGACAATGAAGATGATTATCTCGGAGTACAACGGGACCTTAATCAGATGGGCCGATGGGCTGAGGAGTGGCAGGTGGAGTTTAATTTAGACAAATGTGAGATGTTGCATTTTGACAAGGCAAACCAGGACGGAAATTATACAGTTAATGGGAGGGGCTAGGGAGTATTGCCAAACAAAGAGACCTAGGGGTGCAGGCATATATTTCCTTGAAAGTGGAGTCACAGGTAGACAGGGTGGTGATGAAGGCATTTGGTATGTTTGCCTTTTTTGGTCAGAACATTGAGTATAGGAGTTGGGATTTCATTTTGTGGCTGCATAGGACATCGGTGAGGCAACTTGTAGAATAATGCATACAATTCTGGTCATCTTTCTGTAGGAAGGATGTTGTTAAACTTGAAAGGGCGCAGAAAAGATTAACAAGGATGTTGCCAGGATTGGAGGGTTTGAGTTATAGGGACAGACTGAATAGGCTGGGTCTTTTTTCCCTGGAGCACTAGAGGCTGAAGGTGACCATATTCCATAGATGTTTACAAAATCATAAGTGGCATGGATAGGGTGCACAGCCCAGGTCTTTTTCCTAGGGTGGGAGAGTCCAAAACCAGAGGGCATAGGTTTAAGGTGAGAGGGAAAAGATTATAAAAGGATCTGAGGGGTAATTTCTTCACGCAGAGAGTAGTGTGTGTATGGAATGAGCTGCCAGAGGAATTGGTGGATGTGGGTACAATTACAACATTTAAAAGGTATCTGGATGAATATGTGAATAGGAAGGGTTCAGAGAGACATTGGTTAAATGCTGGCAAATGGGATTAGGTCAGCTCGGCGTGGGTGAGTTGGACTAAAGGGTCTCAATATCTAATAGCAAATGCAATCAAGAATACATGCATGGATTTCTCAGCTATTAATCCCAGACATTAACAACATGGTGGGTCAACATGGGGGCGGCATGGTGGCTCAGTGGTCAGCACTGCTGCCTCACAGCGCCAGGGGCCCGGGTTTGATTCCAGCCTCCGGCGACTGTCTGCGTGGAGTTTGCACATTCTCCTCATGTCTGCGTGGGTTTCCTCCGGTTTCCTCCCACGGTATCCAAAGATGTGCAGGTTAGGTGAATTGGCCATGCTAAATTGCCCCTTGTGTTCACGGATGTGTAGGTTAGGTGCATTAGTCAGGGGAAATGTTGGATAATGGATCTGGGTGGCATACTCTTCGGAGGGGTGGTGTGGACTTGTTGGGCTGAAGGGCCTGTTTCCACACTGTAGAAATTCTAATCTCATTAAACTTCACAAGGGATTACAATTCTTCATGTTCACTGATATGGCCTTAAACTCTCTCCCAAGAGCCACACAACAACTGCTCCTGTTTAACTTGATCACACTCATGTCCTGGGCTAACATTTCCTTAGATTCCAAAACTGCATTTACTTATCATGACAACACCATACTTATTGAGCTAGGTATGCATCTTGGCTTTTCCCAAAGTTCTAATTTGACTCAGCAGTGATGAAGCAAATACTGCTTATGAGCTTTTGAACCTCCACTCTCACAGTTGTACTCAAGTATTAGTATTCACGGAATTCTGTAACCCCTCACAGCTCCTACCAAAAATAACACAGTGACTTTCCCACTTTTACAGTTCTCCAGGTCAACCTGTGATTCTAGACTGCACAGAGCTAGCTCACTGCTCTTGCCCCTATTCCGGTCCAACTCAAATGATTTCTAAAGTAGAAATCATGTTTAACTAACTTGCTGGAGTTTTTTGAAGAGGTAACAGAAAGGCTTGATGAGGGCAATGCTATTGAATGGGCATGCATGTGTTTCCAGAAGGCTTTTGTTGCAGTGGCACACAACAGATTTGCAAAGTGAGTTGGAGGTCGCTGTAAAAATGGTCAAGAGCAACACGAATACAAACTTGGCTGAGTGATAGTAAACATAGTAATTGTCAATGGATCATTTTTGGAGTCGAGGAAGGTTTGTGGTGGAATTCCCCAAGGATTGGTATTTGAATTTTGCTTTTCCTGATATACATTATATGATCTCGATCTTGGTGTGTGCAGGGGACAATATCAAAGTTTGCATAAGACACAAAACTTATAAGAACTGAGAGAAGGATGGTGTGGAACTCCAAAGGGACATTGACAAGTTGGTAGAGTGGGTGGATAGGTGGCAGATGGAGTTCAATGCAGAAAAGTGTGGAATAACATTAACAGACAATATTAAATGAAGGGTACAATTCCAAAGTGGGTGCGGGAGTGAAGGAACCTGGGAGTGTGTGTGTGCACAGATCATTGAATGTGGCAAGACAAGTGGAGAGAGCAGTTATACAGTCATAGAGATGTACAGAAAGGAAACAGACCCTTCAGTCCAACTCGTCCATGCTGACCAGATACCCCAACCCAATCTAGTCCCACCTGCCAGCACCCAGCCCATATCCCTCCAAACTCTTCCTATTCATATACCCATCCAGATGCCTTTTAAATGTTGCAATTGTAATTGCTTTATAAATGACTAACCCTCCACCATAAAGTCACAAGTGGGGGTACTTGCCAATGATTAGATAATGTTCCACACCATTTGTGATTACTCAGATATTGAAAATATGCAGGCGTGTGCTTAGAAGTGACAAGTAACGTTTGCATTACCCATATACCAGACAACGATCACCTCTAACAATTCAGAATTGGACCATTACCCTCTCACATTCAATGCCATCACCATCAGTGAATTTCCAACGACCAGTACCCTGGGGATTGCCATTAACCAGAACTGGAGTGACCATATAGATTCATTATCCATTCCTGTGAAGGGCTTATGCCCGAAACGTCAAGTCTCCTGTACCTCGGATGCTGACTGACCTGCTGTGCTTTTCCAGCACCACACTTTTCGACCCTTATAAATTCATTGGCTACAAGGATATATAAAGGGCTAGGAATCCTGCAGAAATAACTCATCTCATGGTATGTTCTCGACTTTATTAATTGGGACAGTCAGTATAAGAGCAAGGAGGTGATATTGAATTGCATAAGACACTTGTTAGACCTCAGCTGCAGTACTATTTACAGTTTTGGATGCCACATTATAGGAGAGATGCAAATACATTGGAAAGAATGAAGAAGTGATTTATCAGAATGGTTCCAGGAATGAGGAACTCAGAGAGTTAATGAGAAAGTTATGAGGATAGACTGAATAATTTTGAACTGTTCTCCATGAAGAGGAGAGACGAGAGGATATTTTATGGAAGTTTATAAAATCATGAGCAGAGTGGACACAATAGATAAGGAAAAGCTGTTCCCACTTATAAAAGGACTGAGATTGCAAGGCCATAGATTTAAAGTGATGTGCAAAACAAGCAAAGGTGATGTGAGAAAAATAATCTTTCACATAGCGAGTAATAAGAGTCTGGAATACACTGGTTTAAAATCTGGTGGAGGCAGGTTGAATTGAGGGATTGAAGAGGGCATTGGATGATTATTCAGATTGAGACAATGTACAAGGTTATGGGGAAAATATAGAAGATTGCCACTTGGTAATGAAACTTGTTTAAGTAGCCAGTGCAGGCTGCATGGTCTCTTGCTGTGATGTGACAATTCTGTGATGCTGTGAAATGTAAACCCAGGACTGCTTTTCAGTGACTCCTGAACAGTTGAGAGACCTACCAAACAACTTGTAATAAATCTCTCCCTGAAAAAGGGCAGAATTGAATGGTGCTTAAAAATGTGTTGCTAGAAAAGCGCAGCAGGTCAGGCAGCATCAAAGGAACGGGAGAATCGACGTTTCGGGCATAAGCCCTTCTTCAGGCTTATGCCTGAAACGTCGATTCTCCTGTTCCTTTGATGCTGCCTGACCTGCTGCGCTTTTCCAGCAACACATTTTTAAGCTCTGATCTCCAGCATCTGCAGTCCTCACTTTCTCCTTCTAGAATTGAATGGTGCCATCTATCCACTTGTGGAAATTTTCCATGAATTTCATATTCACACCAAATTCTAGCAAAGTATTGTAACCAAATTAGCTGATAACATAGAGATAGATAAGAAAGCAAGCCTGAGGAGGATGCAAAGGCCTGGATTTTCATCAGCAAGGCAGGTTTTGGGAAATTGGCCTGCTGCCTTAGCAGAAAGTACTAGGATGTGATCTTCGTTGTCGGGAGGCAGGTTGCAGTTGAGCAAGATGACCCCAGAAAGTGTAGCAAGCAGCCAGGAGGGGCTCCTGCATATTGGTGTGTTACTTAACAGGCTTACCTCAGCACTGTGAGACTTCACCACAATTAAAATGAAACAGTCAAGGGGCTTGAGCCTTCATGCTTCACATCCTTTCACGTCCCCACACTTTCCATACCTCATCTACCTCCCCATCACCCCTCATTGGCCACAAGACCATGCACCCTCACACATCCTCCAAAGCCAGGCTATGCTCCTCAACTTATTGTCATCCATTCTAGACAGGTTTTACTACAATCCAATTAAATATGTCAACCATTCAGACCCTTTCAAAGTATAGATAGCAGAAACTGCAAACAGTCATTATAACAACCTTAAATATCAAATAAAAATTGACAAAATAGATTAGAGAGCCATAAATGTCAATCCTGTAATGGCCTCCTTTGGGTTTAGGAGTTTTAACACATTAATAGATTTCAGGTCTCTCAGCTAAACATCCATAAAATTGTAATTGAGTAGGACATGCTTTTTTCCATAAGGGAACAAGCCATTTCAGGAATGCTGGATGCAGGCACGTGACCTAAGCCAACCCAAAATCTTAAAAGGCACCCCTGAAAATCAGAACAAATGTGATTAAGGGTGGAAATCACAGAATCTGGACTTGTCTGCTATTTTCAAAAAACCCTGAAGTCATCCCAACTCACTCAAGATCCAGGTCAAAGAGTCTGCACACAGATATGGATAGGTTAAGTGAGTGGAAAAAATGTGGGAGATACAATATATAATGTGAGAATGTGGGAATTTGTGGAAAGAAAAAAAAGCAAAATATTATTTAAATGAAGAGTCACTATAGAATGCTATGGTGTGAGAGAATCTGAGGTGCCCTTGTACTCAAAACGTTAGTGTACAGATACAACCAATCATTGAGAAGGCAAATGTAAAGTTGCTCTCTATTCCAAGGGGAAGAAAAGATAAAAGCAGGGAAATGCTCTTATGACTATATATTGGTGAGACCACACCTGGAGTACGATGTACAGTTTTGGTCTCTTTGTTAAATAAAGCAGACTTGCGTTAGAGGCAATTCAGAGAAAGTTGCATCGGTTTCTGGCATAAAGAGATTGTCTTACAAATAAGTCTTGAGCTGTTTTTACCTAATTTTATTGAAGTCTAGAAGTGCAAGAGGTGACCTTATTGAACCACATGGAATTCTGAAACACCTTGAAAAAGTAGATTCTGAGATTACATCTCCCCCTGTGGAGAGCCCAGATTTGGATGTACAATTTAAAAAGGTAGAACTTTTTGTTTGAAAGGCAGAAATACGAAGGATTCTCGTCTCTCTGTCTCGTTGGAACTTTGGAATTTTCTGTGTTAGACAGCAGTGGAGGCTAAATGCCACACTGCTGGTCTTTTTACAAGGCAACAAAGCCCTTGTGTTTTTTTTTTCCCAGAGAGGAGGTAATTGGTCAGGCTACAACTAGGCTGGGTTTGAAAGGTTTATTGGGGCCCTTTTTGTTTACCCCTAACAGATAATGATTCATGTCGTTAAAAAAAAATGGTAGAATCAAAGGGGAGTGACCAGCTAGCTGTGTAGCTAGCCTTTGTTTCGAGTTTTTGATTCAGTTCGCAGCGGTATGTGTTAAGAAAGGCTGCTTGGGCATATCCAGCCAGGTACTCTCTCTCTCTAACTTGAAGCCTGTAAGCCCTGGTTTGTTTTATTTTTACTCTTTGTACTAAGGGATATCTTTATTGGGACTGTTGCAAATATTTTCAGAACAGCATCATTAAGTCGGGATAGTCTGTCGGGTTTTTGGATAAGTTGAGTTATCCGGTATTCTATTTTCTGTTCTGTGTTTCATTCCGTAATTTTGTAAATAAATTCTGTTTGTTTAAAACTTGGTAGTCGGATCAGCTAATTCACTCCGGGAATATCCACTATACACTTACCTAAAACAAATAGCAAAGTTACGGACTGGGCTACCTGCTTAAAAATGTTTTGAAAGGTTGGACCTTGTCCATAACATAGGTCATCAAACATATTCAAGGCTGAGTTAAACAGATTTTTGAAGTATAAGATTGAGGTGAGTGGAGAAGGTTGCAGGCCAGAAAGTGGAATTAAAGCTTCAGAACAACCATGATCTTTTTGAACGGTGGAACGGGTTCAAGGGGGCATCTGGCCCTCTCCAATGTCTTAGGTTCAAATATTAGGAAGTGCAATTCTTTAAATAATTTAAAAATGAATCTGTTGAACTATACATTGGACATTTTGCATGGAGAGAACCTCTTGTCGAGGCCTGGCGTTTTACAATGTTTTGCATAATGCAACAAACGATACATGTAATTGTCAAAAGAGCTAGATTCATTAAATGAAATTTAATTCAAGATGTGGATAAAGCTCTAGCTTACATTAACAGCTGTCAAAAAAGTTCAATATTAAGACATTGGTTGTGATGGCACTGGGTCAAATGTTACAGCTGGATCTCCTCATTCCTGTTGAAGCATAGATAAATGCACACAAACAAGCTTCAAGAGGGAGTTCATAGTTAAAGTTTATGTAGCACAGTGATTTACATGAGATACAAGCCAGAGGGGCATCATAAAAACATTACAAGACAGTGGAAAACTTAAGTTTTTCAGCTTTTGGAGAAGCATTGAGGAAACAAATTTTACAAGTAGAACACTTTTGCATTGATAATAGAAGAAAAACAAAAAGTCCTCCTATTGAATTCCTTTATGTACAAGAAATTGATGAGATTTGAGAGGCTACAAAGTATTTGCTTGAACTGTACGAAGTATATCAATCTGTTGACATGGATTAAAATACAAGCTGACAGTCAGGAAAAAAAACTAGTCTGTCTAACCTCTCCCATATAGTGATGAAATCCCAAGACTCAAAATCAAGTCCAATTCAAGTTCTGATGAAAGATTGTTATACTTCCATTTTAATTGCATTATTTTGCTAATGTGTCAAAATTAAGTTTATTTTACATATAATACTTGATTTTATTTCTTGAAGTAAAGTGGGGGTGAAGCTAATCCATTGAAAAGGTGTAACAAATGAAAGCCTTCTTTGGCTTGAAAAACTAAACATTCCTGCAGCAGAAGGAAAACAGTATAATGGCAATTACAGCGAGCTATGCCCTTCAATGCTCCGATGGGCAAATCCACCACCTGGTACCAAGCTAAACCACAAAGAAAGTGAAACTTCAGTCCCTAGTACATGAAGAAATTTTGCCAAAGCTATTTAATGACATCTTCTGTAAAAACAACTGGTTTTGGAATGGAACAGGAATAGGAATGCTGTAATACCCTACTTTCAAACAGTACAATAACATATTGTGCAAATAGTTTAGATTAGATTACTTACAGTGTGGAAACAGGCCCTTCGGCCCAATAAGTCCACACCAACCCTCCGAATAGCAACCCACCCAAACCCATTCCCCTATACCTAACACTATGGGCAATTTGGCATAGCCAATACACCGACCCTGCACATTGTTGGACTGTGAGAGGAAACCCACACAGACATGGGGAGAACATGCAAACTCCACACAGACAGCTGCCTGAGGCAGGAATTGAACCCAGGTCTCTGGTACGGTGAGGCAGCAGTGCTAACCACTGTGCCAGCATGCTGCCTATAATGGCCCATCTGAATGAAACATTCATGAGGGAATTTGGAGTGTTTCTTACAGGTAAAAGATTATATTGATGCAGTTTATTATGCTTCACCTGGTAAAATTGTGGTTAAACATTATACTTTCAGGAAAAGCAATCATTACATTTATTGTAAACTTTAAAATTAAATTGCAGTATAAGTGTTCATTTTTCTATTTTGAACACAGAATTCATTAAACAGTCTACATGCATGACCAATACTTATGAACATAACCTATAAAACGGAACATTGCTATTGATGAGAAGGTGGACCATTTTTGTGTATTTGAAATTAGCATGCTCATTTAAACCAACAGTGCAGTACTCCTCTTTAATCTTCCTGCACAATTACGTTTGCTGCGACTCAAGGATCTATTCTTGGACTCCTTCTATTCCGCATCTATATGCAGCCCTTCAGTGATTTTATCCAAAAGTTGTAGTTTTCAAATGTACGCTGATGACACCCAGTATCTACCTTATCACAACTTCTCTCAACTCTTTCATGACAATTAAATTATGAAACTACTTATTCAATATCCAATTTGAGGGTAAACAGATTAAATCCAATTAAATAATCCAAAACCTGAAATCATTGTCTTTGATCCCTGCTCCAGATTCCATTCCTGAGCTAGATTTTTGTGCCTGGCAATGGTCTAAAAGTAAGTCAGCCTGTTCACATCCTCTGTGCTGTGTTTGAAACTGGGAAGAGTGTTTAACCACACATTCACACAATTTGCCTATTCCACCTCTGTAACATTATCTCATCCCATCTCAATTTATCCACTGCTGAAACCCTTAATTATGTCTTCCTTACCTCCATTTTTGCTATTCCAATACATTCCTAACTGATCTCCCAAATTCTTCATCCAGAAACTTGAAGTCATCCGAAACCTCTGCTGTCCATAAGCTACGCCTCTGCAAGCCTTATTTAAATATAGACAGATAGTAAACAGGAGCAGAGGGAGGCCATTTGACCCTTTGAGCCCGCTCCACCATTCAATATGATCATGGCTGATCATCCAACTCAGTACTTTATTACTGCTTTCTCTCTACATACTTTGATCCCTTTAGCCCTAAGAACTATATCTAAATCCTCTTGAAAACAGTCAATGCTTTAAATTCCCTCTCATATTTGTGCTTGATGACCTACACTGTTTTCTAGTTAAGCAACATTGCGATGCTAAAATTCTTCCTTTTCATTCTCGAATCTCTCTTTTTCCTCACTGTTCCTTTCATTAATCTTCTCCATCCTCCAAAATTCTGCATACATCTGAGTCTGGGTCTTTGGGTCACCCCCAATTTTCATACATCTACCATTGGTAACCATGCTCTCATCTCTACCATACACCTCTATCCATCTTTCCATCTGGAAGACCAGACTTAAAACCTCTCCTTTTCTGAGCTTTTAGTCATCCTAACTAATACTCAGTTAGATGCTTCAGTGTCACTTTATTTTCTAATACTGTTGCAAAGTACCTTGGATGTGTTCATACATTCATGCCCCTAATGTTACTGTGGCTTCATAAATCTAATAAAGGAAGAAGCTCTTCAAGAATCAGCTAGCTGGAGCATTTCATTGAAACACCCAAATCAAAACAGATGGGAATAACTTAGTGTCACGTAACTAATGGAATTTAGAAAAATTAGACGAGACCTTAGTGAAATTTCTTATAGACCTTGATAAGATAGATGCAGAATGATCATTTTCCCTTCTGGGAGAGTCTAGGACCAAAGGGCATAATCTCACAGTAATGGGTTGCCTGTCAGGACAGATATGGGGAGGAAATTCGCAGAGGGTGGTCAGTCTGTGGAAGTCATTAGCATAGAGGCCTGTAGAGTTATAGAGTTATAAGTTGAAACTTTATTGCTGGAACAGCACAGCAGGTCAGGCAGCATCCAGGGAACAGGAGATTCGACGTTTCGGGCACAGGCCCTTCTTCAGGAATTGCCTGTGCCCGAAACGTCGAATCTCCTGTTCCCTGGATGCTGCCTGACCTGCTGTGCTGTTCCAGCAATAAAGTTTCAACTTTGATCTCCAGCATCTGCAGACCTCACTTTCTCCTTATAGAGTTATAAATCAAGGAAACAGACCCTTAGGCCCAACTCATCCTTGCCAATCAGATTTCCTAAAGTGAACTAGTCCTATTTGCATGCACTTGGTCATATCACATTTATCTCTTCCTATCCATGTACCTGTCCAAATATCTTTAAAGTGTTGGAACTGTACTCACTTCTACCACTTCACCTGGCAGCGCATTTCAGGTTGATCATTAAATGTATTTAAGTCTGAGATAGACAGATTTCTGAACAGTAAGGGAATCAAGGGTTACATGTATGAGGCAAGAAATTGGAGTTGAGGATTATCAGATCAATCATGATGAGGTTAAAGATAATTCAAAACGATTCTACAAGTATTTTAAAGGCAAAAGAACAACTAGGGAGAGAATAAAGATCAACAAAGCCATCTATGTGCAGAGGTGGGAGAGCTGCAAAGCCAATATTTCACATTACTATTTACTATGGAGAAAAACATGGAAGCTAGAAATATTGATGTGTTCAAAACAGTCCACATTACACAAGAAGAATGCTGGAGGTCTTAAAAAAGCATTAATGTAGATAAATCTCCGGAACCTGATCAAGTGTATCCTTGGAAGCTAGGGAAGCAATTGCAGGACCTCTAGCAGAGATATTTGTATCATTGACAGCCACAGGTGAGATGCCAAAGTACTGGAAGGTGGCTAGTATTGTGCTTTTATTAAGAAAGAGAATCCTGGGAACAATACACCAGTGAATCTGACGTTAGCAGTGGGTAAGTTGCTGGAAGGGATTCTGAATAGGATTGACATGCATTTTGATAGGCAAGGATTGATTAGGGATAGTTAGCATAACTTTGTAAGTGGGAAATCATACCTCATAAACTTAATTGAGTTTTTTGAGGATGTGACCAAGATGACGGCAGAGAGTAGACATTGTCTACATGAACTTTAGTAAGGCTTTTGACAAGGATCCACATGGTAGACTGGTTAGTAAAGTTAGATCACAGCGGATTCAGGGAGAGCATGCCAAATGGATACAAAATTGGCTTGACGGTAGGACACAGAGGGTGGTGGTGGCGTGTTGTTTTTTGGACTGGACGCCTGAGACCAGCAGTGTTTCACAGGAATTTGTGCTGTGTCCCCTGTTGTTTGTAATTTATATAAACAATTTGGATGAGTTTAATTTAGATAAATGCAAGGTGTTGCAATTTGGCAAGATGAACAATGGCAGGACTTCTACAGTTAATGACAGGGCTCTAGATAGTGTTGAAAAACAGAGAGACCTAGGAGTTCAGGTATATGATTCCTTGTAATCTGTGTCACAGGTAGACAGGGTGATTAAGAAGGCATTTAGAACGCTTGTCTTCATTGCTCAGACCATTGAGTTTAAGAGTTGGGATGTTATGTTACAGTTACATAGGACGTTGGTGAGGCCACTTTTGGAGTACTGTGTACAGTTCTGATTGTCCTGTTATAGGAAGGATATTATTAAATTGAAGAGGGTGCAGAAAAGATTTAAGAGGATGTTGCCAGGAATGGAGGACTTGAGTTATAAGTAGAGGCTGGATACACTGGGCCTTTTCTCACTGGAGTGCAGGAGATCGAGGGGTAACCTTATTGAGGTTTATAAAGCCATAAGGGGCATAGACAAGGTGAACAGCAAAGGTCTTTTCCTTACGGTTGGGGAGTTCAAAACCAGAGGGCATATTTTTAAGGTGAGAGGAGAAAGATTTAAAAGGGACCGGAAGGTAAACCTTTTCACACAGAGAGTGGTTCAAATGTGGAATGAACTGCGAGAGGAAGTGGTAGATACAGGTACAGTTACAACATTTAAGAGACATTTGGATAAGTTCATGAATAAGAAAGGTTTAGAAGGATATGGGCCAAGTGCAGGCAATTGGAACTAATTTAGCTTGGGAAACTTGGTCGGTGTGGATGAGTTGGACAGAAGGCTTTGTTTTAGTGCTACATCATTCTATCTCATTAAATGGCACAGCAGACTTAGTGGGCTGAATCGAAAAAGCACAGCAGGTTAGGCAGCATCTGAGGAGCAAGCGAGTCGACGTTTCAGGATGAAGGATCTTGCCCGTAACGCCGACTCTCCTGCTCCTCGGATTCTGCCTGATCTGCTGTACTTTTCCACTGCCACACTGTATCGACACTGACTCTCCAGCATCTGCATTCCCCATTTATCTCCTAGGTGATGAGCTGAATGGCCTACTTCAACTCCTGTTACAAGTATTAGAAAACTACAACAGGAAATTTCAAAAGTTGGCAACTAACAGCATGATTACAACTAAAAACAGAAATTGCTGTCTGTAACCAGGTTAAATAAAAACTGAAAGAACTGTGAATGCTGCAAATCTGAAACAAAAACAGAAAATGCTGGAAAAGCTCAAAGGCTCTGGCAGCATCTGTGGAGAGAAATCAGAGGCAATGAAGGGTCCCTTGACCCAAAATGTTAACTCTGATTTCTCGCCACAATTTTTCTATTTTTGTTTCAGATTTACAGCATCCACAGTCCTTTTGATTTTTATTTAGCATGGTTACAAACATTTGCACTATTTTAAGACTTGAGCACTTCAAACATAACTAGCCATTACCTTTGTGTTAAAGCTTCCTGCATTCTGGAGAAGGAGGCTGCAGATCTTGTACAGATTATCCAGGTCACAAGTGCTGTTTTCCAAACATTCAAAAACAGCACATCCCACCTCCGGTGCATTCTTCAAACAGTTATTGATTTCAACTGCTGGAAACAGAAAGTACCATGCAATGGTGTCTTAATTTTTCCACTGTATTTGAGCAGCAAAAATAGCGCGGAAACAATTCTCCATGGTGGCATGTCAGAGAGGCACAACACTCAGATTACCATTATGCATATCTCGACTGTCAATTTGTCAATGGGAAGACTTTTGCACTGCAACATTAAGAACAGGCGCTCCACCCTCTTCTCCGACCTATCACCTTCACCCCCCACCTTCATCTACCTATTGCATTCTCAACTACCAAACCCCTGGTCCCACCCTCCCGCCTATCTCTGAGTCCCCGGCCCACTAGCCTCATTCCTGATGAAGGGCTTATGCCCGAGATGTCGATTCTCCAGTTCCTCGGATGCTGCCTGACCTGCTGTGCTTTTCCAGGACCACACTCTCGACTCTGATCTCCAGCATCTGCAGCCCTCACTTTCTACTAGTGTACAGAATGCTGTAAAGATCGGAAATTCATATAATGCATTGCTACAAATGAGCAGTTCGATTCAATCCCAGATCAGGTAACACCCATCATGCAGGGTGCAGGAATGTGATTACCGCACTATTGTATGCAACAAGTCTCTGTTCACACATTTCATTTGCAAAACGGAATTGAGAACGCAGTTAATTTAAGTTCAGGGAGCGCTCGGTAATTAGCGCAATAGCCGCATGATGCCAAAAGCTCCATACTGAAATGAAAGGCGGAAAGAGATGGGGAGGAGACGGGGCCAACAAGTTAACACGGTTTCCCAAACCTGCAGAAATACTGGAGGATTAAGGCGAAAAAAAAAAGTGAGAGCAAATTCTTCGACCCACCTTCCAGTCCTCTCTCCCTCCTTGGACACTCCTCCAATCTCCTCAGCTCCTGAATCCACCAGCCCCTCCAACCACCCTCCAAGTAGTGTGCCTCCGGGAGCTCACCTGCACGCAGGGTCTCGCCTCGCGCCTTCTCCGGTGCAGCGCCGCTGGAGTGCCAAGCCGCGGGCAGCTCCTTCACACCGGCACGCTGCTCGGCAGCGCCCGGCAACCGGGCTAGGAAAAGCAGCAGCGACAGATAACCCTCCATCTCCGGCGCCGGGCGAGCAACCTCACGACGCCTTGAAGCGGCAGCAGGTTAAGATTAGGAATCTCGGAAAAAAAAAATCACGTGAGAAAAGGTGGGAGGGGGGATTTTAAAAATCGTGCAAGGAAGAGACAGCGATGACCACTTGCCACAGGAACTGCCGAGGCTCAGACTGGTAAGGTGAGGTGTTTTCTAATCTTTAAAGTATCATCGAGATGGGGGAGGAAGAAAATCACAGATTGCACTTGCAAGTGATCCCTCAGGGGGACATGGGCTGCCAATGGCTTCTCAGGAATATATAATCTTCATAATCGATGTGAAACACTGGACTGCCCCAATGCCAAGAGCATACCATTAAACAGCAGAAGTACTCCTCCCCAGAGAGTAGATGTGATGTACTGCAACACCCCCTCCCCCCAAAAATAAACACAAAATATAAACTAATCGAATTGACACATCTCCACCGACTCCACACTCCAGTGCTCGCTAGAATATTTTATGAAGCGCATCAACTGTGTGGTGTTTTATTTACCCCATTCTAACTGCTGCATTTCAGTGAAAGTTTATAACTTCACCGCGTGTATCCAACGCGCCGGCTTGGCCATAAAGTGACACAGCTCTTTTTACTCAGCCACTGCCCTTACACACACACACACACATACACACAACAACGGGTGTTGTGGGAAAATATAAGCACTGTCATTGGGGTGTGGGAGAATAGAGTCCTACAGCACGAAACCTTACCCCCAGTGACTTTAAGCGACACGCTTTCGACAAATGAAGGCCTTGGGCAACAGTTTCGGGTCGAATCCCTAGATCCACAGCAGATTTTGTTCCTTTTCTTTTGCATAAATCATATTCTGTGAAGCGCTTCGGAACGTTCCCGCCTTCCTCTTTATGAAATTGTGGCTATCTCTCACGTGAACGTAAACCTAACATTGGACGGTCAAAAAAAAAAGACAAGCTGAGCAATGTAGTGATGTTAAGCTAATAAATACCAAGCCCCCAACCTTCAAATACCGCGTTCAAAAACAAGAGTGTCAGGGCAGATCACTGATGCTGACCGCCTGGATGTCATTCTGAGAGAATGTATTGGGTGTTATCACACTGTAGGATGGACTGAGGTGCCATAGGAATTGATTCTTTTTTTTTACTTTTTAAGTGCCCATCTTCGTGAATGAGATTTTGTAAAAAGAAATGTTCATGAGTTTGGCAGTTGTTGGATGGGCTAACATTTATTGCACATCGCTAATTGTTTTTATGAACGCGGTGATGAGGTGTCTTGTTGAACAGCTGCAGTCCTTGAGCTCTCCATGCGCCCACACTGCTGAAAACAAGGCAGTTTCAGGAGTTTGACTTAGCAACTGAACAGGACTGAACAGTGACATGTTATCAAGACAAGATGGTGTGTGGCTTGGAGGGAATCTTGCAGTGTTCCCCATGCATTTACCTCTTTCAACCTTTTAGATGGTAGACAGGCACGTGCCATCGGAAGAGCCGTGATAAGTCACTGTATACTGCATCTGTATACCGGTGCTGAAGGGAATGAATGTTGAAGCTGGTGTACGGGCTGGTGACAGGAGTTGTTAGTTCAGTTAGCTGGACAGCTGGTTTACAATGCAGAATTACACCAACTACATGGGTTCAATTCCTGCACTGGTTGAGATTACCACAAACGTCCCACTTTCTCAACTTTGCCCCTTGCTTGAGGTGTGGTAACCTTCAGGTTTACATCACTACCAGTCATCTCTAACAAGAGAGTGGGGCTTTGGTAATTTATAGGTTGGCAATTAAGTGAACAGCTTAATCTTAGATGGTGTCAAGTCTCTTGGATGTTATTGGAGCTGTGCCAGTCCAGGCAAGTGTGAAGTATGCCATCACATTCCTGACTTGTGCCTGTGGGCAAGTTTTGGGAAGACAGGAGGTGAGTTATTGACTGCAGAATGCCCAGTCACTGGCCTGGTCTCATAGCTGTAGTAGTTAGATGGCTGATCCAGTTCAGTTTCTGGTCAGTAGTAATCTCTAGGTTATTGATAATGGGGGATTCAATAATAATAATGACACTGAATGTCAAAGACATTTCAATCTTTTTGGAGATGGTCATTGTTTGGAACTTCTCTTCTGCGAATGTTGCTTGTCAATTTCATAGCCCAGCTTGGATATTGTCCAGGTCTTGCTGTATTTGGAAATGGACTGCTTCAATATCTGAGCAGTTGCAAATAGTGCTGAATATTGTGCAACCATCAGCGAACATCTCCACTTCTGACCTTATGGATGGAAGGTCTTTGATTTAGCAGCTGAGGATGGTTGCGCCTAGGGCACTGCCCTGAGGAAAGCCTGGGTACGTGTCCCACTTGCCCAAGGCACGTGTCTAAACAGATGAATACAAAAAGAATACCCTGAGGAAATTCTACGGAGATGTACCAGGACTGAGATGATTGACCTCCAACAACCACAATCATTTTCCTATGTGATGGGTATGAGTGCAATCTGTGGAGACCTTGCCCCCTGATTTCCCAATGGTTCCAATTTTGCTAGGGCTAGATCCCAGTCTTTTTGTCAATTGCACGTTGTGTCCGCTGTTTAGCATGCATGTAGCCCTGTGTTTTAGCGTCAACCAGGTTGACATCTGACTTTTAGGTCTGCTTGGTGATATGGTGGCTCAGTGATTACAGCACCAGGGACCCAGGTTTGATCCAGCCTCTACATGGAGGCTGTCTATGTGGAGTTTGCACATTTTCCTGTGTCTGTGTGAGTTTCTTCTGAGTGCTCCAGTTTCCTCCCACTGTCCAAAGATGTGCATGTTAGGTGGATTGGCCATACTAAGTTGCCCGTAGTGTCAAGAGTGTGTAGGTTAGGTGGATTAGCCATGGGAAATGCAGGTTTATGGGGATAAGGTAGGGAATGGCTAGAGTGGGATACACTTTGGAGGGTCAGTATGAACTCGATGGGCCAAATGGCCTGCTTCCATACTGTAGGGATTTTATGGTGCTGCACCTGGATATGCTCCTGCACACTTTTGAACCAGGATTTATCTCCTGGCTTGACGGTAATAATAGTGGGAGATACATTGGGCAATGAAATTATAGATTATGGTTTATACATTTCTGCTACTGATGGTCCACAGCATCTTAAATTTGTAACTGTTGAGAGTCTGTCCCACGTAGCATGGTCACAATGCCACACAACTTGATCATATTTTCAATATGAAAATTGGACTTTGACTCAACAATCTCTGTGTGGGGTCATGCTGCTGGTACTCTTGTGGACAGATGCATTTGTGACTGTCACATTGGTTGAGGACAAGGTCAGATAGCTATTTTTCCCATTTGGTGGTTCCCTTATCACCTGCTGGAGATCCAGTCTAGTGTTTAGTCCTGTAGGACTCTGCTGGCTTGCTCAATAGCTGTGCTTCTAAGTCACTTGGTGATAAGCATTGAAATCCCCTGGCCACTATACATTCTGTGCCTTTGCCACTCTCAGTGCTTACTCAACTGGTACTTAAATGGGGAGAAGTACAGCTGGATTACACGAGAGAGAGGGTGCTGTAGTGACTGTATGAGGTCAGCCAGGTGGACCTCATAGAATATGAGTTCCTGATTGGGGCTGTGACTCTGGTCCAATCAGGAAGCCCTGGCTGACAGATATAAACAAGAGTATCAGACATTCTGTTCACTTTGAGAACTGACTCTGAGGAAGATGGGTCAGTATCAAGGACTTTCCACGTGTAAATAAAGGATGACTTGATGATGAGATATTGGCCTCTGTGGAGTCATTTCAGTGGCAATGAAAGAAAAGCACACTCTTGAAGAAATTCAGCAACAGACATCTTTGAGTTGGTGTAAGCATTTCTGGCATCATGCTGTAATTTGGGAAGCTTGACTCTGATAACAGAATTGAATGAGACTGGGCCCACTTGATGGAAAGAATGCGTTATGTTTACCAGGCAAATGACATTAGGGCAGATGAAAAGCAATGAGTAATTATCCTGACAGCTTGTGGACCCACACCTTTTTTGGTTATTAGGAGCCAAATTTTCCCTGAAGTACCAGATACTAAAACCTTTCAAGAGTTGACAGATTTAGTGAAGGAATATTCCAGCATGAGCCTCCTCTAATTCTGAAACATTGTTAGTTTTACTAGGAAATTCGAGAACCTGACGAATCCCTATCAGGATTTTTGATTACATTAAGATGACTGGCAGAGGCATGTGACTTTGGTATAACCCTTAATGAGATGCTGAGTGACCGTTTGGTATGTGGGATTAATGATGTAACCAAAGCACCTACTGGCTGAAGCCAATTGGACTTCAAACAAGCACTACAATTGGCTTTATCATTGGAAAATGTGCGTGGAGCATATGAGTTGCAGGGTATTCTGATGGAAGTAGACACCCTTGCCAGTCAGACTAAGCTTGGGGAACACCACCTGAGTGAAGGCAATTGCATAGCCTCACTCAGGTCATATCCTGAACAGAGGGACACCAAGGCAGCCCACAGCAAAACCCCAAAACAAAACCAAGGCTCAGCTGAATGGTTAAATGTTTCTTCAGGATCTGGGCCAGCAAGCCATTGTGGTTGCTGCCAGTATATGGATTTGAGACATCAAAAGAGTCCCACCCGACCTAAATTGAGTAAGAGAACTCATAGGCTGATATCCAGGAGAGTGTACACCCTGGAACATCTATATCCATCTAATTTGGAACAGTTAAATTGCTTAGCAATATCCAAATCAGAAGCAATCAAAATAAACATCTGGTTAAATGGTCACCTGGTTCTAATGGAGATTGATGTCAATGTGGCCTTTTCAGTGATGACAGACCCAGCCTTTAACAAAATTTGCTCTGGACTCCAACCCTTAAATTTGCACAAGACCTTGGCTAGACTGCGAACCTGTACCGGGAAACCTTCACAGATTAAGGGTACAACTTTGGTTCCAGTCTCTTCTGAGAATCAGCTGGTTCAGTTACTACTGATTGTCGTGCTAGGCTCAGGCCCAAGCTTGATGGGGCAAAATTAGTTGAGAAAGATTCACCGAGATTGACACAACATTTTTTGATTAGAAAATGGCTGCCTGGGTGAAGCTCTAATTAAATATCCAGAAGTTTTTCAGAAAGGTCTTGGGACTATCATAGGAGCCAAGGCCACCCTGCATGTTGACTAGGAAGCAATTCCATGATTCTGCAAGGATCGCCCAGTGCCATTTGCCTTAGGGACAAAAGTAGAGGCAGAAATCAGAAGGCTGGAAAGTGAAGGAATCATTAAACCGGTACAGGTTGTGGAATGAGCAGCATTGGTCGGACTGATTGTGATTGTGAAACCCGACATGTTGGTTTGTCTTTTGGGGATTTTAAACCAACAGTAAACTACTTTTTGCAACTGAATGAATACCCAATCTCTTGCATAGAAGATTTATACGCAAAGCTGGTGGGGGTGGGGACATTCTTCATGAAACTGTGCATGAGACATGCGTACTTACAATTGCAGTTAGATGAGGATTGCCAGAAGTATGCTACAATTAATACCCATAAGGATTTGTACTAATATACAAGACTACAATTTGGGATATTGTTAGCCTGTGCAATTTTTCAGCAGACCATGGAGAACATTTTACAAGGTCTATCCGAAGTCGCCATTTATCTAGGTGGCATGCTAAAACAGGGAAAACCAATAAGGAGTTCTTGGAGATGGACAGAGTCCTTAGATGTTTCTTCCACGTGGGCATAGGCCTTAGAATAGAAACAAAAGTGACCCACTTGGGCTGCAGATTTGACAACACTGAATTACATGCATTGGAAAATAAAGTGAGGGCAATTAAATGTGCCCCACTCCCATGACTATACAGGAAGTTAGGTGTTTCCTTGGGCTGGTGAACTATTATGGAAAGTTTGTATGTGACTTGGCCTCCATCCTGGCACTTTGCATCAACTGTTAATGAAGAGTTAGCCATGGAAATTGTCGTATGGCCAAGCCATAGCCTTAAGGGAAGTCAAGAAACAGTTATCATCTGATCTCAGATATTGGCACGCTATGTTCCCAAGTGAGATTTGGTATTGACATGCAGTGGCTCCCCATATCGCATCGGGGTAGTATTAGCTCATAGGTGGCCCAATGGAGAGGAGCATCTAATAGCATATGCATCCAAGACTTTGGCTAATGTAGAGCATAAATATGCCCAGATAGAGAAGGAAGGTTTGGCAGTCATATTTGCAGTCAGATAGTTTCACCAATACCTTTATGGGCATAAGTTTGTAATAATATTTTACCACAAAACTCTGCGAGGTTTACTTAAAGATGACAAGCAGTGCTGCCCATAGCTTCAGGCTGAATTCAGTAGTGGGTTTTAATACTAAATGTGCATAATTACAAGTCAGAGTACTGTCCAGGAGGCCAAGTAGCAAATGTGGATGCATTGAGCGGCCTTCTGCTGGCACATACACCCCCAGTGTGTAAAGGTCTGTAAAGGTTTTAAATTTTCTAGATACATTTCCAGTCATGGCTGACAATATCAGATCTTGGACGCAGAAAGATTTGGTAAAACTGAAACTGTTGGTCGTGACAAGGGAATCCAAAGAGGCATCAGAATTGAAACCTTTTCAGACCCGGAGAAACCAGATCTAATAGAGGACTGGACCCGGGGAGCAACAGTGATTGTCCTGAGCAAAGGTTGCAGCCAGATACTGGCTGAACTCCACCAGGGTCATCCTGGAGTTTTCAAACTGAAGATGTTGGCGAGAAGATATGTGTGGTGACCAGGATTGGATTTAGTGGGATAGTGCACATAGCGCCAACAAGGACAAAATTTATCACCAGCTGCTCCTGCACATTTGTGAGAATGGCCAGGTATTCCGTGGATTCAGTTACACAACAACTGTGTAGTAGGTACTTTCGCAGGCTTAATGTTCTTAGTCATTATGGACACCCACTCAAAATGGCTGAATATGTATGGAGTAGACAACGATAGAAAAACTGCATGCATCTTTTGCAATGCACGAACTCCAGGAAGAGTTGGTCACAGATAACAGGCCATTGTTTACTAGCAAAGAATTTGAGGATTTCCTAAAGTTGAATGGTATTCAACATATAAGGACTGTTTCAAACCATCCATTATCCAATGATCTGGCAGAAAGAGCAGTCCAGACTTTGAAGGCAGGCTTAAAGAAACAGCCTAGAGCATCACTCGATACCAAACTGTCTTGGTTCCTAATTGATTATCAGACCACCCCTCATGCAACTACAGGGATAGCTCCAGCAGAGTTGCTAATGGGAGAAGACTCCACATCAGGCTACGTCTGATTTTTATGGACCTGTGAGGGGGTGGGATTGGGGGGGAAGGGGGTGAGTGGAGGGTAAAATGGCATCAGGAACACCAGTGCCAGACACATGACTCTGCTAAGCAAGAGAAGTAGTTTACTTCCGGGGATGAATTTGGTTGTAGGAATCATGGGAATTGACCTGTACAGGTAAGAAGCATGGTCAGCATAAGGTCAGGTCTGTGACGATGCTGCCCCTTTAACATGTTGTCCTTGGCTTCTTTCAAGCGGGGTTGTAAAGGCAGAGGTTCTGATATGTCTGGAAATGGCTACTTGAAAACAATGGCAGAGGAATGGCCGGTTCTCCCAGGTCAGGTTTTTTCTAGTTTGGTTTAGTTTTAGCAAGGAGTCAAAAAACTGCTGGTAGCTAGAGAAGCAGCTACAGTGAAAAAAGGTTCCATGCTTCAACAGAGGTCTTGCTTGGACTTTCTCTCTAAAATCTCTCCTGCCTGTAAGAACTTGTGTTTGAATTTACTTTTTGCCAATGGGTGTGTTCATGGGATGTTGTGGAAATTAGAGCAACTCCTACATTAAGTAGCAATTGGGTCAGTTGGGTTATCAAATAAGTTAAATTATTCTAAATTCTGTTTTCTTTTGTTTGTGTGTGTGTCATCCGTAATGTTTAAATAAATTCTGTTTTGTTAATAGCTGAAAGGTTTGACCAGCTGCATCACTCCTGGAATATCTACTGTACATCTGCCTAAAACAAAAATGTTAGGGTCTGGGCTACCTTAAACATTTTGAGGGGGCCTGGCCTGCTACACAACAAGTCTAGTGATGTGTAAAGTTCTGCTAGGTGGGACAGTCCTGAACAAGCATGTGGACCATACAAAAGCTGCAAACTTGGAAATAGTAAGGGAGTAAAATGTGTCCAGCTCCTCGGCAGCCTTTCTAAATGTTCCAGAACCCATGGGTTCTCCCTCTCTGACAGGCATTGTAGTGATCTTAGAGTCTGAGATGGATATGGTGGATGTCACTGCCTCAATGTCTTCGCCAGCTGAAGAGGAAAATGAATTTCTTCTGAGGTGCTCCACGTGCAAGAGGTGAGCTACTGTACGTTATATGCCCCTTTTATCAGAGGCAGAAGTAAAACACAACAGGTGGAGCTAAAAAAAAAGAGCTGTCCAATGACCTTGGACTCAGAGGGGGAAGGATGATGTGATTGTAACAAGGTTAGCCATACCTCATAGAATACGAGTTCCCTAATTGGGGGTGTTAATCAGGGAGCCCTGGCTGCCAGATATAAACAGGAGTGTCAGAGGCTCTGTTCATTCTGAGAGCTGGCTCTGAGGGAGCTGGATCAGTGTGAAGGACTTTCCACATGTAAATAAAGGGTGACTTGGAGACAGGATACTGGCCTCTGTGAAGTTATTTCAGGTGCAATACTTGGTAATCAGCAGGAAGTTTCCTTAATCATATTTAACCTGATGCCACTAGCTCTTGGAGTCCCAGGGCCCCCAGAGCAACTTCTTTCCAACTTTATACCGTTGTGCCTCTGGTGCTTCTGTCCTGCCAATGGGACTTTGTTAATTAAAGATGATGTTAGCACAATAGAAAGGGAGGATCCCAATTCAGGAAACCAGGATATAGAAGTGGTCTGGGTAGAGATGAGGAACTATAAAGAGGTTACTTGTAGGAGTTGTGTACAGGCTCCTGAACAGTAACCACATGTAGTACAGGGTATCACGGAAGAGATAATGGGAGCTTGTCAAAAAGATCACAGCAATTATCATGGGAGATTTTTATCTAAGCATAGCCTGAAAAAAAATCAGATAGGGGAGAAAGTAATCTAAAAGAGGAGTTCATCGAATGTTTTTGGTGAAATTTCTTAGACCAATATGTTGTAGTACTGACTAGAGATCAGGTTATACTATGCCTGGTTTTGACTAAATGAGGTAGGATTAGTTACTGACCTCACAGTGAAAGTATTCCTGGATAGCAGTGACCATAATATGATTACATTTTATATACAGTTTAAGAAGAAGTTTGGATCCAAGACTACAATGTTGAATTTAAACAAGGACAATTATGAGAGCACAAAAACAGAGCTAGTGAACATGAACTGATAAATAACGTTTAGGGTAGGTCAGTGAAGATACAATGGCAAACATTTCAAAAAATATTCCAGAAAACAGAAAAATGATACATTCTAACAAATAAGAAAAGAAATTTAGAGATGGACCTACCATCCATGGTTAGATTAAAAATGTCAACAATAGTATCAGACACAAAGAAAAGACATATAATTCTGCAAAGGTAGACCATAAGTCAGAAGATTGGACAGAATATAACAGAAACAAAGAATTACTAAAAGATTAATCAGGAGAGAAAGTTTAGAGTACTATTGATAGTTAGGAAAAATATAAAAACAGATCAGAAAAGTTTCTTCAGATATTTAGAAAAAGTTAACCAAATACATGTTGGTCCTATAGAAGATAAGTCTAGGGAATTAGTAATGGAGGATAAAGAGATGGCAGACAAACTGAACAGGTATTTTGTGTCAGTCTTCACTAGATGAAATACAAGTATCATCCCAGCAATAGCTGTAAATCCTGGATTGAAAGGGAAGGGGGATCTCAAGAAAATTACTGTTAACAAGGATGTAGTACTGAGTAAATTGTTGGAACTGTGTGTTACCAAGTCCCCACATCCCAATGGATTTTATTTTAGGGTAACAAAGGATTATTCAAAGTAATCGTTGATACGTTAGTTTTAATTTTTCAAAACTCATGAGATTTAGGGAAGATTCCTTTTAGATTGGAAAATACTTAATGTAACCCTTCTGTTCAAAAAGGGAAGGAGGCAGAAAGCAGGAAACTACAGGCCATCAAGCTTAAAATCTGCCATAAGAAAAACATTAAAGGTTTTTAAAAGGCACTATAACAGGACACTTGAATATATTCAAGGTAATCAGGTGGAGCCAACATGGTTAGCAAAGCAGTGAATTCGATTTGTGGGAGGCATTTGATAAGGTGCCACATCAAAGATTTTTGTGATAAGTAAAAGCTCATGGTGTAGAGGGTAACATGTTGGCATGAATAGAAGATCAGCTGGCTGATGGGCAGCAGACAGTAGGAATAACTGGGTTTTTTTCAGGCTGGAGCGAGATGCCACAGTTGTTCATGCTGGGTCCTCAACTCTTGATAATTTAAATAAATGGTTTGGCTGAAGGATTCAAAGGCATGGTAGCTAAATTTACTGAAGGTGCAAAGATAGGAAGGAAACTGAGTTGTGAAAAGGACATAAGGAGCCTGAAGTGGGATAGAGATGGGCTAAGTGAGTGGGCAAATAATTAGCATGCACGTAGAGCAAGTAATCAAAAAAGTTAATACAATATTATTTTTTATTATGGCAATAGTTTTTATTAAATACGAGAGTAGGGATGTTATGCTTCAGTTATATGGGACATTAGTGAGACTGCATTTTACCGATTTGTGTACACTACTGGCTACTGGATTTACAAAAAGATGTGAATGATTTAAAAGCCATTCAGAGAAGGTGTACAAATGCAATACTTGGAATGAGTGGGTTGCCTTATGAGAAAAGACTGGCCAGGCTAGCCCTGTATCCTCTGGAGTTCAGAAGTGTCAGAGGTCACTTAATTGAAATAATTTTTTTCTTTATTCATTCATGGGATGAGTGTATTGCTGGTTAGGCAGCATTTAATGCCCATCCCTAATTGGCCAGAAGGCAGTTAAAACTCATCCACATTGTTGGTGGTTGGATCAGGTAAGGATAGGAGATTCCTCCCCTAAATAACATTAGTGAATCAGATGGCTCTTTCCTAAGAATTGACTCTGGATTCATGGTCAGTATTAGAGTCCTAATTCTGGATTTTTAAAAAATTGAATTCAAATTCCACCATCTACCATTGCAGGATTCGAACCTGGGTCCCCAGACCATTATCTGAATCACTGGATTGTTAATTGGATTGTTAACCATTAGACGATCTCCTCCTCCATATAAAATAAAATCCAATGTGATGAGCAAAGTGGAGGTTGAAAGGATCTTTCCTTTGTGGGAGTATCTAGAACTAATGGTCATAGTTTTAAGGATAGGAGAACCATTTAAAAGTGATGAGGAAACATTTTATGTCTCTGTGGGTTGTGAGTTATTGGAATTCCATTCCTCAAAAGGCAATAGATACGGAATCTTTAAATATTTTCAAAGCATAAGTAGATAGAATCTTGATTACTAAGAGGATGAAAGATTGATTGGAGATATGCAGAATTAGCCATGATCTTCTTGGATGGTGCATCTGGCCGGAAGGGTTGTGTCACCTACTCTTGTACCTTGTTTTTAGGTAGGTACCCGTGGATAAAGTTAAAAATCACACAACACCAGGCTAAAGTCCACCAGGTTTATTTGGAAGTACTAGTTTTCGGAACACTGCTCCTTCATGGTCTGATGAAGGAGCAGCGCTCTGAAAGCTAGTGCTTCCAAATAAACCTGTTGGACTGATGGTGCGTGATTTTTAATTTTGTCCACCCCAGTCCAACACCAGCACCTCAACATTATTGCTACCTGTGGATAATGATGGTAATGTTGGGACATTGTAAGTTATGATTCTATGAGAATGTTTTCTGACTGCTCTGTGAATTCATGCTCCCAATTTTGGCAGATGTTAGTGAGAAGGACTTTTGTAGGGTTGAAAGGTCCAGTCATTTCCTGACCCTGATTTCCCTGATCAATGCCAGGTAGTTTCATTCCTTTGTTTAGACCTCAGTGCAATTTAGCTTCTATTGATTGGCTCCCTGTGACATTTCAGAGGGCAGTTAAGGGTCAGATCACATTGTTGTGGTCAGAAGTCACATGCAGGCCAGGCCAGGCAGGTAAAGAACATAGTGAAGGAATATTTTTCACAAAAGTCTAGAATGGTTACATCATTGTTATTAGTCTAGCTTTTTATTTCCATAAATTTGTTGAATTCAAATTGATTCAAACCCACATTCCCAAACCTTAGCCTCAGGTTTTAAATTACTAGTAAAGCAACATTGCCACTCTGCTACCTTCCCAAACTGATATTGAAGAAATTTTACTGTTACCTATACTATATATTAAACATCTAGCAGACCACGTGCATTTCCTACCAATAAGCAATACGTCCCGTCACACTTCATGCTAAGCTATGTAACAAGAACTAATATTACAGTTAGTTTCAATGAAATATTTTATAATGGGGAAACAATAAGCTAACATGTGACCATTATGATTTGTTGAATCAACAGAATCAATAAAAATTTTCAACTATAATTTTTTTCACCAAGTGATCTTTTTAGCGTTGTGTTAAGGTTTTAAACACAAATATTTTAAGACACAGTTAAATTTGTCAATGATTTTTGTCTCTTTTACCAGATTCATTAAAGCTTCCATTTGTCCTCAAAGCCAGTGCTTGAATGTGATTTTTTTTTCCCTCTGAGCAGTTTAGTGCGCACTATTTCTCAGGATATCTTTAGTAGTGTTTTAGGTTAGCTTTAAACTTTTATTTGAAGAGAAGATGGACATCAGATTTCAAAATGTTTATTTTTAAGCAAAAATCACATGAAATATTAGCATTTATGCATATTTAAAAATGTACACTCTTGAAAAATTTTATGCAGACATTCCTATCAAAAATGTCCCTAACTGATGGGGATCCTCTCTCTGATGTTGTCAGTGTTGGTCTGAACGCTGGCCTATCTTGGAATTGATAGGAGTAATTCATTCAATCCATGGCGATCTCGTCCATCATTCAGTAAGTCAGGGCTGATCCATTTGCCTGGGTTCACATTTTATATTTTATGTTTATAGTCTTAATTTCAAATTTATCAATTAAGCTAGTGTCTGCATTTTTTTGGGAGACTTTCAAACTTCTTTATGCCAGTAGAAGCGCTGTGTTTCCTGACTTCTCTTAATTGCTTGGCTATGAATGATGACTTGCCTTCACATAAGCTAAAATCCTTGTCTACATATCCTATTGATTCCTTTCAAAATCTTAAATATCTAAAATAAACCACCTCTTAACCTTCCATATCCTAGTGAGAACATACAACTTTGTGTAATGTGTTCACGTAATCTAGACTATGACACCCTGGTAACATTCTGAAATTATTCTGAAATTGACTTCTTCTCCTTTATATTCTGCTGCTAGATATGTAAAAGGCTAACAGTGCATCAATCTTTTCAATTTTAAAGTTGAAGAACATATTTCGTGATCTGCTCCATAAACCTCAAAATGACTTTGCCTCTACTGTTTCTAGACTTCCAGCTCTTCAAATAATTCACTAAGGCAAAAGTGAGGACTGCGGATGCTGGAGGTCAGAGTCAAGACTTGAGTGGTGCTGGAAAAGCACAGCGGGTCAGGCAGCATCCGAGGAGCAGGAAAATCAACGTTTCGGGCAAAAGCCCTTCATCAGCCCTTCAGAAATAATTCACTAATCTATTTTCTTTCAGTCAAAAACAATTGGCCTCATAATTAAATGGATGAAATTCATCTGTCACTGTTTCATTTACTCACTTAATCTACAATGTCTGTATAATTTTAAGGTTCACTCTAACACTACTTAAATAGTTCCTATCTCAGAACGCATTATTGTTATTCGTTCCTTCCTTACAGTCCACGTTCATACCAATTATTCCTACCCCTATTCCACGTAACCAATCTCATTATCAGGTCAATAATTTGTCTTTCATTCACAAGCTTCAATTTTAATCTTATTAAGTGTCTTCTGCAAGTCCATACAATATACATCAGTAGACATTCCCCATGTTCTGCTTTAATTACTTACTCAAAATATCGATTAAATTTGTTCAATATGACTTTCACTTTACAAACCCATGTTGAGTCTGCTTAATCAACTTAAACTCTTTAAGTGCTCAGTCACTCTGATCTTAACTATAAATTCCCAATAATTTTCCAGAAGAATTGTTAGATTAAAAGATCTATAAGTTCCTTCCAATAAATAATGGAATTTTCAAGTTTCTAATCTAAAATGAAGTTCTCCTGAAACTTCATGGAGAGAGCTTTGAAAGATTAAGCCTACAATATCGACAATATTTTCACCGACTTCCTTTAAAACCCTGGATGAAAATGATCAAGAGCTCACGTTAACTTCAGTGAGTTCTAGTTCATGATGTATTATTAATTTCTCTAGAATATCAGTACTTTATCCTTTTACTTTACTTGGTTTTATTTACAATACAACCCATACTTTTTTTTAAAGTTCTTTTGACTACCATATTGTTTTTAAACATAATTATAAACGTTTCTATTGTCAATCTTGATATCCCATGAAGTTTCTTTCTATATGTCTTTGAAGAGCTAAGTTCTGTTTTTAAAGTCTTAATTTGCTGTTGTTAATAGCTCTCCCAGTCTCCTGGATCTACTGTATTCCTTGCACTACTCTCTTTGATTTTTTTAGTTTTCCTTTAATCATACATTCATCATTGAAACTGACTGTGTTTTATTTGGTAAGTTAAATTATATAGCTCAAATCCTCTTATTAAATCTCTTATTGTTCATTTGTCATTTTATCTGATAACTGTTTTGACCAGTTTATTGTTGCCAATCTCCATTCAATCCTTTTAAAGTAATTCAGCAAAGTACCGAAAATGAACAAGTGTTGAGGTTCCTGTTTTCAAACTTAACATTAAGTTCAACCATAGTATGATAAATAAATGTTTCCATCTAACTAGATTTTAACTAAAACTGCTGATTACTCAGTACTCATTTAATATGGTTTGCCCTCTTATCATCTGTGTTCCACCCAAAGAAAGCTATTCATTGCCTGATGATGTTTGAAACTGAGCCTTTTTTGGCAGCTTTTGTCAGTGGTAGCTTGCCGATGATACGAAGTTAGGTGGACAGGCAGGTAGCACGGAGGAAGTGGGGAGGCTGCAGAAGGATCTAGACAGTTTGGGAGAGTGGTCCAGGAAATGGCTGATGGAATTCAATGTGAGCAAATGCGAGGTCTTGCACTTTGGAAAAAAGAATACAAGCATGGACTACTTTCTAAACGGTGAGAAAATTCATAAAGCCAAAGTACAAAGGGATCTGGGAGTGCTAGTCGATGTCCAGCGGAGATTCACATGGATGATCCCTGGAATGGTAGGTCTAACATACGAGGAACGGCTGAGTATCCTGGTATTGTATTCATTGGAGTTTAGAAGATTAAGGAGAGATCTATTAGAAACTTAGAAGATAATACATGGCTTGGAAAGGGTGGATGCTAGGAAATTGTTTCCGTTAGGCGAGGAGACTAGGACCCATGGACACAGCCTTAGCATTAGAGGGGGTAAATTCAGAACAGAAATGCGGAGACATTTCTTCAGCCAGAGAATGGTGGGCCTGTGGAATTCATTGCCACAGAGTGCAGTGGAGGCCGGGACGCTAAATGTCTTCAAGGCAGAGATTGATAAATTCTTGATGTCACAAGGAATTAAGGGCTACGGGGAGAATGCGGGTAAGTGGAGTTGAAATGCCCATCAGCCGTGATTGAATGGCGGAGTGGACTCAATGGGCCGAATGGCCTTACTTCCACTCCTATGTCTCATGGTCTTATTATCTTGATTACTCAGCTTCAGGACAAGGAGGCAGCTCTCACGACTATCACAGAGATCAAACCTGTGTTGTTGGCATTACCCTGAATCACATGCTAATCATTGGGCACTTGGTGTTTTGAAGTAATGAGCTGCCGGCCGTCATTTTTTACTTTGCTACTTCAGGATTCTGACTAGGTATCAGTGATAAAGGACAGACTACTGGTGAGCACAGGTTCTATGGCCATGCTGCTAGGAAGTCTCTCACACACATCATGAGCATCCACTGTATGACTTCCAGTCTTCTTTAAATGTTACTTTGCATGGAATTTCAACAACCACACAGCAAGAAAAAAAGATTGGGAGAATATTACTGGTGAAGTGTAACAGCAGAGGCATTTGCTGTACATAACTAGAGCCAGTTTATTGCATGATAGGAATAGGTATAAGTTACATTCACTGATTAGACATAATTATTTAATCTGGAGCCAAGTATGTTACTGTCAGGATCAGGCACTTTAGTTTCTTTTAAATCTCACACTCACTGTTGAAACTCTTAGAGTGCCTGATTCTCTACCATGTAACATTATTAGGATGCACGGACCTTAATGCAACTTCAATACTAATTCTTCCAGAACTACTACCTTCCGTAACAGCTTCCTCTAAGCTTTCTTGCCCATAGATAATATTTATACATTCATGTATGTAACTACTTTTAGATTTTAATTATTAGCGCATCACCCACTGAGACTTGACTTCACAAAAGCAGGCAGTCTAAAGGTTGCACCTTCTTCTGGAACACATTCCCTTCAGAATTTCAAGATTGGCATGTTTTTATCTTGAGGATAATTGACCTTGATTTTTATCTTAATGTTCATTGTGCTATGAACCATTTCTCCGTTAGATGATTTGTTTTTATCTCTTGAATGTCCTTCATTGAAGATGGTCTTCTTGTAAAGCTTGGTTTTTGTTTCATTACCTTATTTAAAGAATCCTTACTGTGCTGAGTCTCCTCCAGAGAGGAACCCTTCCCTTCTGTCTCAGGTAGTTATCCCGTAATATCATCAGGGGATCTTTAATCTCATGAATGTGCAGCAGGGAGTTGTCTGCTCTGTTGAAACAAGTATTTTCTTCCTTGTAAAATTATGAATTTCTTGTTCAGGCAACTGCATTTTTGATTTGAAAGGTTTACAGGTAGTGAGTGATGCTATTATGAACCTTCCAGCTCAGCGAGCAAACTTACATCCATTTATTCCCCTTGTCTAAGTGCCCAGAGGGAAATTGAGAGTCAAACTTCTTGCTGTGGGTCTGGAGTCACAGGTAAGTCAGACCAGGTAAGGATGGCAGATTCACTTCCCTGTAGGGTATTAGCGAACCAGATGGGTTTGTCGTGGTTACATGATCACCATTAGGTAAACTCTCTATTCCAGATTTTAATGATTTCAAATTTCCTCATCTGCCACGAAGGATTCAAACTGGCATTTGAATTCCCCAGAACAGCCTGGGGCTCAACACTGACGCCAGTGACATTACCACTACACTCCAGCCTCCCCTGTTAATATCCCATTTGCTGAGTAAAGATTGATTGACATTTATAAAATATAATCAGTTCTCTTAATGTACAGAATTGCAAAAATTATTCTGTCATACGTAAAAATATTCTGGAATATCAGTTAACAAAAATGGAATTATGTTTACTTGGTCAGTGTTCAATGTTATCACATAAATGGCATAACACATCATTTGTTTATAATTCATTCATGGGATGTGAGCATTGCTGGCTAGCCAGCATTTATTTCCCATCCTTAATTGACACTTGAACTGACGGGCTTTCTAGTGCTATTTCGGAGGGCAATAAAGGGTCAACCACATTGTTATATGTCTGGAGTAACATTTAGACTAGATGATAAACTTCCAAAGATCAATTGACAATAGTCACCATTAAGCTAGCTTTCAAATCCAGATTTTCATTGATTCAAATTTCACCATCTGCCAATGTGGGATTTGAACCCTTGTGCCCAGAGCATTTGTTTGAGTCTCTGAATTACTAGTTCAGCAACAATATCCCCATAGCACCACCTCCCCATGCAATAAGTTTTGTATCGCTGACTCCAGTAATGGCAATACTTAAAGAAATTTAACTTATTAGAACCACAGAATTAGTTGGCAGCGTTCTTGCCTCAGAATCAAAAGTCGCAGCTGACCCCCTGAGCAGTACTGAAAGAGTGCTGCATTGAAAGAGGTACTAATCTTTGGAATTCAATGCTAAAAGAAGGCTCACTTTCCCTGTTGACTGGCAGTATTTGAAGAGAAACAGGGAATTCTCTGTACTGCATTCAGCATTCCTCCCTGTAAAGTCATCTGAAAACAATTTAACAAGTCAAATTATCTCAGCTTGTGCTTACAAATCTTGAATGTTGTATTGGCCTATGTAACAAGTCATAGCAATTCAAAGTAATTTATGATCTTTGGGATGTTTCTGAAGGAAACAAGGTATTACAAAAGTAAAAGTACTTTTTTTCTTGCATGCAATTTACAGTACTTTTCCACACAAGTGTGGATAATTTTGAAACAGGATGCTAACCTGCCACTGCAGAAGAGCATCTTTGTGATATCACCTGAAGAAAATAGCATTCAGTACAATGCCAGTGTGGTGTTCAGTTGGGTTTAAAAAGTGCTCAGAGTTTGCTGGACTCCTGGGTTCACTGATGAGCTATTTGGAGACTATTTAAATATATTGGAGTCTGGACAACCCACTAAAACTCATAAATGATTTAACATTTCATGACAGATTTGACTATTATGCATGCCTATAAGCATGAATGCAATGTTGCATCTGGTATAGGGAATTCAAGTCAAAGTCAGTCAATACAAAGAAGATGTCACTGAAGCTTGCAGATTGTGGCCCTAGATTTTAAACCAAGCGATCTGTGCAGCAGCAGCAGCTTATTAATGACTTGTGGCATGCTACCAAGTGGCTTAAATATATTTATATCTTTGGAAAATTGCAGCTGCAACAATTTTCTGATTTTTAAAAAGCAGAAGTTTAAAGAGAGTCACTTGAGTTATAAACTTATAGTAATTGATGAGGAGTGGAGCCTAAGAGACTGGAGCAGCCAGCTCACACAGCCACAGTTGGCCAGTCACCACCAAAAGGTTTGCCAAAGCAAGTAGAGGCTTATTCAGGTCCTTTAGATAAAGGCAACAGCAGCAATGGGATCATTATTCTTGGTAGAAATATGGAAGATGCAGCCAACATTTACTGTTTATTCTGTTTTCTGTCATTAACCAATTCTCAATCTATGCTTGTACATTACTCTCAGTCCGACGTATTCTAAATTTGGTTACTAATCTCTTGTGTGGTACCTTATCCAAAGCCTTCTGAAAATTAAAATACACTACATCCACTTATTCCCCCTTAGATCGTCTGCTAGTTAGAGTCATAGAGTTATACAGCATGGAAACAGACCTTCAGTCCAATTCGTCTGCACTGACCAGATATCCTAACCTAATCTAGTCCCATTTGCCACACTTGGCCCATATTCCTCTAAACCCTTCCTATTCATATACCCATCCAGATGCCTAAATGTTGTAACTGAACCAGCCTCCACCACTTCATCTGGCAGCTCATTCCATACACGTACCACCCTCTGCATGAAAACGTTGTGCCTCAGTTCCCTTTTAATTCTTTTCCCCACTCACCTTAAACCTATGCCGTCTAGTTTTGAACTCCCGTACCCTGGGAAACAGACCATCGCTATTCACCTATCAATGCCCTTCATGAGTTTATAAATCTCTATAAAGTCACCCCTCAGTCTTCGATGCCTTGGGGAGAAAGATCCCAGCCTATTCAGCATCTCCTTATAACTCAAACCCTCCAATACTGGCAACATTCTTGTCAATCATTTCTGAACTCTTTCAAGTTTACCAACATCTTTCCTATAGCAGGGACCCCAGAACTGAACACAGTATTCTGAAAGTGGTCTCACCAATGTCCTGCATAGCCACAACATGATGTCCCAATTCTAATACTCGATGCACTGACCAATGAAGGCAAACGTGCCAAATGCCTTCTTCACCAACCTTTCAACCTGCAACTCCACTTTCAAGGAACTATGCACCTGCACCCCCTAGATCTCTTTGTTCAGCACCATATCCCAGGGCCCTACCATTAACTGTAGAAGTCCTGCCCTGGTTTGCCTTACCAAAATGCAACACCTCACATTTAACTAAAGTAAACTCCATCTGCTGCTCCTTGGCCCATTGGCCCATCCGATGAACATCCCATTGTATTCTGAACTAACCTTCTTCACCATCCACTACACCACCAATTTTGGTGTAATCTGCAGACTTACTAACCATACCTTATATATTCAAATCCGTATCATTTATATAAATCACAAAAAGAATGGACCCAGCATCAATCCTTACACAGGCCTCCAGTCTGAAAAACAACCCTCCACCACCACCCTCTGCATCCTATCTTCAAGTTACATCTTCAGAAAGTTCGACAGGTTTATCAAGTAGGGCTTCTTGTTCATAAATCCTATTTTGACTCTGCCCAATTATACCATTATTTTCTAAGTGTCTGATTATCATCGTCTTTAGAATAGATTCTTTATAATAGAGTATAATATGCTGATGTCATGCTAACATGTCTGTATTTCTCTTTTTCTTTCTCCCACTTTGCTGAAATAGCAGGACTACACTTTATACCTTCTAATCTGCAGGCACCATTCTGGAATATGTAGAATTTTCGATGATGACTAACAGTGCATCCATTATCTGTATAGCCACTTCTTTCAACACTCTGGGATGTAGATCATTAGGTCCAGGGGATTTACTGACTTTTACTTGCATTAATTTAGAAATAGATTTTGTCTAATAGTAATTCCTTCAGTTCTTCGTTCTCACTATGTGGTATGTATCTTCCTTCATGAAGACAGAAGCAAAACATTTATTTAGTTTCTTTGCCATTTTTTTCTTCTGTCTCTGCTTGTAATTGACCTATCGCTGTAATAATGAAGATACTGTCAGCTTCTCCAGTTAATAATTATTGGTGAAATCTTAAAGAAGCAAGAAGTGCATGCAAGAAGTGTATTAGCTATTTACTGTCTTTTTTTAAAACATAGGGCAGAATATTTCATGCTTCAAGCACTTCCTAATTCTTCTGCTCTCATTTTCCAAGGAAACGTGCAATCTCCTTGTTTCCCTATTCAACAGGCTTTTCCATGGTGACTGGTCAACTACAGATACGTGGGCTGGTTATTCCCATCTCTTATGCTCCATTCCTCATCAGTTGTTGAGCATATCCAATGTTACAGTGGTGTCAGTCAATCCAATTATAATATTCCTTGCATTTTGCATTCGGAAGTTGATTCCCATTGCCCAGTATGTATTTCTAACCATAGCTGACAAGAACAACATTCCAATGGTGCAAGAGAGCATAAAAATAACTCTCAGAGATTAGTTGATTTAGTATTAATAATATAAGGAATGGGTAAAATAAGGTAACTTAATTTAGATGTATCTCCAGAGCCTGCAAGTTTTAAGGCTATTAAAGGAAATAGTTGAGGAAATTGTAGGTGTGTTAGTCATACTTCTTAAAAAACTCTTTACATGCAAGAAATATGCTTTTTGAATGGATGATTAATGCATTATTTAAAATATTGGTACCTCAAATCCATTGATTTGACAAGAGGTATGAGGAATTTGCAGGAATCTATCTTCTGAGTCAAATTGTTTGAACATTTGGACAAATGTGAGTATATTAGAGAGACCATGAACTTGTGATTGATCTCTGTAATTCCCTTTTCTGTAGTTCTGTAATTTTGTTAAGACAGCCATTGGCAGAGTGAACTAAAGAGTCTACATGGATCTGGACTTGGAAAATAAATGTCCTATGGTTCTAGGCAAGAGATCATTAACAAAACTAAAAGCATACAACATAAGGGGTAACCTTGTGGGTTGGTAATTGGTAGTGATTTAGGTAAGACTAGGGATAGATGGAACATTCTGTGCTTGTTGTTTGATTGTAAATGGAGTTCCCCAGAATCATAACTGGGCCTAAGCTCATTGCCACTATTATTAATGATTTGAATGAAGGAATAGAGTATTATCTATACAAATTTTCAGTCTCGCTAAACTAGCAGACAAAACAAATTGTGTGGAGGGGAGCAGACAGCTACAAAGGGACATAGATGAAGTGAGTGGCTGAAATATGGGAGATGGATTTCAGTGTGGGAAGTGCGATGTCATTCAGTTTTGATCTAAGAACAATCACTTGAAACATTCCTTTAGTTGTGAACTTATATCAGCTATAGAGAAGCAAAGACATTTGATTGCAAAATGTCCCTAGCCAGCTTTGCCATGTTCAGATAAAGGAAATTTAGAAATCTAAAGGGAAAATTTGAGGTATAAGAGCAGTAGTGATTTAAATAAACTGTAACAGTGTGGAACAGGTAAGGGCAGAGACTTAGCAACAGTATTGCATCAGCAAATATGATTCATGTAAATAATAGTCATTACCAAATCAAATTAAATGCTCTTTTAACTGAATCAGTGAAACAAGAAAGTAAGGCACAGGTAGAATTAATTATTTTTGATGTAATCACTATTGCAAACACACTGGGCAACAATTTATGTGTTCCCCCACTCTCTACAACCACTATTAGGTTTACAGGCATTAATTCCACAGGTGACTCTTAAAGTGGTCAATTATTTCATTCTAATATAGAATTCACTGGTTTGGGGGGATGGTGGGTAGGGGTGTAGTGTCTAATGAACAGCAAGTGATTGCAGGGAACGCAACTTGCAATGGACGATGCCAGCACTAGACCTCACCTGGTCACCACATACTCTGCCATTTTCTGACAAGGTCATTTGATTTAATAAACATACAGTGTGCTTACAGTCAGATGGAACATGTTGTAGATATTAGATTGATTTCATAGTGTCCTGTACCTCTGGACAAACACCACATTCATTATCTGTGCACAGGTAAATGTCAGTACATCAGTATTAATAGCCTTTAGGCTCTGCTGAATAATACTAACAGGTGTGATATGACAAGGCAAGGGAAGGTATGGATGTTGTGAGCTTGCAAGTAGACAAGATGTGAGTGAGCACTATTACACTCAGTGCACAGCTCTGAAATATAATCAGTCCATGAGCTGAGTGCCTGTCCCTGTGTGTAAATTGTCCTTGCAGCAACCTTTTGATGCTCGTTGTTGATGTACCCTCACTCTTATCTCACTTACATCAGCTGCCTGCACATATGGATCAGAGAGGTGTCATAAGCATACTCATGGATTGGCAAACATCAGATGCCAATGTCCGTGGGTGAGGGTTGCATGTGGCTAGTGGATCATTCCTTGTGGTACCATCAGGGAGATCCTTCACAGCCAGTGGCAAGCTAAATTGGCCAGGTACCAGCTCTGACTTCCATGACAAGAATAAGGTTAGTAACAAGCATTAGCCCCCTAACAGGCACCTCACCATTGCCTAAAGGGAATCTTGCCTCATGTCCAGAACTTAGTTTAAAGATGCAGCAAGTTGCTCCTGACGTTGAAATAGGCCTCAGCGGACTTATCACATGATTCCACCATATTTCTCACCAAACCCATGGTCATTCCACCCCTCTATGATCTGCCCTATGTGTTTATCAATAACCGACTCACCAACACTTGGTTTGTGTTCCACCATGGCCAAAGTCGGTCAAAGTCTGAACAAAATAATATAATTTCAGAGGTGAAGTAAGTGTTAGTGCCCTTGACACTGACATATTTGACACCCCATCCATATCTTGGACATTTCTTCCCTCCACAGATGCACTGTGGCATTGTGTAACCATCCACAAGACTTCTTTATAACATATTCCAAGCCTATGGACTGCATCACCAAGAAGGACAAAGGCAGCACAGCCTAAGAATATCACCATCTCCACTGAAGGGTTCCATATTGTACTTAAATTAAACTGTAAAAATAATACGGTGATATTCCTTAAGATTGTCTGCAAAACATTCTAACTTTATATTATTCTCACACTTAATCAAATATAACTTACTGAACCTCTAAACTATATCAAGAATAATAGTTCCCGTCCCAAGATCAGGAAGGACAATGAAAAGAGAAATATAAAAGCCCTGTGTTTGCAGTTATACACAGACAAATAGAAAATTAATAATCTAACTAAAATTTGTATTGTGCAAGTCTATTTGCATTATGAAATTCTTTCAAATGCAATTCTGAAAACTTTTCAATGATAACAACAAACAATTACACTGATCAGCACTTTCTGAATGAAAACACATATATGACCTGCTTAAAATATAAAACATTTTCTTTTGTGATTTGGACAATGATTGATGGTGTCAGCAAATGATAAGCTACAAAGGGTATCACATTCTTTGCACATAATGCTTTGTACAGACAGCTTTTCTTGTAGCATGGGTGTCCATAGTTCACCTTTGATGTTTTGCAGCCTTGAAAATGATCTTGCTCCTGAGAAATTTATTACCATTAGACTCAAAAAGAGCCACAGTATTACTTCAATATTGAGGAAAGCCAATGGAATATTGTCTTAGATACTGACTTGCTAAATACCCTGGGGGTATAACTGTCCTCTAGCTGAATTAGATTCAGTGATATAAGCATAGAAGTGTTTTATCTCTCCAGCAAGTATAGTATCAACAGCATCAAGATAACATTTCATCAGAGGCTTCACACCCTCACATAGCTGTTACCTGAAGCATCTAAATTGACTGGTGAAGGGAAAATGTTTTCTAACGTTTTTGTATACAAAGCACTTTTCTTCAAGTTGGTTTCAAGTGCTTCTATCATAAGAATAAAGAATTTCACCCAAAACTTGTCACCTGGAGAAAGTGTTTCATCAGCATTAGGTATGTTACCGTCATTGACATCTTTTTATTTCCTTTTCATTCTTCTATCTATTGTTCACACAGTTGTAGTCACCAGTAAACAGGTTTTTCTTTTTACTGTGATTTCAATTTCATTAAAACTTTCTTTGGTTTATTTCAAGAAGAGAGAGTTTGGCATGTAAATCTTTGCTCATGTACTAAAGGCTACCTTTACATCCTGCAGGTCTTTGTTAGATTTGTGGAATTGATCTAACAAATGATCCAGAGGCTCTAACATCAACACAAACTCAAACTCCTCCATTTTCTCCTGAAGGATACCAGCTTCTCCCACTATATTAGCTGCATCACCATCATCAGTATGAGACTGAGTAAAAGCATCAATAATTGACCATATCTTTCAGCTATGCCTGAAGTAGTCTTTGCATACGCTTTACAAATAGTGTCAGAGAGATTTTGGTGCAGTGGGATCAGGACCCATTACTGAGCTGAGAACTATTCAGTGTTTTATACAGGCAGAGAAGGAACAGTATACTGGTTGCACAACAGCTGAAAACATTGCTACATCTTTGAATGAAATAGACCCTTTGAACAATATCCAGTTTGCATTTTGAATGACAGTTTTGATATTTCAAATGGACCTTTCCAATATGTTCACTCTGAGGGAACGTTCTGTGTCCATGATAAGATATCAGTCACAGTCAAGACACCTCAGAGACCACATTAACTTGGTTTAATGATTTCCTTCAGCTATTATTTCAGGTTCTGTAACGTTCCCAGATGTAGTAGTCACTTTCACATCCATATTATTATCTATCATTGTCCAAGAGGTGGATACCAGTGATTGCTGTGGACCTGGCTGACTCTCTTCAGTGTAAAGTCTCACTTTTATTACAGTCAAATAATTGATAACTTTCAGTCATTCTTTCAGCTTCCCTTCAAGCTGCTGCTTCCTTTTTCTCTTCTGGTGTCCACCTTCAAACATTCTCTTCATTTTTAACAGGCCCCTGTATAATACTGAGAATGAACCCAAGAGAAATTCTTTGAACTCAATCCTTTACATTTACAAGTCGAAATGGAAAATGCAGCACATATATTCCTAGTGTCAAGGAGAGAGGGAAATGTTTTTCACACTTCCTTAGTTTTTAGAAGATAACTTTATTTTTTGAAGGGAAAATGTTTTCCAATTCTAAAAGAAACAATCTATTGTTGACTTGGAAAAGTGAAATAAGACACCTCCATTTAGTGGTTGAACTGTCTAAATGAGGGTCAGAGGTCATGAGAAAGGGACATCACTACAGAGATGTTTTTAACCCATGTCATTTAGCTGACATAGGACTTGTAAGGTGAATGGAGTCAGTAAGTAAATCGAAGCCTTCCAATGTTTTATATAATAACTGTAGCCATATAAATATATTTTGTCATACAAGAAAGATTCTTTTTTCCTTTGTCTCCTCTGTTTTTCAACCGATTATGTAAAACTTGAAATTTAGTCTTTTGTTTTTGTTCATATTTGAACGTCCCTCATAACGTAAGTCCTTATGCTGTGGATTGCTTAGTTTGCATTTAAATCTGACACTGCACTTAACTCAAGGTTTTCAGAGTCATTTTACCACAGCAACACACAAGCAGGTTTTAAAAAAAATAATTGGTCCTTGCTCAAATGGCAGAGGTTTGTATGAAGTTTAGTTTTTACATGTTATTGCATTCCACATGGTGTAAAGTAGCCTTTTGTCCAAGTATTCAGGAGTACTGGATCGCTGCTGCATAAATGTGATGTGATATAGCATAGCAGCCAAGTTTGGCTAGAATGAATTCACATACTCAAGGACATGAGTATTTGAAAAATGCTGGTAAGACATAGACCTTTTTTAACATTTGCTATGTAAAGAATCCTACTGTAATTACACTTTAGCATGCACTCAGCATCAAGTAGAATATCTCGATAATTTGTCCAAAGTTTGTTTAAAAAAGTAATCATGTCTCTCCAAATTAAATCCTGAATGTTTGAAATTAATCAAAGTACAAGTGTTATGAAATGCAAAAAGAAGTAAAATCAAGGAAATAAAAGACAGGAATTAGGAGAAAGTGAGTAACATTGATAATGATTAAAACTAATTTGCAGTAACTTTTATGGACTGTAGGTGAGCCAATAAAGTAAAGAGAGACAATTGGTCAGTTTTACTTACTTGACTCCACAACTGTGACACTAAATGAAGCAGCAATCTACCATAAATTATTACTATGGGTACAGGGACTGAACCGATCATTGGTATCATTCTGTATCAGATTCTAGCCAGCTAACCAAGCTCCAAACTGATTGAAAGTATTGAATTTCTTATTACAAAAAACACTAATCATACAAGTTTCATTCTGCCTTTCTTGATTGTCTGCAAAATTACTAAATCTGTAAATTTGACTTGATAATGCAAGTAGGACTGTTTTTGTTGGACGATTTTCCTTGTTATGTTGCGAGTTTAGAGGGCTTGGCAACTCAGTTGTCTCCATGCAGTCTGACAGCAACACTACTGTTTCAGTCAAAAATGATAAAACTTGACAACTGATATATTTTAATTCCACTTTGAACATTCCAAAGGTACAGTAGGGTGAACTTCCTTAGCTTTTTAGGTGTGAAGGGGTGGCATTGAACATATTATTCAGGAACAAGCCATTTCCATTGTTTGTCAGCTTCATAACAAAATCCAGGTTTTGTGTTTTTGAGCTTCCCGTGGTCCTTCTGCCAAGTCATCTCATTTCCACATGTCAGAGTGAGAACCAGTGGTTAGCTTAATGAGGCTAGCAGTTTAGAAAATTGTGCTGAACTGGCCCAGGGTTGGAGGATTTGAGCTATAGGGAGAGGTTGAATAGGCTCGGGCTGTTTTCCCTGGAGTGTTGGAGGCTAAGGGGTGACCTTATAGTGGTTTATAAAATCATGAGGGACATGGATAGGATAAATAGACAAAGTATTTTCCCTGGGCTGGGGGAGTCCAGAACTAGAGGGCATAGGTTTAGGGTGAGAGGAAAAAGATATAAAAGAGACCTAAGGGGCAACTTTTTCACTCAGAGGGTGGTACGTGTATGGAATGAGCTGCCAGAGGAAGTGGTGGAGGCTGGTACAATTGCAACATTTAAAAGGCATTTGGAGGGTACATGAATAGGAAGGATTTGGAGGGAAATGGACCAGGTGCAGGTAGGTGAGACTAGATTGGGTTGGGATATCTGGTCGGCATGGACAAGTTGGACCGAGGGTCTGTTTCCATGCTGTACATCCCTATGACTCTATGAGACAACTGATGTGAGGAGATGAGCTGTTTTATATTGAGGGTTGGGTTTTTCTGGTTGTGCATGTAAGTAATTCGTTCGAGAAAAGCTGGCTAGCCATGCTGCTCAATGTCAAATTAAAACCCCCATGTTGAGTGTATAATTGATGCATTAAGCTGGTGACGAGTTACCCAGGCTGAATTTTCCTGTGTCTGCACTAGCAAAAATTGCAGGAAGTTCTGCAGTTGCCAGAGCAGCTAATAAAGGTGGAGGTGAAAGGTTTCAGAGGTAGATGGGTTCAGAAGACTTTGAATAGTGATTTCTGTAGATGAGAAACATTTCTAAAGCTTTCTTTTTGGCATACTGCATCCAGACACATGTATTTTCTTTTCCGTTGCTACTTCTTGGCAAATAAATGGCAAGTTGCAAATAGTCTTACCAGAACCATAGGACTGCTCTCTTATTACAGATGATGGGTGGTGGTTTAATCTGAGGGTCACCATGCCTCAGGTGAAGGGAGAGATTGAGAAGGAGGTAACCTCAGCCAGTGCAGGAAATGAACCCACACTGCTGGTGTTATTCTGCATTGCAAACCAGCTACTCAGCCAACTGAGTTAACTTTACTTTGGAAAGCCCAATCAGTCTACCTCTCTGCTCCTTTCTATTTACCCTGCCCTGCTGCTCTGGCTTTCTGGCCCAACGTCCAATTCCGGCCTCTTCAGAAATGAATGATGTACCCATTAAGAGCGCAAGATCAGTGCTGCTGGAGACCAAACCACACCCCATTTCTACCACAGTAACTGCTGTATTCTGGGGTTTAAAAGACAATCTTTGATGAGCTATGAACAGGAAGTACATGTGTAAGGTAATTGGATTAGAAAGTAGGATGCCGGTTGGATGCGTAGATAGCATGGTAGATGAGTGGCAAGGTGTTGGGTGGAAGATGGATGGGTATATGCATAGATTGTCATATTGGTGAGGTTTAAAAGACAATCTTTGATGAGCTATGAACAGGAAGTACATGTGTAAGGTAATTGGATTAGAAAGTAGGATGCCAGTTGGATGCGTAGATAGCATGGTAGATGAGTGGACAAGGTGTTGGGTAGAAGATGGATGGGCATATGCATAGATTGTCATATTGGTGAGGAGGAAGAATAGCATGTGGCTGCGGAAATAGGGTGACAAGTGAGGGGAGGGTGCACAGGTGGCAGATAAATGAATGAGAGGGTAGGGTGGGTCATGATTTGGGCATGCTTGAGTGTCAGAGGTAAGGTTTGATTTCTGACAGGGTAAGTGGCTGTTTGTCAGGGGTAGGCTTGGAGTGGTCGGGATGGAGACCTCTGTTGTCAGGAGTTGGCTGGGGAGTTGGGTGTCTGGAGAGTGGAAGTAAGTTACGAATGGCGTGGTCAGATGGGGAAGTTGGGTGTCTTTGTCCAGTGGGAGTTGGGGATTTGGGACATTAGTTATCAGGAAGGGGGTGAAATGGTTAGGTTTTGTAGGCTTGGGTGTTGATGGATGAGGTGGGTTGGGTTTTCAGGAAATAGATCAGTGTGAGCAATGAGGAATTGTTTTTTGTAACTAGCCAGGAGCCAGTGCAGGTTCTCATCCCTATAACGTTTTCTGGTTAACTATGAAGGTAAACAAATCCCAGCACGTTTGGAATTTTATCGCTGGATTCCAGACACGGCAGGCTGTTACGACATTGAGTCATCCTAGGGCAGGCGCGCACCTTTCGGTGTTTATCCAGTCTCTGACTGTCTGGAGACAGGAAGATCTTGGGCCAATGTTTCTCTCAGACCACTAACACCAGCTGGTTTAAGTCATCCTGCAGTGAGTGCTTCTCAGGGGTAGATACAGCACTTCCTCTGGCCATACCCCGTGTCTGTTATTTTCATGAAGGAGGAGCAGCACATGGAGTAAAGGAGTCTCAGAAAGGATTTAGCGGGGCCAAGAGCAGGTAATACTAAAGGTCAATATGAAGAAGGTAAAGTTGGCATCTATTTGGATATTGATTTTACCTTGTATCACCTAGATGTAATGTAGCAGCCTCAAATGGTGTTGGTAGTCATACTGTTAACCCGGATAATCAAGTTGATACTATTTTGAAAAGGGCTTGCTGCTGAGTGCCCACATTGAGACTGGATTTTCAGTTGCTGGTGGGGCAAGGTTGGGTGCAGGCTCTATGAAAATAGTTCTCTTGAATGCTATTCAATCTTCCAATACCTTTGTGATGTGTCGCAAGTTTCAGAGTAAAATTGGGAAGTTGGGTCGAGCCAACACCTCTAATTAAGTTGCTGTTAAAACTCATTAAAGAGCTTGCTAACTTGCTGAAGAAGACCAAAAGGAAAATAAAATGAGAAGAGCGTACAGGCAAGAGTATGTTCATGCACAATTTGTCAGCAATGCAGCAGGGACTTTTAAAAAATATGTTATGATAGTTGATTTGAAAACACAGGGGAACAAAGGGAAAGTAACATTGTGGTCCTGACATAACACAAAGTTGATATTACCTGCAGATTAAGTACCTGATCGGGGGTGCTTGGACATTTCCTTAGACCATCACAATGGCTCTTTGTTTTCCTGTTTGCTTCATTCTGCAAGGCACTGACAGAAAAACGTCAGTTATGGCTGATTTGAAAATCATCCTCGATATCCAGTTCCTGTTTCCCAGCAGTGCTCAATCCCACTAATTGGACACTCAGTTCGCCTCTTACCAAATCAGGTCCATTGCATATCAAAATCAGATCAGTGAAGCTTATATGATCAAGCATTGAAAACTGGAATTGCCGGGGCATTGAATTTCCAACCCTGGACTGAAAATCCAGCCCCTAGGATTTTGACTGCCATTTTAGTCTGGATCATGGGTCAAGCATTTCGACGCACAATAGAGGAGTTGAGGCTCAGCATATATTGCAAAGCGCATAGTAACAGGAACAAGACATTGAAATTCTTAAGCTTGTTCTATCATTCAGTTAGGTAATGGCCAATCTATATCTGAACTCCACTGGTTCACCTTGGTGCTCTAATCTTTCATACCATTTATGAAAAATCTACAAGTCTTAGCTTTAGAACATAGAACGTTGCAGCGCAGTACAGGCCCTTCGGCCCTCGATGTTGCAATGACCTGTGAAATCAATCTGATGCCCATCCACCCTATACCATTCCATTATTATCCTGATGTATGCCCATTTAAATGCTCTTAACGTCAGCGAGACTACTACTGTTGGAGGCAGGCTGCTCCACGTCCCTACTACTCTCTGAATAAAGAAACTATCTGTCTTAAATCTATTAACCCTCAATTTAAAGCTATGTCCCCTCGTGTTAGCCATCACCATCCGAGGAAAAAGGCTCTCACTATCCACCCTATATAACCCTCTGATTACCTTATACATCTTGATTAAGTCACCTCTCAACCTTCTTCTCTCCAACGAAATCAGCCTCAGTTCCCTCAGTCTTTCCTTGTAAGACCTTCCTTCCATACCAAGCAACATCCTAGTAAATCTCTTCTGAACCCAAAGCTGCCACATCTTTCCCATAATGTGGTGACCAGAACTGTGCGCAATACTCTGGGTGTGGCCGCACCAGTACCTTGTACAGCTGAAGCATGACCACTTGGCTCCAAAGCTCAATCCCCCTACCAATAAATGTCAACACACCACATGCCTTCTTAACAAGCCTATCAACCTGGGTGGCAACTTTCAGGGATTTTTGCACCAGGACACCGAGATCTCTCTGTTCATCTACACTGCCAAGAATTTTACCATTAGCCCAGTACTCTGCATTCCTATTACTTCTTCCGAACTGAACTACCTCTCACGTTTCCGCATTAAACTCCATTAAACTATACTTCTCAGTCCAGTTCTGCATCTTACCTATGTTCCTCTGTAACTCACAACATCCTTCGGCACCATCCACAACTCTGCCTACTTTACTGTCATCCGCAAATTTACTATGTCCACCTCCAGATCATTTATAAAAATGACAAACAGCAGTGGCCCCAACACAGATCCTTGTAGCACACCACTGGTGACTGAGCAGCAGGATGAACATTTCCTCTCAACCACCACAGTCTGTCTTCTTTCAGCTAGGGTCTAGATTAGAGTGGTGCTGGAAAAGCACAGCAGTTCAGGCAGCATCCGAGGAGCAGGAAAATCGACGTTTCAAGCAAAAGCCCTTCATCAGGAATACGGGCCTTCTTTCAGCTAGCCAATTTCTGATCCAAACCGCTAAATCACCTTCAATCCCGAAATTCTGTATTTTGTGCAATAGCCTACCGTGTGGAACTTTATCAGACATCTTACTGAAGTTTTGAAAGTGTCAATCACCTAGTTTCAACAACTTGCATTTCCTCTGTCCAACAATTTTTTTTTGTGACACTACCACATTGTTTGGCTCTGATTTGAAGATGGTGAGGGGAGACTAAGCCAGCAGTGTCCTTCTATAACACTACAAACTGCATTCTGATAATGTTGTAGGGACCTAAATCTGTTCACTGAAAAGAGCTGGGAAGGGGAGCAGTGACAGCTTTTCTGCCACACTATACTTGCTCAAAGCTGATTTGCAGTTAGAGTATTATGTAAGCATGTACTTTAAAAAAAAAATTCCAAGATTTCCCTGTAAAGCAGCAATGCTTTTCTGTGCTGCATAAGAAAATCTTGGGCCTCCCTTGCCTTGGCCGACCAGCCTGATTGCACCTGGTTCTGACTCATTGTTAAAGTCAGGGAGCTGATGGCTATATTGAGCTGACACACAAGAGGAGTTGAGGCCTAGGGCAGATCAGCTGTGATCTTGTTAAATAGCGAGGCAGGCTTGGGGGAAATCAAATGGCCTATTCCTATTCCTAGCTCTTATGTTAAGACCTGTTGTTCTGTTCGGTCCCCACCAATGGCATTCTCTCATACAAAATCCCATTCCACCTCACCATTAATGGTTCACGTGGTTTCAGACAAGAAATTGGCAAAAATATTTAAATGAGCCCTGAGACCGAACATCTCTGAAAGGCTCCTGCCATGCTGATATGTGAGCTCGCATTTGTCATGATCCTTGCCTATCCTGTCTACACCCTCACTCTGATTCAACCTCCCAATAATATCAGCCACCTTTATGTCAGGTCCTGTTTTGGTCTGTGTCCCTGATTGCACCAATGAGCAGATCTTGTATCCCATGGCAAGCAAAGGCTGCAATGCTGGATAGTTAGCAAACATCCTAATACCAAAGGTTCAATAAAGAACCCTTCTCGTTCAACTTCAGCAATATAGCCTGACCTACCATGTGACCTTCTTCATTTTGAAAGTTGAGAACACAATCACTCAACCAGACTGAAACCATAAAAGACTGAATTCTTTTGTCATAAATTTAACAGGTAAATTAATAATGATCTGTGCCAACCAGTATATTTACTGTAATTATTATTGGCTCAGAATGCTAAATGAACAGCCACCACTAACTATGCTAACTTCCAACATAAAATTGATCTCTGAAGTGCTGTTGGTACTTCCCTTGTTGTTATTTGTTGCCACAATGTGATCTCTATGTCTCTGTATCTCTGCTAACTTCAGGATGAAGTAATAAGCTGGGTGCAGGGAACCAAACATAAGCCCGAAATGGTAACTCTTAGATAAGGTAATGCCTGTTAATAAATCAACTATCTGGCTCCTTTTCAAATCTTTAACATCAGTATAGAAAGCAGTAAAATTTATGAACGCCACTGAACTTTAATAAAGGTCCCCTCCTTGGTCAACCACACAATAAGTTTGAATTAAATAAAATGCTAGCTCATTCCATTTGCAATTATTGACCTGTTAAACAGGATTCTCTTTTCAGAACTCTGACCTCCTCTACCTACTTTCCAAATTTCATTTACAGGAATGACTTGTCTTCATTTGCCAGCTTATTGGAAGGCAAAGAGACAGATGACGTTTGCTGCAAGAGAGACAGATAAGGACCTTGAAGTTTTCCCATATGAGATTGGTCTAAATGAGCATGGACAACAAGGTGCTGGGTGTAATGGATAGTCTGCTAGACAGCCTATTGTTACTAGCAAGAAGAATGGGAAGTCCTGACTCCAAGTTGTCAGTGGCCACATATAGTATTTCCGCTGTCTGTGCTCCTTCCTGATGTGCTGCAGACCCAGATACGCCCATACATATAGCAGCTATTGTATGTGTAGGTGACCAAGTTAAAACTCTCCCTGTCAAGATGCAGTGGCATTTTTTAGCAGATTCCAGAAATCACCACAGCACTTCCAAAAACAATCTAGACTTTTTGCAATAGTAGATAATATTTCTTAAAATATAACCCTACTTGCAAGTTGCAGGATGTCGGTGCAGGCTGATCTTACATCTTTGGGCCTGTTGCTTTTAGAATGCTGTACAAATGCAGTGCCCAGATCTGCAGAATCCAAATTTATTTACCTGGCAATGACCTCATGCTATCAGACTGTGTGATACCAAGTTAGCATTGATGCACAGCCTTCCAGCACACATGGGAGAAAAATCCAATGCTGCCTTTTGCTTGATGGAATGCAGTGCCAGCGATGCAGGAAATGCCTGGCAATGGGCACACAGTCCAGCAAAGCAGCACCAAGTAAATGAATATCCCACCTTTGTATCCTTCTTTTGGCAGGTAACTATGACCAACTTACAAACATTACAACGGGAAGTTTGCAAAGTTTTGTGCTGTCTCAATAACTTGTTAGCTTACTGGTATATGGGGGAGATACAACCTGAAGAAAATAATTAGGCCTTCAGAGATGAAATACCCTTACATTTTTCAGCAACTCTCCAATGGTGCATGCTCAATTGCCCCCTCATGGCAAGATTGCAGATGTTGAAAGGGTTTTGAAGACTGAACCTGATTTCAAAAGAACCGGTGACCTCCCCACTTCAAAAAGACATCCTGATGTCATTTGCTATTTTAAGTCCACCAAGAAGTCACCTGACTAATAGCAGAGTGATGGGGAGATCCAGGAGTTGGGGGGCTTCATTAAATGTAGAGGAACGAGCCCGAGGTGTTTGAATGCTGTGCATCTGGAAGAGTAGAAGAAAGATACAGAAATAGATTGGATAAGGCCATTAAATAATTTGAACATTGATGCGGATGATTACATTCGACCTATATCTGTTGTATAATTAATTCCTTTCACAAGCATATAAAATGGAAGCAGAAGGAAACCATAAAGCCCCTTGAGTCTGCCCAGCCATTCCATAAGATCATGACTATGTTTATGTTTCAAATACACCTGCCTAGCAACAATCAACTACCCCTAAAAAAAATTCCATTAGTCAATAATCTCGCCTCTATGACCTTCTAAGATGAAGAGTTCCAAAGTCATACAATCCTTTGAAAGAAAAGATTTTTCCTTGTCTCTGTCATAAAAGGGCAAATTCTAAATTTAAGACTGTACCCTCTATATATATAATATATTTTTATTAAGAAAAAATAGATTGTTAAATATTACAACAAATACAAAACAATGCAATTCAAAACAGTACAAAAATAGTACAAAACTAAACCCAAATAATAAAAAAAATTCCCCAACCCACCCTCCTATACGAATGTATAACCATACATAGAGAAGTAAAAAACCTAAAGTAGCTATTTAACTAACTAAATAAATACCTAACAACAAACAAATAAATAGTAATAACTCAGCCCAGCCAAACAAAACACTCACAGTTCTTCCTCCCTGGATATTGGACTCATGAAACACAATCGTTACGGCTATATAAAAGCCCTTGTTAGTGTGGCAGATAAATCTGTGTCCAGGTATTTCAAAAAGAGTTGCCATGTCTTGTAAAAATTCTCAGTTTTGTGGTGTATCATATTTGTGAGAAAATCCAGGGGAATATGCTCCATAACAATCTTCCGCCAACCCGACAGGCCTGGGGGTTTTTCTGATATCCAACCTAGCAAGATATTCTTCTTTGCATAGAATGTAAGAATATTGAAAAGTTTTGCCTTATGCGAGTCTGCAGGAAATACAATGGGTAGGCCCAAAAGGAGCGAAATAGGGTCCTTCTCCACCCCTACACCTAAAATCCTCTCCATTGCACCCACCACATCACTCCAATATGTTGAAGCCTGTCACAAGACCAAAGACAATGGGTAAGAGTACCCGTACAGACCTTGCACTTGGGACATGCTGAAGATACCCCTGGTTTAAATTTTGACAAACGGTCTGGGGCTAAGTGGATCCTGTGGAGAATCTTCAACTGTAAAGCATGGGTCCTATTGCAAATTGATATCTTCCTTGCATTCTCCCAAATATCCTCCCATGCCTCTAAAGAAATTTCAACACCCAGCTCTCTTTCCCACAGAGTCGATCAGACTCATCTGAGGCAGAACCCCCCAATTGGTGATATAAAGTACTGATAGAGAGTGTACTCTTAGTCCTTAGTACCCCTCTTTCTATGTCAGATTTGTAGGGATCAGTCAAAAGTGTGGTCTTTTTTGGAATAAAATCTCTAACTTGAAAAAAACAAAAGAGGTCTCTATGAGGTAACTCGTACTTCCGTACTAACTGATCGAAGGACATCATTACATCTCCCTCAAATAAATCACCCATGCAAGATATACCCCTAGCTGCCCAACGTTTAAATCCTGAATCTATCATACCTGGTTGAAAACTCGGCATACCCACTAAAGGTGTAAACAAACATGTTTTGTCAATATTACCTTCCCTCTGCCAAATTACCCTCCATGCTTTAACAGTCTTGATGACTATTGGGTTATGGCAATATTCCCTAACTGTGCTCACCTTGTCCAAAAACAGCAAACTGGTAAGGGGGCACCTTGCCTGGGAGACTTCGATATCTAGCCATATTGAAAGAGGGTCCCCACAAACCCAATCACTTATGTGGGTCAAGAGCAAGCTTAATTGGTCATTTTTAATGTCTGGAAGGTCTACTCCCCCCAATCTGTGAGGCAACTGCAGTTTGGATAATTTAATGAGGGGCGGTTTACAGTGCCAGATAAAGGAGCTGAACCAACCGTTCTGTCTCCTGAGTGTTTGTTTATTGAAAATCAGGGGGAGCATCCGTATAGGGTATAGCAAACAAGGGAGAATATTCATCTTAATAAGTGTTATCCGACCCAACCACGAGACTGGAAGTGCCTCCCATCTTTGGAGATCTTGTTTAATTTTTTTCAAATAATTGAGTAAAATTGGCTTTGAACAGCCAATCCAGAATTGGAGTAATGAATATGCCCAAATACACCAAACCCCCCTGTGACCACCTAAATGGGAATCTATTGTCATTCTCAAGAGCCAACTCTTTCGTAAGACCACCCATAGGCATAGCCTCTGATTTAGCAAAATTAATCTTATACCCTGAAAAAGCGCCAAACGCGTGAATGCATTGAATCAGGCAAGGCACTGAGACTGCTGGATTTGTCAAGAAAATTAGAACATCATCTGCATACAGCGAGATCTTATGTAATTTTGACCCCACTTCTGAAGCTGATATATTGAGATCCCCACGAATGGCCTCTGCCAACGGTTCAATCACCAACATAAAAAGTAATGGTGAAAGGGGACAGCCCTGCCGGCTGCCCCTAGAAATATTAAAATTGCTTGACCGTA